>NW_003852508.1:1720321-1721816 GCF_000181295.1 Otolemur garnettii | reverse complement strand
GTAATAACAATACAGCAGCAAGAGACAGGAAAGTGTAGTCAAATTATCATGGAAACTCTGAATAGCTAATGATTAACTCTACCTGGGAGTTCAAGGATTCATTTAGTGACATCAGCAGTCAGAATTCAAGCTGTTTGTAACTTCTTCCTTCCTGTCTTGTCCCTGAAGACAGAGAACAACTTACTTCAACAGTCTGCTAACTGGGGAGGAGGGACAGCTGTATCTGATCCCCTGGGCTCCCTGTAGCCCGGGAAGCTGGGGAGCGGGGGAGCTGGGGAGCTGGGGAGCGGGGAAGCTGCATTGCACAGGGCTCTCCATTGTGCACAGGGCTCTCCATTGTGCACAGGGCTCTCCATTGTCTTCCGTGGCCTTGGTCCTCTCATTCCATCCCCCTCTGTGTTCAATATCCCTTGCCAGTCCTACTGCCTGTCACTTCACAGGCTTATTCTTATTTATTTGGGCTTAAATATCTTCCTCAGAGATACTTTCCCTGGCCACTTAATCTAAGTTACTGCCCTCTCAAAGTGTTCATCAAACCCTTTAACTTCCCTCCACAGCCTTATAATCATAGATTTATTTGTCTGCCTCTTTGTCCATGTGGAAAGAACTATGCCTATCTGTCACTGTGTTGTTTTCAGTACCTAGAAGTGTGTGTGGCATGTAGCAGATGTTACGTGAGTACCTATGGCCTGAATGAGGTGTTTGTGATTGATTCAGCAGCACTGTCTAATGTAAAGTACTTCGAGAATGGAGAACTTATCCCTCTGTCTTAGTGTATTTTCTGTTGCTTATGCGTGATACCTAAAACTGGGTAATTTGTAAAGGATAGGAATTTATTTCTTACAATTATGGAGGCTGGGAAGTCTGAACTTGAACTTGATGGCCACGATTGGTGAGGGCCTTCTTGCTGGTGGGGACTTTCTGCAGATCCCAAGGCAGCCAAGGTCATCTGTGGTGAGGGGGATGAGTGCACTAATATGCTAGTTCAGGTCTCTCTTCTCTTTTTATAAAGCCACCAGGCCCACTCCCATGACAACCTATTAATCTGTGTGTGAATGAATCCACTCATAAAAGAAGAGCCTTCAAGACTTAACCACCTCTTAAAGGCCCCACTTCTCAATACTGCCACATTGGGGATTTCAACATAAGCTTTGGAGGGAAGAGCTATTCAAACCATAGCACCCTCTGAAGATGCAAACACTATTTCTCTTTTTTTTTTTTTTTTTTGAGACAGGGTCCCACTATGTCATCCTCGGTAGAGTGTAGTGGTGTCATAGCTCACAGCAACCTCAAATTCTTGGGCTTAAGTAATTCTCTTGCCTCAGCCTCCCAAGTAACTGGGACTATAGGCGCCCACCACAATGCCAGGGTTTTTTTGTTGTTGCAGTTGTCATTGTTGTTTTAGCTGGCCTGGGCTGGGTTCAAACCCACCAACTTCAGTGTATGTGGATAGTGCTATAACTGCTGTGCTATGGGCACCAAGCCTTTTTTTTTT
>NW_003852508.1:1700799-1719793 GCF_000181295.1 Otolemur garnettii | reverse complement strand
ATAATCATGTGCATTTTTGATCCTGAGAACATCTGCTAACTGAAAGGGTTCCAGGGGTGCTCTGGTTGGCCTGATGATGCAAATACTCTTGCAGTTTATTTTCATTAGTGGTAGTTGTGGTAACTAACATTTTGTAGCAACTGGTTGCTGTTGTCTGTCATAAGCCCTGGTTGCCTCGGGTGGGGGGACATCAGGGGAAGGGAACCAGATCAATGAAGCTAAAGGGATTAAATGGAAACATCAATACCAGGAAGGCAAGGTCACCAGGAAGAGATAGTCCTTGATAAAAGAGCAAACTGAAATAAATCAGAGTCAGGAACCTGGAAATGAGGATTCGAGAAGAAAGCCAATGGTATAGTAACTTGATTATTGGGTCTTTTTAAAAATTCTCAGGCATCTTCATTTTGCAGCCATGGAACAGTGGCTTTAAGCAGCAATGCTAGTGTTTCGCCATCTGCGCAGAGTCCTGCTGGGGTTGTGACCTCATGCCATCCTTGTTGTCAGTCCTCAAGTCAGTTTTTCGGGTCACTTGCCTAATGCATGCTCCTCGGGTTCTCTGGGAAGAGCAGAGCTCCCCTCCTGTTAGGAGAATGAGCTCCTCCCTCCTGGTTATGGATGAAACCCTCCCTCTAGGTTACAGGTCCAAGGCCACCAGTTGGTCCTTCCCTACCACCACAGTGGTTAATGCATTATTGCGAGCACAGTATCTAATGACTATTTACCCTGCTGTGCATTCTCTTCTTGTTCATCTCTATATTCTCAAAGCCTTGACAGAGTCTGATTAAGAGGTGGCGCTCAATACATGTGCTGAATGACTGAAAAGGGACAGTGTCCCTTCTGGGCCCTAAAATGTGGAGACTGATTACTAAGGCACCATGCACATGCTCCCCTACCCAGGGAGCCAGGACAGATAAGGGCGAGTTACTACTAGACTCAAGATTTGGTGGGTCCCCAGGTAAACGCATCGCTGGCTCAGTGCCTGAGTGAGAATTGGCCAGGGCTCATCTATTTAACTGGAGCATCATAGGTCTTCTTGGGCTGAAGGCCTTCCACTATCATCCTTGGTTCCCTGTCTTCACTCGTGGGGGCCTAACTTTCAGCCCCTAACTTCAGCTTGAAGCTTTGCCAAATTGTCTGGCTTATTTCACATATACCATGTGACCACCTCCCTCTTCACTGTCCCCTGAACTGCTGCTTAGCTATCTGAGCTTGGAGAAGATACTTTGCTACTCTAAATTCAATTTTTTTCTTATCTCTAAAATGGGGATGATGTTGTCCCCATTGAGTTCATGTATATGAAGCACTGAGCCCAACCTCTGAGACATAAAAGTTTTCGGTAGACTAGGACACTGCACTTACAGCTGAGGCTTCTCGGGTATCTAATATGAAAAACACCAAAGTCTTTGCACCCAGCCTGGCATTTCCTAAGCTTAACCTGAACTGGCGAAGGCAGGGACTGCTAATGTTCCCCAAAGTTCATTCCCTCCTTCTTTCTTCAATTAAACACCCTCCTGCCCCCAATTTCAGTGAGTTTCTGGCTGCCCAACCAAGGACTACATTTCCCAATCTCTGGCCACTGGGATATGAGCACAAGTGAACCGTGCTACCTCCTATTTCTCCCTCCTACATTTGCAAGTCCTGGCGGTGCTTAGCTTTTGAAGATAGGGATGAGGCAGCAACATTTGGAGACAGTGGGAGAAGAAGATAGAGAGAAGGTGGGCCCCGGAGGACCTCAGAGCACGGAGCTGCCAGCCCTCAGGACTGCCCATCCTCTCGGTGGCTACAGATGAGAGAGAGAATCTTTCTGTTGCTGTGTTTGACAGTCTGTGCTAAGCGGTTTAGCCTATAATATAACTAAGACAGCAGGCCAAAGAGAAAACCTGGATGTAGGAGAGGGATGAGCAGGCAGAGAAGACAGCAAGAAAAGCAGTGGATATACGGGACACTGGCATTGATTCTATCCTTTTATATGTGGTGTTAGCAAAGACAGGTGGAAATTACCCCAGAAGTGCATTAACGTACATAGTTACCATTCAATAATAATAAAAAAAAGACAGTGGAAACACAGAAAAGAGATTTTCTGTGAGATTCTACCAAATGGTCATAGGAGTTGCCAAAATTTCAGTGTGGGAGATCCTTGAGTGTCCAGTGAAATGGAGCAGAACCTAAATTAGTAATCTGTGGTTTTTATTCATCAGTACAAGACTTAACCACGACATAAGATGATTATATTCCAGAAATCTACAGAATGGTAGACATGTAGCAGATAGAAATCAAATTCTTCATTGCTAGTATTGAGTGCAGTTGAATTGAATAACTTCAAAGAAAGTTGAAATTTGCAACCCAGATTTTGTTATCATGGGGAAGATAATGAACTTGATGGAACACATCAATGCTCGCAATGCACACCTCATGTAAAATCGTGTGTAGATTTTTTAGAGACCTTATAGGAGAAAAAAGCAAATTGAGCTTTTATTGTCTAACGATAGCTAAACTAAAACCTAAACTGAGATTAGATTTTTATTTCCTGGGCCTGTCTAGTAGTTTACTAAGCTTCCTCGTCCAGTATGAATAAAGTAACTTGTAGAGGCATTGATGATACAGATAGTTTGAGAAGGACTTGGGTAGTTTATTGGAATGAGAACAGACGTAGCTCAGAGTGCTTGAAATTTCCCTCTGCAGTTGCTATGCTGACTATTCCTTACTTTAAGAATGAATTAACTACTAAATTTTTGGTTGGTTAAGATAATGGCTTCACTTTTAAGGAGAAAGTTGAGAAAATAAGGACTTCCTTAACTGAAGCATCTCCCCTTCAGCCCCTTCTTGTACCGTACCGTGCTTCTCTCCCCTACCTCAGCTATCGTCATAACAGACTGACTGTGCCTAAAAGGGGACAGACGAAAGAAACATGGCAATTTGCTTATAGATTAACTTTCTTTTTTCTTTTTTTGTTCTCTTTTTTCTAAGAGAAAAATGTCAACTACTCCATGGCTTCAGCAACTGTCTCCTGTGATGACCTTTCTCAAATCCATTCCTCCGGCTTCCACCTTTAAGTTTCAGTTCTCATTTCATGTCTTTCTCAAACACCTGCAACCCAGCATTTCTAAACTCAGTTTCATTCTCTGCACCTCTGTTTCCAGTCCCTCTCCTGGCTTGTCCCCCCTCTGGAAACTCCTTAATTCACACAAACATGTGTTTTCCATCCTTTTTTATCTCATGGAACACTGGCATAGTTAAGCTTTTGTGGCACCTTTAAATTATGTTGATTCAAAAAAAAAAGAAGTTAAAAAAAAAGAATGTGCCTACTGTGTCTTACACTTCTTTTAAAAATAATTTAATTAGTGATCTTTAGCAATTTTTGTGGCACACTTAAGATCCTCTCACTGCACACGGTTGAAAACCACTGATAGAAAGCCTCCACCACCGACGTGCTCACTCCACTCAGTGTTACATAAAACCTCGCTCATCCCCATGTCCAGTTTGTTTCCAAGTTCAGTCAAGTTTGCCTGGTATCCTGCATGCGCTGGGTGACTGGGCTTAATTATTATGATCGGACATTAACACAAGTCATGTCATTTCTATATAAGTGCGTGATAGGTCCCGGAATATCCTATGTGTGGAAAAGGCCCGTGATTCCCCTTCAGTGTTGTGTGGTTGCTATGTACATGAGAAACACACAATAGCAAACTTGGCATGTTGGGGGTGTCCCTCAATAGAGATGGCCGGGAATGCTCCCCCACCTGGGCATCTTGGACAGCCACCTGGCTGAGGTACTCTCTGCAAAGCGGGTGCTCTGGAAGCCGTGGCGCTTCCTACTGCCCGAGAGAGAGATCTGTCAGGATAAATAGAGGAGGGGAAATTGACCTGAATGTGCCAGTTATAATTTAGCAGAAGCACACCTCTAAAGTAATTCACCTCCAAAGTTAATGGAGTGTGAACTGAGGGAAATGTTTTTGTGTGTGTTCTTGAGTGTGGTTACCCCGAACTGAGTCACTGACTAGAGCAGCTGAGGGGAAGCAGGAGGGAGGGGGAGCCCTTGAAGTGGACCCCGCAGAAAAACTCGGAGTGAGGACAGGTCTGGCCCAAAGGTTGATCTTAACAGAAAAAGAAAGTCTCTAGCCTGGTTAAGTTAATATAATCTTATGTAGGTTCACAAGAAATAAGTGTTAGTGACAGAATTGATGCTCTGGAAGCTGTCGGAATCCTGTCCAGAAATGACAGGGAGTTTTTGTGACTGAACCAGCCCTTGACCGTAACTGACAGACAGGACGCTGTTTGGACAGGGACGAGCCCTAATGAAACTGGGTAACCAGAGTCCACCAGCAGAGACTAGCAGAATGTGCGCACAATTTCCCTGTATAATTGCTACCTTGACTAATTCTTTCTCCAGCAATGAATAAATACTAAATTTCTTATCAGTTTTAAAATAATGGTTTAACTTTTAACAATTTGCAGAATTCTTCTTTAGAGTATCACAGGACATGGTCTTTACATTAACGTTGCCTGCAGCTGGGAGAGAGGTTGAGGAAGCCAAAAACATGCAGAACTGCCGAAACATTGCAAAAATTCACCGAATTGTGCATCAAAATCATCACTGTCTGTGAGTAGCTGGGATTACAGACTAATGCCACAACGCCCAGATATTTTTAGTAGAGATGGGGTCTCACTCTTGCTCAGGCTGGTCTTGAACTCCTGGGCTCAAGCAATCCATCCTCCTTGGCCTCCCAGTGTGGAAACGGTGAATGTTGAATAAAAAACTGAGCAAGGTGAGGGCACTGCCCAGGTGAGGAGCGTGCTGGGTAGGGGTGGGGGCGCCCAGCAGGCAGAGGGGTGCCAATGTGGAGATGTGCTGGAGGGATTCAGGGGACTGCAGAAGGCCAGTGTGGTGGAGGGAGGAGAAGTCAAGTATGGCAGAGATAGCCATGTTAGGGAAAGGGCAGCCACACTACAGAGAGACTTTTAGGTTGTGGTAAAGGATTTGAGGGAGATGGGTCACTTTGCAGGTTTAAGCAAAGGATTACAGGCATGAGCCACCACTCCTGGCCAAATTCTTTGAACCTGCCACCTCTGGTATATGGGGCGGTGCCCTACTCCTTTGAGCCACAGGCAATATCCCTGGCCAAATTCTTGATGGATTTTATTTTGGAGGTAATGCTGATATGTTTTTACAGATGGTAGGACCAAATGTAGAAGGTAAAAAAAAAAAAAAGAAAAAGAGGAGATACATTTTTTGGCTTGAGTGTCTGAAGCATAGATTTGCTTTCAATGAGATCCAGAAGACTGAGGAGAAGTTGTTTCAGAGAGAATCTCAGAATCCTATTTTGGACATGCTAACTTTTTTTTTTTTTATTTGTTTACAGAGTCTCATTTTATCACCACGGTTGGAGTGCGGCGGCATTATCACGGTTTACCACAACCTAAAACTCTTGGGCTCAAGGCAAGGTATCCTCTTGCCTCAGTCTTCTAAGTAGCTGAGACTATAGGCATGTGCCACCATACTTAGCTAACTTTTGTAGAGAAGACTTCCTACTATATTACATAGGCTAGTCTTGAATTCCTGGGCTCAAGTAATCCTCCCAGTTCAGCCTCCGAAAGTGCTGGGATGACATGTGTGAGCCATTGTGCCCAACCTTGGTAGTTCTATTTTGAATTTTTTGAGGAACCTTCATACTATTTTCCATAATGGCTGTACTAATTTACATTCCTACCAGCAGCGTGCCGGGGTTCCCTTTTCTCCACATTCTCACCAATACTTTTTTTTTTATCTGCGAAAGAGATTTAGAAGGAGCAGGTAGAAAGTAGGGATGTTTTTAACATTGTATGGTATTAAAAATCACTGTTCACTCTAAAAAGAACAGTTTTACGAAACAGTAGCAGTGAAAACCTAACCTGTATTCAAGTGAAAATTGGAGTGGAAAAGTTGGAAGGAATAGAGAGAGCTCTGTCATCCTAGATAATAAACAGAGAGGGAGACCGAAAGAAAATGGCGTTTATCTGGGACTGGGCACTGCAGTGGGAATATGTGTGTCATAGTAAACTGTGTGAATTCAGAGAGGTAAAAGAAGGCAAAGCTTCTTAAAGGAAAAATAAGGAGGAGTCTATAATTTTTTTGAGATGATTATCCTCGGTTACAAAAATCAGCAACAAAGCTGGTGTCCGTCCAGGGCAGGAGAGGCACTGCCTGGGCAGAAGGATTTTTTGTGTGTGTAAGGCTATGATGGATTTTATACAAGGTTGTGGTTTTTGCAGTCTTTTGTGACAGTTTCTGCTACCAGGCACTTGTGCATAAGAACCCTCTCCACCATCATGGCCTTCCCTGGCTCTGTTTTTCAGGTCATTTGTTTGTTTTTGAGACAGAGCCTCAAGCTGTCCCCCTAGGTAGAGTGCTGTGGCATCACAGCTCACAGCAACCTTCAACTCCTGGGCTCAAGCGAATCTCCTGCCTCTGCCTCTCAAGTAGCTGGGACCACAGGCACCTGCCACAACGCCTGGCTATTTTTTGGTTGCAGCCGTCATTGTTGTTTGGCAGCCTGGGCTGGATTTGAACCCACCACCTTAGGTGTATGTGGCTGGCTCCTTTGCTGCTTGAGCCACAGGCGCCGAGCCTGTTTGTTTGTTTTAAACACAAATGTTTTCATTTTGATTCTGAAAATTTCACAGTACCAGTAAGTATTTCAAGAAGTTTTGCCATAAATGGAAGGAAAGAAAAAAGTAGTAGCTGGAAGAGGAAAGTGAAGTCAAAGTTGTTAAAAAAAAAATTAACATGGGGCTCGGTGCCTGTGGCTCAAGTAGCTAAGGCACCAGCCACATACACCTAAAGTAGTGGGTTCGAATCCAGCCCAGACCCACCAAAACAGCAGGAATGGCTGCAACCAAAAAATAGCCAGGTGTTGTAATGGGCGCCTGTGGGCCCACCTACTTGGGAGGCTGAGGCAGGAGACTCGCTTGAGCCCAAGAGTTGGAAGTTGCTGTGAGCTGTGATGCCACAGTACTCTACCCAGGGTGACAGCTTGAGAATGTGTCTCAAAAAAAAAAAAAAAGAAAAGAAAAAATTAACATGGGAGACATAGCCGCAGGTTTGTATGCTGGAGAGGGGGACATTGGTGATGCAAGAGAGAGGGGAGATTGCTGGAGAAATACCCTTGTATGAAACACAAAATGACATTTAGGAAACTGATGTGGTAAAGCAAATGCCCACATGTGGAGATGGGTCTGAAGATGCGATTGTGGCAGTTTGCACACATTTATCTCCAAATATTTGACTACTTATTTTCTGTTTACTTAAAAAGTCCTTTACCAATTTCTTTGACGACCAAGACTATTTATTATTGCATCTTTGTACATGGCCCAATGCCTACCTTAAAATAGTTATTCTACAAATGTTACTTGCATGAATAAATTAAAAAGAAACATTCAACACTGAATATACATACATCTACTAAATATTAAGTTTTAACCATTATAAGAAACAAATAAAATGGAATATGACTTTTTAATTCATTCTCCATGAAGGTTAGAAGATGTTAGCAAGATAAAAAGAAATTTTTATTCTCAAAAGTAAAGTTTTTATGACCCTCACCTAAGATTTTGACAAGAAATAAGTTTTTTAAATAATAGCTTTATTGAAATATAATTCACATACCATGAAGTTCACCCTTTTAAGTATACCATTCGGTGGGTTTTAGTCTATTCACTGAGTTGTGCATCCATCACCTCTATCTAATTCCAGAACAATTTCATCGCCTTAGGGAGAGACCCCACCAGTCATGCCTCTCGCTCAGCCGCTGGCAATGGCTCATCTACTTTCTGTCTGTATGTGTTTGCATGTTCTGGAAGTTTCAGAAAAATGGAATCATACAGTATTTGCCCTTTCGTGTGTGACTTCTTTTACTTAGTGTAATGTTTTGAAAGTTCACTCATCTTGTAGCATGTATCAAAACTTCATTTTAAAACATTCCCCATTGTATAGCTATCCCACACTTTGTTTATCCATTCCTCAGCAGGTGGACATTTGGATGGTTTCCACTTTTTATTTATCATCAATAATGCTGCTGTGAATATTCACATATAAGATTTTATGTGGGCATAGATCTTTAATTCAACCCATTCCCATATACTCTTATTAACTCAAACTTCACATTCTCATTGAAATCCCTCTCTCTTTATTTTCCTTTGCACAGGGTAGAATATAGTGACACCATCATAGCTCACAGCAACCTCAAATTCCTGGGCTCAAATGATCCTTCTGCCACATCCTCCCAAGCAGCCAGGACTATAGACACCCACAACTACAGCTGGCTAATTTTTTGATTTTTTGTAGAGGAGAGGTCTCGCTCTACTTCAGGTTGGTTTTACACTCCTGGCCTCAAATAATCCTCCCACCTCAGCCTCCCAAAGTGCTAGAACTACAGCATGAGCCACTGCACCTGGCCTCAACTAAGTCTTACTAGCTCACAGATCCTAAATTTGACATCTAAGTCATCTAAATGAGGTATGGGTGAGGCTCTGGTGATAATCCATCCTGGGAAACAATTCATCTCCATTTGTGCACCTGTGAGACTAGAAAAGCAATTATCTGCACATAAAGTACATTAGTAGAGAGGTATAGGGTGGTAATTTTAGACATTCCTGTTCAAAAGGGAAGAAATGGAATGAAAACAGGAGCCACTAGTTAAAAATTCCGCCAGAAAACTTCATTAGGTTCCAGGGCCTGGGAACCCTTCTCTACAGCTCTCTGGGCTCTCAGCTCTGCCGTCTGAGGAACCCTTTCCTTTTCAGGAAAGGTAGCGCATCTTTGCAGCTCAGGGGTTTCGTCATCCCGTTTCCTTTTTTCATAGAATTTCCAGTGTCTGATAGTCTACTTCCAGTTTGTACTCTTGTTGTCATTTGGGTTCAAGGCCGCAGTGATTCTGTGATGCTTCGCATTCTCAGGGACCTTGGAGGTCTGCAGCACATATCACACGTGCTGAAAATTCAGTCCATTAGACAAGAGGGTCCTCCAAAATCTTTCTTAGATCATCTCAGTTTTGGCTTCTTCTGAGATGGCAGAAGGGATTTATGAGTCATGAACTTGTTCTCTTCAAAGGGCATTTTGTGTGACATATGACTGAATACTTTGACCTTTTGATTGTTCAGAGGCATTAGCATGAGACTGTGTGTGCATATAATCAGGTTTCTCTCTCCTGATTCTGTATATCTCTTAAATTTTAGCATCTTTTGCAATATGGAAAGGCTAAGATTCCCTAAACCAGCAAGTCCTGGTTCTTTTTTGCTTCACAATTTCCCCCTCAATCTACCAGCAGTCTGTTAATGATAATTTAGGGACCTTCTGAGGCCGTGCGCACGTATGTTTTCCCTGCCATGCTTCCTCATTTCCTTCTGAGGCTTCTAGCAGAGCCATTAATATTCATATTTCTACTAATAGTCTGTTGAAGTCAACCTCAGATTTTTCTATCATTTTTCCATCCTTGGCTTACTCAGAAGTCACTTTCATATTTTCAGGTATTTGTTAAATCAGCACCCCATTCTTATTACCAAAACGTATAACTGGTCTTTTTTTTTAGTGTAAAGTTTTTCTTCATATTGAGTACTAATTAAAATTATAGTATTTTAGATTTGTTGAGTAAAATAAAATATGTTATTAAAATTGATTTTGCCTTCCCTCTAATATTATGAAATTTAGAAAAATGATTTTACCTATTTTCTTTTTACTTAAAATTTTTTCATTGCTAAATCACAATTGTATGTATTTATGGGGTGCAGGGTGATATTTTGATATGTGCATACAATGTGGAATGACCAAATCAAGGGTATTTAGGATATTAATCACCTTGAACATTTATCATTTCTTTGTGTTGAGAACATTTCAGATCTAGTGATTTTGAAATACGCACTACATTGTTTCTACCTATAGTCACCCTACGGTGCCACTAAACACTAGGACTTAATTCTTCCAATCTAACTGCATGTTTTTACCTATTGACCACCCTCTCATCCTTCCTCAAACCTTTTCTGGTCTCTGGTAACCATCGTTTTACTCTCTACATTTATGAGATCAACTTTTATAGCTCTCACATATGAGTGAGAACATGTGATATTTGTCTTTCTGTGCCTGGCCTACATGTAATTGGTTTTCTATTGCTGTTATAATAGGTTACCATGAACTTAGTGGTGTAAATCTTGTCATGTTCAGTCTGAAGCTTAGAAGTCTGACCCAAGTCTCCCTGGGCTATAATCAAGGTGTCAGAAACAGTTTGTATATTTTCTTGTGTTTTCAAGCTTCTTATTCTTTTTTCTTTTTTGAGACAGAGTCTCATTCTGTCACCCTGGATAGAGTGCTGTGGCATCACAGCAACCTCAAACTCTTGGGCTTAAGAGATCTGCTTGCCTTAGCCACTCAAGTAGCTGGGCCTGGCTACTTTTTCTGTTTTTAGTAGAGACAGGGTTTTGGTCTTGCTCAGGCTGATCTTGAACTCCTGAGCTTGAGCAATCCACCCACCTTGGCCTCCCTGAGGCACCACGCTTGGCCAATCTTTTCCAGCTTCTGAGGCTGCCCACTTTCCTTGATTTTTAGTCTGTTCTTCCATTTTATAAGCCAATAACAAGAAGTTTAGGTCTTCTCACGTTGCATTGCTCTTCTCTCCACTCTTAAGAACTCTTGTGATTACATTGGGCCCACCCAGATAATCCAGAAAAATCTCTCTATTTAAAGTCTTTTTTTTTTGAGACAGAGCCTCAAGCTATCCCCCTGGGTAGAATGCCATGGCATCACAGCTCACAGCAACCTCCAACTCCTGGGCTCAAGCGAGTCTCCTGCCTCAGCCTCCCAAGTAGCTGGGACCACAGGTGCCTGCCACAACGCCCGGCTATTTTTTTTTTTTTTGGTTGCAGCCGTCATTGTTGTTTTTGTTGGGCCCAGGCTGGATTCGAACCTGCCACCTTAGGTGTATGAGGCTGGCACCTTAGTCACTTGAGCCACAGGCGCTGAGCCTATTTAAAGTCTTTATCTATTAAGTCCAACATTTGGGCTTCCTTAGGGACAGTTTCTGTTACTGATTTTTTTCTATGTTAAGTTATTCTTTCTCCATTCTTTGCATATCTTATTGTTTTGTTAAAATCTGATAATTTAAATAATATAGCGTGGCAACTCTGGAAATAAAATTCTTCTCCCCTCTCTTCCATCATCAAGTTCCCCCCCCCCCCGCAGTTTTTGGCCAGGGCTGGGTTTGAACCCACCGACTTTGGCCTATGTAGCTGGCTCCCTACTCCTTTGAGCCACAGGTGCTGCCCCACCATCAAGTTTTAATTGTTACTGTTTGTTTGTTTATTAAATGACATTCCTGGACTATTTCTGTTGTTTGAAGTCTGTGAAGTTATGTATAGGCACTGAAGGCTCGGCTTGGTTAACTTAATGATCAGCTAATGACCCGACAGAGATTTCCTTAAGTGCCTTGAGGCAATAAAGCTCTCAGCCTTGGCCAAGGGACTGTGTGTGTGTGTGTGTGTGTGTGTCTTGGGGCACACCTGCAATGCCAGGGCAGGTTACTCACAACTCTGCCTTAGCTTTCACTTTCTGTTTGAACATAGCCTCAAGGTCATGTGGCGATGAGGAATTATGGCCTTCTTAGGTCTATTCTTGGCTATGTGCACAGTCCTGGTTATGCATACAGTCCTCTCATATACATGGCTTTCTTAATTCCCAGGAATATTTCAGAGCTTTTTAAAGCCTATATGGATATTTCTTTCCCCAGAAGATTTTTGGTCAGCCTTTTGTTAGCCCCAGGCAGCAACAGTGCTAAACAATTGCCATTGATTGTTTTTGACAAATGCCTTATAGAGAGGGCTATTTGCACAGAGTAAGCTCCCAATCATGTCAAATAAAGACAAGTCCTGATAGTGGAGCTTTCCAGTGAGCTCTCAGAAGGTCAAATGGTGACAATTCTTTGGGGATGAGGTTTTTGAGGGAACACCCAAACACGGACTTTGAAATGACCATGGGATTGATGACTTTCATGACTGCTTTGAAGCTTTTATTCTGTTTTCCATCTTGCAGCTTTTTTCAAAGAACTACAGAGGAGATAAAAAGTGAATTTGTCATTTATTATCGTAAGGAAGAAAGACAATAAAAAGGAGGCATTAGGTCCTTTAAAAAATGATGACCATACAATTAGTGTAACCTAATTCTTTGTACCCTCAATGAATCCCAAACAATAAAAGCAAAAAAAAAGAATTGAGACTAGCAATTAAAAAAAAATGATGACCACTCTTGTTCACAAAGTGTTTCATTAAAAAGAGAAATGAGAAATGTTTTCTCTTTTTATTAAAAAGGGAAAGTGCAATGTGTCACTTCTACCTACCACCAAAAACAACAGTGATTTCTCCACAATGCTGGGTAGTGATGCTCCATGAATTTCGGAGGATTCTTGTTTAGGGAGATCCAACTCTCTTCATGTTGATTTGGGCACAGAATAGTCTAGATTTGTATCATTTTATAGGAACACTCAGGTTTGCTCCACAGTAGGTGAGTTAAATGCTTTCACTTGAGATAAACTTTCTATTCTTTAATTGAAAGTTACCACAAGAGTAGCGTATGAGAAAGTCATAACAACTGGACTTTTGGCTTTGCCAAATACATTTGATATTTGGTCAGGCCAACTCTAGGTTCTAGGCTACAGAGAAAAATTTCTAGACACCATCCCTCTTGAATTTTCTAAAGCCAGTAGACAACCAAACACACATACACCAAAAGACAATCAAACATATAAATGAAAAAGCTATAAAGATAAAAATTTGAACTTCATCAAGATGGAGCTAGAATTACTAATAATTCCTTTCATTCTGGTGCTATTTTATGTGGCTTGAGATTTAATTCAAAGCAACGAAATTTGACTTTTTTTTGGTTTTCTTTTTCTTTAAAGGTGACTGGCCTACTTAAGAAGGTGTTGACACTGAGTGCTTGGTATCTTGGGTGGAATATGATATCTCGGCTTTAATAAGGGATTAAACATTTTAGTCCATCAAAAGAAAATTTGTCCATAATTTCGATATCCTTATAGATTTTTTTGAACATTAAAAAAATAAACTGTTTTACTCTTTTCCCCTTGCTTATGTTTTTGGTGTTGGTTTAAATTTTTATAAGATAAAGTCTGAGTATTAATAAAAAATTTCCTTGATGAAAGTACCGATGAATAGCAAGAAGGTCAAAAGTTGGTACTTTTTGATAGGAAGAGGGGATGACTAACAGTTTCTTCCACTGTCTCATCGGATCTGGATCCTGGGAAGCCAGCTGTACTTCTTTGTCCTATGAACCTTAGCAGACCTAAGGATCAAAGCAGATTTTCTTAAATTTATTGTCCCACAGAGGATTCATTCCAGTGCAGCTTGGAGTTTTTTTCTCATTCTTGGTGTAGATTTGTGCTAAGCTCACTACCAGAACAGATAAGTATTTCCCTAAATGTTAAGATGGCCAGCACTTTAGTAATACATAAGTCTACTTTGTTTGCCCACGGGAGCGTATCATCATCAGTGTTGATGGTGAACGGTGGTCTTAGTCACAAAGAAACCTTATCTACCGGTCCCCAGTCTCTGCACATGAATGTGGCTGCTGGTTTATGGAGTGGGGAATATCCATTAGTCTCTGGTGGCTTGCGCCCACATAAATGATTCTTTAGAGCAGTGAGATGGAAAACTAGAAATCTAACCAGCTGAATGCCAGACAAGGACTAGACTTGCTCCATAATTAACGTGAGAGGTGGGAGCATTGCTCCTTCCGAGGTCTGCAGGCCTCTCTGCGTCACTAGCTCACTGGATGTGAATGATGTCTGCTTGTTTATCTGGAAATCTGAGAGTTTGCCTTTGTCTTATCTTTACACCTCATTGCTCCTCCATCTCTTTTTCAAATCTCATTTAAAAGGTATTTAGATATTTTCTCCTGGCCCATCTTTCTTCATGGCCTTGTGACTTCTCTATCTAACATTTTTTCCAGGGTATTTCCTAATCTTCTTCTTCAACTCAAACCTAGCTAAAGTGTCTACAAATTTTGCTTATGAAACCTAGCCTAGTGCATGGGGATATAGTTGTCTAGATTCATCCAGGGAAGTGAACTCTTTCCAGAGTATGTGTTTGTCATTTATGAAATTGTATTAACTCAGTCACTAATAGGTTTATATGCTAATTATTAGTCCAGTGTACCCAAACACTTGGCATTTAGGGAACACTTACAGATTACAGGATATAAATGTTTTGAAATAAAATTCTTTTAAGAGAATAGTCCCTCGGCTCGGCGCCTATAGCTCAACCGGCTAAGGCTCCAGCCACGTACACCGAAGGTGGCGGGTTCGAATCCCCAGCCTGGACCCGCCAAACAACAATGACGGCTGCAACCAAAAAATAGCGTGGCGTTGTGGCGGGCGCCTGTGGTCCCAGCTACTTGGGAGGCGGAGGCAGGAGACTCGCTTGAGCCCAGGAGTTGGAGGTTGCTGTGAGCTGTAATGCCACGGCACTCTACCCAGGGGGACAGCTTGAAGCTCTGTCTCCAAAAAAAAAAAAAGAGAATAGTCCCTCTTTTTACAGTAAGGAATTACTCTCAGAGGAAGAGGCTGTTGGCAATAATGAAATCATTAGAATATTGGGCAATTGGTAATTACCAAAAGTTGTTCTGCCATTCAATTGAAAAGCATATGTTATAACAGTTCTTGTCAATATTTAAATCTCCTGTAGCTTCTGCATGCTCTTCTCTCTTGTTGAAGAGGTCGAGGGATGGAGCTTCTGGAAGGAGACCATGATCGTCACCTCTGGTTGCAGTTCCTCTCTCTCTAGCCCAAGAACACTTGAAAGGTTGGTGAGATCAACTTCAGCTCAACTTTGTCAAATGTGCGAATTCTACTGGATCTAGACTCAATGTAATTCATTAGTTTTAGTTGACTTATTGGGGACCCTTTCCTTTAGTGTCTAACTTCAGTTACAAGGTAGAATAGGGACAGTGGCAGGTCTAGACCAGCACTGTCAGAAGGTATTGGTTTAAGTAAAATCAGATTTTGCCCATGTCTCCAATTCTTGAGCATAAGCTCCTTCCCCCTCCCCCAAGAACCTATTATTCCTTGAGCCGCCTACTAATTATTCCCCATCATTTACTATTACTGGTCTAACTAACCCTCTCAGGTATGTGGTGGGTAATCCAAACAAAGAAGTGTGGGCACATGTCTTTCTCTGCTGTAAGTGGGCTGAACATCTTGATTTCTGGGCTACCTTCAAAGTTTGTGAATGCCAACATGTTTGTCTGTATTATTCTTGGCAATATTGGTCCTGGAGAGAGTATTTCTTGGATGGATGCTGCAGTGCAGGAAATGAAGGTTTCTGGCCAACGTGGTACCATTCCAAGGAGTTCTGCCTTTCAGGGAGAGGCTTTCTGTGAAATGCACCATGCCATTGCTTTGAAAGACATTTATCAGCAATTCAAGGAGACCAATTGTGACCACTGGCCTGGAAGTCAAGTTTTAAGAGAAGACGAGTGAACCTAATAGATTTCCCTCCATATCCACACCATTTGCAAATACAATCCAGAACTTAAGATCGGGGACCTTGTGTATCAATTTTCCACAGAAGAAAGAGGGCGCAAGTTTAACTTAGGTTTGCTCCAAATTGTTATTTCTTTGATTCACAGGTCTTCTTTAGATCTCCCTGGGCGAGAACTTAAAACATGGGCTTTAACTTGCTCACTTGTGGTGAGGTTGAGCAGAAATGATTTTGGAAAAGGTGGCAATTTCCAATTGTTGTTTCCTTGTGGTAGAGCCTGAAGGAAAAGGCTGGAACATCAAAGTGGCAGAGACTGACACACACCAGGGCACACCGTCGTGCTTCCCCAAGTCCAGTCTGCCGAGCTGTAGGATCCTATGAGGCCTCTCTAAGGGCTTCTTAAGGAAGGTTGGGCAGGGCTGACATCTACTTTCTGGCTGCTCCATTATCTCTAGATCTCACCTCATCACTGTTCGCAGGGAAGACTTTAAGTCCTAACTCCCTACCTTCAGAGTAGCAAGGTGAATGGACCTAAATATATTCATACTCTTTTGGTCAACATTTATTGATGCCTGTTGTATAAAGATAGAAGCGTGCAAATTGTCTTCTACCTCAGTGATAGAGTGTTTTGTGTTTTTAATGTCCGTCACATGGCTCTGCTTCAGGAAGTAGAAGGTCACTTTCCTCCCAGCAGCCATGTGAGCGCTCATCTTTTAAAAGAACCTGGTTGCTGGGCCATAGGTTCTTTCACATGCTGCTTCATCTGGGGTGTTTTTTCTTGTTCGGGACAAGCTTTCATGAGTTAAGCTCTTTCCCAGTGGTCTGTCTTGTGTCCTCAGAGTGTCTTTCCCCTCAGTGGCCTCAGATGATGGTGACTGTGCCTGCATAGGAAAGCTTTTGGCTGAGGCTGAGTAAGCTCACTCTAAGACAGATGTTCCGTCTGTAGAAATGTAATAGAAAATCCTCTCTGTGCCTCATCAGCCCCAGGTTGATGATGTGATTCAACTTGAGGTGCTTTATCTGCAATGTAAACTTTTTCATCTATTACTTTGAAGATGGAATGATGGTTTCAAATTGGGTTTAGGAAGTTGATGGAAACCAGTGTCTGTCTTATTGCTTCCAGTGGATGGAACATTTGTTATTCCTGCCAGCCCAGAAGAGGCTTCCTTTTTCTTTCTTAAGCTCATTTTTGGCTAAGATTTTCCTGCTAGTCACTATTGCTTCCCTCTCTTCGAGGTCCACAGTGCTAAATCCTTTAGTTGCTGTGATGGGTTGTGGCTGTTCCTGAGCTCTTCCCTTCCTGCTTTGCCCTCCCACCTTCCTCACTATGTGCTGAGATGGAGCCCTCAGGCGCATTCAGTCAGGATCTACACTTACCTAGGAGTGTCACCAGTCTCTCTCTCTCTCTCTTTTTTTTTTTTTTGCAGTTTTTGGCCAGGGCTGGGTTTGAACCCACCACCTCTAGCATATGGGGCCGGCGCCCTAATCCTTTGAGCCACAGGCGCCACCCATCACCAGTCTCTTTTTTTAAATGCTGCTTCTCTGAGTGTAGACCCATGAAGTGCATGTTTTTGTACAGCTAGGAGCAAGGCTGATGTGCAGCCAGGATGCACAGGGATGTTTAGTTGCTAAAATGTTGACATGTTCTGAACTGATCAGTACATGGCCTTTTGTTGAGACCTTGGGTAACCCTTGCTGCCTTCATTTATTCGGCCTCTCCCTTGAGACTCCCTACAAAGGGGCTCCCAGGACCCTGCTTCAGGGCAGTGGCATCTGGAAGTCCATTCTGATTGGTCATCGCCAATGCCAGGTAATTAGTAAATACTTTGAACATGGATCCTGGTTGACTCAGAATGTATTGGCGGAGCCCCCTGGTCCTTCATGCTTATAATTCCTCTGGAGCCTAAAATTTTTGGTTGAGGAGCTTGACTTCCAAGATTAGATATCTATAGTCTTCTGGGAATGACGGTGAATGGTGCATTAGAAAATAAAGATCAAATCCATGTTACAGCTTTAAAACGTTTCTCAGACCGAGGCTAAAGTCTTCATGATTTTCCTAATGTGTTCCAATTCCCTTTTCCCCAACACAGTCTTTGGGGCCAACTTGGCTTGTCAAGGTTTACACGATAGATAACTACACTTAAGAATATTCACCTCCTGTTTTTAAGAAAAAAATAACCCTAATCTTCTTGAGAAATTTTCTCAAAAGCTTTTAAGTTATCACCTCTTTGTTTAGTGTTTTGGTAGGAGGAGATGGATTTTATCAGCTCCCAGGAATTAAGATTTGTCTTTTCAAGTTAAAAAATTTGTCTTCTGTTTGGCATTTAAAGAAATGTGATTCAGTTTGTACTGTACACATAAGCTCTGGAGTGAAATTTTCAGAACCCTGCAAACAAACGAAATGAAGTCACTTTTGTGTCAATATGTGGTTTTATGGGTGGGACTGGATGGCGCAGGCCTGTAGTAGGCTCATTCGTTCCTTTTGTGTTTGAAAGCTTCACTCTGAAATGCCTTTAATGGAAGATGTTTGTGTAATGTAGAGGTGGTTGTTCACTGTACCAGCACTGATGTGCTGCATTTTGACCAAATGACTAACTTTGCAAATAGACTGTTTATGTCGAGTAGGAGCAGAGCTTCTCCACCGAAGTGCATTTTTAACGATCTACTTTAAGAGTAAGTGGGTTTAGAAGTAGCTGCCCAGGAATCCGATTGGCTGGCACCAAAGCCACTTCCCCTAATTACCCAATAAACCATAAGGGCTTTGTTGGCACATTTGTTCAAGTCTGTCATGTCACACCAGCTGCCACCCAGCATTCTACGTCCACTTCTAATATCCTCTTTCAAATCTTTGTGGAGACATTTGGTGCCTACACACCTCTGAAATATCTTCATGGAGAAACTTGGTATTGATGCACTGTAAATTTCATAGTGAAATGTGCTGCTTTTTACAAAAAAATTGGTAATGTTTTCCCTGTATAGCTAAAATTATAAAAGTCATGATCCGGGCTAAGCTGTTATATTAAGTTAAAAAATATTTTACTTCTTAGTACATGTAGGATTCACATGAAAAATGCAGCTATAATCTAACCTAAAAGTTACAAATTGCAAATTCCAGATTGAAAACAACTCTTGACACTTTTGGAGACAAAGTGCTTTTAAAAAATTAAATAAAAAGAAAGTTAAATTGTCTCCTGAAGGTGGGAAGTAACTTTCTAAGTTTCTATAGTAAAAACAAACAAACAAACAAAAAAAGCAAAACTATAGTGTAAGAAATCACAAAAGTAGCTTATACTCTGAGTACAAATTCTGTGTGAAACATTTCAATTGTGTCATAGATCTTGGGTATTATAGATGATTCTTCCATCATTTCCTGAGGAGAAAGAGGAAACTATTGAAACTATAGTGAGTATAATACATTTAGGAAAAGCATTTTCTTTCACATTACAGAGAGTTTGGATCTTTCACTTTTTTTTTTTTTTGA
>NW_003852508.1:1688838-1700571 GCF_000181295.1 Otolemur garnettii | reverse complement strand
GCTGAGCTGGATCTTTTACTTATACCTTCAGAGCTTTCTACTGAGATGCAGGTGTGATTTTGTTGACTGGACAGTGAGTCAAGGCCTTGTCTGTGAGCTCTGCTCTTTGTTGTTGACATCTAGAGTAATTCAACTATTTCTCAGAGAATGGTGGCACTTTCCACATTATCGTGTAGTTAAGTGTAACACAGGAACAGTGACATACTGAATAAACAATGTGCCCATCCACTGAAAGGCCAAAAGAAATCAGCAATTATGATGGCTGTGCAGGCCTTCCAGAAGAGAACAGCTTCACTCTCAAGAAACTCTCATACAATGAATCTTTGTGTTAGTGTAATATAAAAGCCTAGCATTTCTCCAGCAGAATGTTGACTCTATGGGGAGGAGAATATTGGCAATAGACTAAAATGAAATAGAAGAAATTAAATGCACTCGACAGTAATTGGCTGAAGAAAATTCAGGAGATGTGATAGCAACAGAGCACAACAACATAACACAATTAAGGACACATTAGCCATATGTCTCTATTATATTGAGAACACAGCCATGGTAAGTGACCAGGTGATGACCTTCAACCTGCACTGGGCGACGTGTGACCAAGTCCATGTTGGTTTTGAAATTAAAGGTGGAAAATGAGATTAAAAATTATGGGTACTGGATGGTAGCGATCTGCAGCTTGGAGCTGATGTGAGGGCTTGATGAGCAAAGGCTCCCAAGGATGCAGTGTAGAAAACACGGTCCAGGGACAGCCTATGAGTGAGGAAAAGTAAACAGTTTTTATCAGGTCTAGACATGACCTTTGTCTCTGCACTTAACATTGGCAAATATTTATATGAGAGTAAGACTGCCCTTTTTTTGAGGGTGAACACACTTCCACGGGCATCTTGTGCATGCTTCAGTTGCAGCCCTGATCAAAGGGTTCTGTAATTGCTGGTTTCCTGACTCTCTCCTGACCGGCTTCTGGTCGCCTCTCTTGGGCAGGCACTGTGTCCTCAGAACCCAGCCCAGGGCCAAGCACATGGTGCTCACTGAATAAACGGTTCTTATGACGACTCTGCTTCTGAGACTGGGTTTGTCTGGAAAGGCTGATGGGCTGGCTCATCTTCCCTATACCTCACATGCATTTAGCGTCTCTTTCACGGGCTTATCCTAAGGCAGGCTTGGTATCGCCCTGTGTGCTTGTCTCTTATGCCCATTAGCTTCATACTTGTTCTGTGGTTATTGGCAAATTGTCCACAAGCTGGAGGAAATAAATGGTGAAGAGGGAGAAGGAGGAACGGATAATGAAGCTGTTTAAATCGAAGTAATAAAATGCCTACAAATATCCTACTAGTAGTGCCAGGGTGAAGAATTATTAGTATGTTTATAAATATGTTTCTGGAGTTATCGGTTAGATGAGTCCTGTAGAAAAATTAAGAATATAGATACACTTACAGACCTGTATACAAATATCTCATGTAAGTTGACTTAACTTAGGGCAGACTTGGAGCTCTTCTGTCCACGTTACCCCCATGCATTCTAATGGCAAACTTCGTATTTGGTATTACTCTGCTTCACGGCTGTGATTGGCTTTGGTTGCAGAAAGAATGTAGGTTTTTAAATCTTCTCTCATAGGGCCTGGGTTGCCTCAAAATTTTATACTTGGTTTTTGAATATGCACATATTGAGTTCTAGGCAAAACCATTTTCATGTTGTATTTTGATTTAGTTTGTTTTCTTTTGTAGAAAGGGATAGTCAAAAAGTTTGCATCCGTCTAGTTTACTTCATTGGAATGCAGTCTGAGGTTTGGTAACTTGGCTCGACACCTTCTGGGGCTGCCATGAGCCCCAGGCTGGGAGACAGGCTTCCGAAGCAAATGCATTGTATCTGGGTTCCCGCTCCTCTCCTTACTGAGCCGTCACAGGCAAGCTGCCCTGCTTTTCCAAGCCTCCGTTCTTTCATTTGTGAATATGGGATAGTATACCTGTGTTCTTTACTGGCTTGTAGTGAAAATTGAATAAAATAATAAAAAGTACCAGGGAGGGCTCACCGATGTTGGATCACAGCGGTAGAACACGTCTTTCTCCCTTTCAGCCTTTGTCTGCATGATCATTTAATGACAACCACATCATTTTACCTCGTTCCCTTACTTTCTCTGCGACAATATTAGCTCTTAATATTACGAGGTAATATTGTTTATTATAGATATTGATTTATTTTTTCCAGGACTTCTTCAGGCTAATTCAATGCATTTAAAGTAAATGAAGTTTGATTATGTCAGAGGGAGGCTCCTGTTTCTGCTGATTATATATCAGATATACAGGCAGGATGGAAAGATTAACAAGGATGGGAAGCTGCAGATAGCAGGGAACTTCTGTTGCCAAGGTTTTGGTTCTGGTGCAATCACAGCAACGATAATGATACTATTAATATTTCTCTCTTTCTTGTTTCTCTCCTTGCCTTTTAAGACAAAGGCATTCCCTAAGTCCTGTTATAGAAAAAATGTAGAAGCTTCCTTCCCAGTCTCTCTGGCTTTCTCTTTCTCTCTCCTTTTTTCTCTTTTGAGATAGGGCCTTATTTTGTCACTTGGGTTAGAGTGCAGTGGTGTCATCCTTGATCACTGCGACCTCAAACTCCTGGGCTCAAGTGATCCTCTAGCTAATTTTTAAATTTTTTGTAGAGATGGGTGTCTTGTTTTGTTCCTTAGACTAGTCTCAGACTCCCAGCCTCAAATGATCCTCCTGCCTCAGCCTCCCAAAGTGCTAGGATTACAGGCACGAGTCTTCCACTGTCTCTTTACCAGATGAAGATATGAGAGGAAGGGCCAGGGAAGGGAAGGGCACCATCTTGGAACTTTTCTATTTTAAGGGAAAGAAGTAGCATTGGAAGGGCAGGGAACGTGTGGCTTTCTGGATCCTTGAGTGAGGCCTTTTGACTGAATCCAAAATTTTACAGAACAAATCCTTTTTTTCTTCAGACAGAGTCTCACTATGTCACTTTTGGTAGAGTGCTGTGGCATCACAGCTCACAGCAACTTCAAACTCTTAGGCTTAAGCAATTCTCTTACCTCAGCCTCCCACGTAGCTGGGACTACAGGACCCTGCCACAGTGCCAGCTAATTTTTTTTTTTAATTGTATTTGTCATTGCTGTCTAGCAGGCAGGGCAGGGCACAAATCTGCCAACCTTGGTGTATGTGGCTGGTGCTATAACCACTGAGCTACGAGCACCGAGCCAGAACAAATCCTTTTAATAAAGAATTTGTTAACTAAACTCAGTCTGGGTTAATGCAGAGAATTCTAGTCTAGCTTTGGGGTAGAGGTAAGGGATTTGAGAGAAGTATTTCATTTACAGTAGAGGAGTTTCCTTTTTCTACTGAGAAATTATACTTCATATGATTATATGTATATATTTTTTAGCCTCAGAAAGAATTCAAGTCATGCTGGGACATTCTGATGCTTAGAATTTATCCATTAAATTGGGTGGAAGGGTCATAAAGCATTCTGTAGAAACCCGCGCTGATATATCACTCTTGAAAGGTGTTAATTTGGTTCTCCAGCTCTGATTTGTTTAGTAGAACATATTAATTGCTTGGTGGATAGAATTAAACCATTTTAGGCTTCAAAAAATTGGAAGGTCTGAAAAATAAATAGCTTGATCGTTGCAGAGCATTCATTCTGATTACAGCAGCTTGTTTGATCAAAGACAGTGTAAGTTTATTCTCTCTTAGAATTCTTAATAATTACTTTTAAAATAGGATTTGATACTGATAAAGTAGTTCAATGAAATACAGTTTCTTTCAACAGCTGAGTCAAAATTATAGGAAGGAAAATATTGTCTCTCTCCCCTTGGGGGCATTATCACATGAAAGTGTAGTGGTCAAGAAGAAGGAAGATGTTCTGGTCCAAACTGTGCATCAGCTGAATATTAAAATTGTTAATTTTTAATACAGACACCTGCCATTTGTTGAATTTTTTCCTTCTTCATGCCTGCTCAGCACCCTGTGAGATTTACATGCATCAGCTCATTTAATCCCCATGAGACTCACCCACACATATGTGATTCTCATAATATGGGTGCAGGAACTGGGGGTGGCTGGTCTCTCCAATCCCAAGCCTGAACTTTCAACCCTCTGACCTCGCTGCCTGTAGTCACTAACTGTGGCCTCCCTGGTAGCCTCTCAATTGCCTGTTGAAAGTAAGAATTCTCTATTTGTCACCCAACTTTCTGTCTCCATCTGCTTGTGCTCTGTGACAAAATACCTGAGACTGAGAAATTTATAAAGAACAGAACTTTTATTTTCTCACGGATCAGAAGGCTGGGAAGTCCACGATCGAGGCGCTAGTATTTAGCGTCTGGCTGCATGAATACATGGCTGAAGAGGTGAACACCATGTCCCCACGTGGCAGGAGGGATAGAAGGGGAGGAACCCACCCCCACAAGCCCTTTAAAAGGCCCTAATCTCATCTGTGAGAGTTCTGCCCCTCTGACCTATTCACCTCTTAAAGGTCCCACCTCTTAATGCAGGTAAGTTTCAACATAAGAATTTTGGAGGACTCGTTTAGGTCATGGCTTTTTCTTTAGACAGAATCGTAAAATAATTTGAAAGTACTATTGGAGTATAGAGAATGTTGCAATCTCGACCTGGGTGTTGTTCCACAGGCGAATTGTGTAAAAACACACTGAATTGTGCACTTCGGACTTGGGTGCTTTATTGTATGTAAACTAAAAATTAAAAACAAACCTCAAAGCCTACTAATTTACTGTGCTCAGTCTATCATTTATTTGACAACGATTAGGTGTCCAGCCTGTGCTGGGCTTGCCATTGCCTGCAGAGAGGCATTTCTCAAAGTCCTGCCATCGAATGGACTAGCTTGACCACCCCCAGACTGCAGGAGAGAGAGTCAAAATGAGGCACTTGCCGCTGGGAATTCTCTTGTTCAGCCTGCACTGGACTTTGCTATGTTCCTGCTGCTTTTTCCTTTTCCAAGAAATAGGATGGTATGGGACTCATATTCAGAGTTAGTCTTCATTTCTGCAGTGTCCTATCTCCAAGAAATAGGCTACCATTTCTGATAAGAGAGAAATTCAAAGGGGTGTGTTTCCTTTATGATAGCTTCGTTCTGCCTCCAACAAGCTTCAGGACTTGCTGTCTTCCATAGCAAGAGAAAGGAGAGCTTGGTAGAGTCTTAGGTAGCATTTCTTCTTTCCTTTTTAAAAAATTTGACGGCCAGACGCAGTGGCTCATACCTGTAACTCCAGTCCTTTGGGAGACCAAGCTGGGAGGATTCCTTGATGCCAAAAGTTCGAGACCAGCCTGGGCAACATAGTGAGACCCCCCCCATCTCTATAAGAAATTAAAACATTAGCCCTGTGTGGTGGTGTACGTCTGTAGTTCCAACTATGTTGGAGGCTGAGGTTAGAAGATCTCTTGACCCACAAATTGGAGGTTACAATGATCTATGACCAAACTACTGCACTCCATCCTGAGTGACAGAGTGAGACCTTACCTCTGAAAAATAAAATAAAATTGAAAAAAAAAAGATAAAACTTTGAGATTACAAAATTGGCATGGTTTGCCCTTTGCAAAGGAATTTACTTTAAGTGTCCATAAATATTTGAATCTCTAGCACAATTGCATATTTGATTGATTATAAATTTCTTAATAGAGATGAGTGGCCATAGAATGGGAGAACTGAAGTTTTGACAGCTCCTGTTAGCTAAGATTTAGTTAGATATGAAGACAAGAACATATCCCTGAATGAAATTGGCCTTCTGTGGGAAAGTCTGATTTCTTTGATAAAAATTCCAATTGATACCAAATTTTTAGGAATCTCTCATTTTATGGAGATATAAATGTATTGTGCTGGATGATTAGAAGGAATAATCAAGAATTTGTTTCCTAGATTGTAATTATAAATGACGTTTCATGATGCAGTCTCTCCTTTTGTAGACTGAGGGCAGTAAGACAGTCCCTACTTCATGGGCCATCTGATGACAAGATGAACCAATGTCTAGCAGTGGTTCTCAACCTGTGGGTTGCGACCCCTTTGTAACAATGAAAATACATCGCAGCATTAGGAAGGTTGAGAACCACTGGTCTACAGCATTTAGAACAGTGCCCATAGAGTTGGTGCTCAGTAATATTAGCTATTACTGTTAATATTCCATTACTTGAAAATGCCAGTTAACGGTGAGTTGACGTAGTTTGCTCTTGCCTGGGATATTATGTGTTCCTTTAAGAGGACTAAGAATTTGAAGAATGATGTAGGGTTATATGAATGATATAAAGATGAGCTAGACAAGTATTATTTAGCTAATATTTCAACTTATTAAAGTCTTACCCGCTGGATTTATTGGCGTATTTTCCTTTTCTTTTGTTGTAGGGAATGGGGAGGCAGGCAGAGGAGAGAAGAGAACTACAGTATTGAACCCTACAGCTTCAATACAACTTTACAAATAAAAAACATTTGGAATCCAGAAAGGTTTTACTATTGTCTGATTTAAGTAAGGTACCCACAAATTTGCCTCCGTGAACTTGGTTTGTAAATGGGTAAAATGATGACTTTAAAACCATTCAAGATGTTTTTTATCAAAATAGTCAATTACTCTTTGTGATGTGCTTAGGGAATTCTGAATGCCTTTCAAATGTATCTTGTAAAAAAGCAAAATGAAAAAGTCTGAGTAAAAAATGTCCCATTTATTTACAAATTAGTCACTTTTATGAGGTTTCTTTGGTTCTCTGAGCACCAAAAGGGGAACATTGTCTCTCCTGGTTTGGCAAAATAGAAAAATGTGTTGTTCAAAATTCTAGTTGTGTAAGTTGGGAGAAAAAAATGACATTTATCATTTAATTAGTTCTTTCGACTCAGCATCCAAAATTGCAGTCCAAATTTTCTAATAAGCAGAAGAATGTGAGCAAATGATAACATCTTGCTATTAATAAAAAAAAACCTAAGGGATACCAGCAGCTTGCATTCCAATTTAATTATTAGCAGCATGTTTTCTGGTATGTTTATATTAACGTACAATGGCTTCTCTGATGCTTCCTTATTTTATTCATGAGATGGCCGTGTCTGACATAAAAGCACCAAAGCTATAGATTGGAAAATCAAAACTAATTTGGCTGTTGTTTCTTGTCCGGTGTTTTTAGTGAGGGGTGTTAGTCTGTGAGGCTCCTTTAAGATTTAAAAACGTGACCCTCTGACTCTACTGCCTATGCACAGGGCATCGAGAGTAGAGCAAGGTGCATGAAACGGTGCTGGCCTGGTGATTGGTATTTGAGTCAATTATTTTGGAAGGGAGATAAAATCTTATTAAGGATTCTTGTCTGGATGATATTTAAAGACATGGAAGAAATTAACTTAATACAAAGGTAGATCTGTAGAATTCGTTGGATTCTGAAAGATTTTAATTAAAAAGATTTAGGGCTTCTTTTTGTTGTCACATGGAGTGCTTTTTAGGATAGCACAGCGTGATAGAGAGAGAGTTTCTCTGTGTGTTTTGGTGCCAATATAAGCCATTAGAAACAGCAGGAAAAACGGGTAGAATAATCCAGTGTCTAACCACATGGGTGGTTCATGGTTTAATACTCCACTTTCCTCCCAAGAATTTGAATTGTTTCCTCTTTTTGACATCTGGCTATGTAACTGACGTGCTCCCACAGACTTCCCACGTGAGCACCCACCGTGGCCCAGCTTTCTAGCTTTGATGCTGCCACCGGGCTCTCATGTGAAGCCTGGCATACACCTGTGTCTCCGAGGTTCTCATATGCCCTGCCCCATTTCTGCTAAGTCATGCCAGACTGAGGAATGAGATTTGACCTGGATATTTGGAGTCTCTACATTATAGCCAGTGCGTCTCATGCGGGCATTGCTAGCAGTAACAGGTAGCTCCCAACCTCAGTAGCATCCAACAGAAAACATATTGCTTATGAAGTCGGGGTTGGGGCTTCCCTTCAAGTTTCACTTCACTTATCTTTTGATAGCATCCATCTTGCCTGATGGTTCAAGTCTTACCGTGGCTGAGGAAGAGCAGAGATGGAGGGTCTGGCTGTAGTAAGAAATGCTGCAGCTTAGAAAAGACACATGCCCACAGCTCATTGGCTAGGGCTACTCACACTGTCCCACACAAGTACATGGGTGTTAGTGGCAGTCATTTTCCCATATTCCAAAAGCAGAGCAGAGCTGGGTTTGGTCTCTACCTCAGCATTCTTCATTTTTAAGTAATACTGTGAATTCTCCAAAGTGCACTTTATACATTGCCCGGGAATCATTTAGACTTCTGTGGACATTTCTCTGACATATCTATGTTCAAAACATATAGACAGTCACATGCTACTGGCTCGTCTTTTATAGCAGATATTTTAAATGGATTTTGTAATTGATGTCGGATTTCCACTCCTCTAATTATATTGTATACATCTACAATTTCTTACATTGCTGTGACCATGGATAAATCTGTGAGGTGAGTAGCTTCACCTGGGAACAGCAGCCACATGACCTTAGCTGGCCCACTGGAGAGCTGAGCCAGTTTTTGGTGTCATTTGGATGGTGTTCTAATGAAATGGACCCATCTTTGGCCATAGCTCAGTCTCAGGAATCTCAGGATGTCATGTGACCATGAGTTGAGTTCCTCACCCTTCCTTCTTTTTACTGGAGTTGATGAATAGAATGGTTTTCTAGACTTTTCAGGTAGGGCGAACAAGGTGGGCTACTCTGCCGGCAGCTAGAGGTAACTATGTCTGGCCGTCCAGAGACATGTGGGTTTCAACTCCTGTGCCTAGATCCACAATGTGAAATTTGTAAATTGGAGAGACTCTTGCTGGCAAATGGAAGTTTTGCTCTTCTAATTTTTTTATAACTTTTGGGGTATAATAAAGGTCATCCAATTTTTCAGATTCATCCATCTAAACTTCTTTGGTCCATCTGTTTTTGTCCTGGCACGCACAGTAGTAAATGCTTCATTTCAGAGCTGCTTCGCTGCTCTTCCAGAACAGAGAAAAGAGAGCTCTCAGAATTATTATTAATTTCTAAATAAAATGGGCCAGGTCTTATGCTCTCCTAAAAATGGAAACGGTTTTTTTTTCACAAACCATACAGGGGGTAAGATTTTAGTGTGGTTTGTGGGAGAGTGGCTGTCAAACTCTTTGCATGAAAAGGCAATTAACTGTTTGCTAAGCTGGCAGTGAGGCCCAGGAGAAGGGGAGGAGCAGGAGATGAGAGGGTCAGGTTGTGATTCCCTTCGGCAGTCCATGTGGCTCTTTCCTGGCAGAGCGCCCCTTGATGTCAAAGTGAGCTGTGCGCGCCAGGAACGAGGTGGTGTGAGGAGAATTAGATACTGGGGCTGAGTGGTTTGCATTTTTCTTTCTTTTCCTCTTCTCCATTTTTGCTTTTTTACAACGACAATTTTGGAAGTAAAGGCACTTCTCTTTCTGCACAGTATAAGTCTTACAGAAATATTTTCAAAATGCTGCATTAAGCCCCAGGGATAACATTTTTGGGTATGGAACTCAATTCAAAGTTGAAGTTGAAAAGGGACAAATTGAGCCAGGGTTACTATTATTATACCAATTTGGGTGAGTTGGAGCCAAGTTTTTTGGCTCAAGTTTGTGAGTTGAGCTGGTCATTTGGAAACAGCAGGAGAAACAAGGTCAGTGAGTCTCAAGGTGTTCGTTCCCGTCTCTGCCTGCTCAGTGCCCGGGGGGGACACTTCGAATCAACTTCCTCACAGGCAGAGTGTGAGTGGGTTAGGGTACCAGAGAAACCCAGAAAAGCACAATGTTTAATCAAGTCCTGATAATGCTTTGGTGGTGTAGTATACTTTGTACTGTGCCTAATAAATGATTTTTAATCAGAAGGCTGCTTATGAAAGGGCTGAGGAAATATGATAATTAGCACTATGGGACCAGACATAATTAAGTACAAATGGTGCCTCAAGGTCATCTGGTGGTGACATTTGCTTCCTGGTAGTAATAATTCCTGCCATCTGATAGAATGCTTTCATTTAACTTTCCTGATTATCCTCACTTGCCAATGAGATAGGGAATAATCATGCTTGAGAAAGAACATTATGATATGTTGTAGTATACAGAGCTGTATTTTTAAGGTTTTACCCTGCATTGAGCTAAGTGCTTTGTAGATTCTAACTTATTCAATTGTCACAATAGACATAGTTTAGAAGCAAATACAATTTTTACTATTCTCACAAGAATACTTGATTGTTTTTTCTTTTCAACTAAAATAATTTCGAACTTACAGAAAAGCTGTAAGAATAGTATAGTTTTTTTCTTGAGCTATTTGAGATGCTTCAGTCACCCCGACTGACAAGAACATTTCCTACAATCAAGTACAATCACGTACGTTCTTCTCCCTAACCTCCATTGCCAAGGACGGTAGGCTGCAGCCCTGGAACACACAGACTCTATCAAGTCTGCCATCCTTTGTAGCAAAAGGATTTAACCTGGGATCGTGTCATCATGTCTTTGTAGATTTATTCAATCTGGAAGAATCCCTCAGCTTTTCTTTGCATTTTCTGATCTCAACACTTGTGATGATAGACCAATTATTTTGGAGAAAGTCCATTAGTTAGTTTTTCTCTGACAATTTTTCATGTTTAGATTCAGATTGTACATTTTGGGGGGAGGAATATCACAGAATTGATGCTGTGTTCTCAGTGCATTCTATCAGATGGTACAAAATTTTATTCACCTCATTGCTGGTAATAATAACTTTAGTACCTTAATTAAAATACTGCCCTCTTTGTAATCAGTATTTTGTGCAGAGAAACTTTGAGATTATGCCAATATTCTATTCCTCATCAAACTTTCCCTGACTAGTTTCAGCATCTATTGACATTCCTTGGTTGAGTTAATTTTTGCTGTTGTGATTACCAAATCGTGATTTTTCTGATTCCATATTCATCAGACGGCATTCCATGGTAAGGAAAATTTTCTCTGTCCCCCATTTTAACTTATTTATGTCGGCACAGACTGGTGGATTCTTTTCTTATTTAATGTTTTATAGTCTGTTACTACCCCCATTATTTATTTTGATATCCACATGGGCCTACTTCGGCCAGTGAAAGCCTCTGTGGATGTGTATCCTCATTCTCTAAGCACTTCCCCCCCGTGATGTGACACAGCGAGATTCTCCCAGCTCATCTGTATTCTCCCTGCCCAGCCCTGCTGTTAGCCATTTCTGCAAGGAGCCCTGATTCCTTTTGGTGAAGAAGAGTATTTAGAAATCAGGATCTGGGTGCTAGGTGTGGTCATTACTGTTAGGGTGTCACTGCTTTCAGACTCTCTCTGTGTGCAGAGCTAGGAAACACATGCAGATAGGCACACGCACACATCCTCCATGCCTATCTCTACAGGGTGGCCATAAAGTTCACATGCAATTTAAGATAGTACACAATTTAAAGTTGCACATGAACTTTATGGACACTGTGTAATATAAGAGTCTATTTATATTGAAACCTTGATAGCTTGGTGCCTGTAGCTCAGTGGGTAGGGAGCTGGCCACATACACCGAGGCTGGCAGGTTCAAACCTGGCCCGGGCCAGCTAAAACCACAATGACAGCTTCAACAAAAAATATAGCTGAGCATTGTGGGGGGGGGTCCCTGTAGTCCCAGCTACTTGGGAGGCTGAGGCAAGAGAATCACTTAAGCCCAAGAGTTTGAGGTTGCTATGAGCTATGATGCCACAGCACTCTATGCAGGGAGACAGCTTGAGACTCTGTTTCAGACAAAAAAAAA
>NW_003852508.1:1683223-1688791 GCF_000181295.1 Otolemur garnettii | reverse complement strand
GAGTTTTTTATTTTTTGGCAGTTTTTGGCCAGGGCTGGATTTGAACCTGCCACGTCCAGTATATAGGGCCAGTGACCTACTCCTTTGAGTCACAGGCGCCGTCCCACACAGAGATTTTTGTTCTAGTTTCCTGCTTGGCTCCCAGTACCTTCTATACAATTATGTATTTGTCTTGTTCTTCTTACGAGCATCCAGTCTCCCCAGTCATCCCTAGCCCCATCACGTCACAAATCTCCCAGGACCATGGTCCCTGTTGCACTTTGGGGCCAGGCCTCTCTCTTTCCCTACTAAGGGCTCCAAAGGCTTGTGTAGGACTGCTGGACCACCTGGACTCCTACTTTACTCTTTCAGGCATAATGATTTGAAGATTAAATTATTTAGAAAGGGAGGGAAGCAGAGAAGGAAGGAAGAAAAAAATGGCTGATTTTTATTTAAAGTTGATGCTGTTTGATTTAATTTGTGAAATTTATTCTTCCTCTGGTTTCTATTGAAAAGCCCATTGATCTCCTTTCCGTGTATGAGAACTAAGTTTTATTTCCTCTTCAGCAAGTTCATGTTAGTATAAACAGCCTACTCCAATTAGGATAGGTTTGTGTACATGAAAGAGAGACCCCAAATAATAATGGCTTAGACAAGCTAGAATTTGGGGGGGCCAATTTATTTATCTATTTTTTAAATTAGTTCTTAGCATTTATAGGTCATGTAAAATACCGAAGCACTATATATTCACTCGTTGAATCCTTAATTGTCTCATGTTAGAGAAGAAGAGGAAACAGAATCACAGAGAGTTTAAGCAACTAGTTTAATGTCACACAGCTAGTAAGTGACAGAGTTGGGATTTTATAGACAGTCTGGCTTCAAACCCCATCTTTGTGGCTATCTCAGTCTTGACAACTCTAGTTCCTCAGACAAGTTCAGATATACCTTAAAGATCACAGTTGTTCTTAATGTTTTACTCGTTGCTCTATATAAGTTATGCTTCATTTTAGCTCAGTAGTGCTCAGCCCATTTAAATTAAATTGATACCCGGAAAAAAAAGGCCAACATATTCATCAAATGTTAATTTTGCACAGCAGCTACATTTTATATAACTTACCCTGACAAAACTGTGGACTGTGAGTTTTCTGTGTCAAGCAGCGTTTTTCTGTGATTCATCAAACTGTAGTTTTAAGATGCCGAATCGTATCGTAACAGGAACCCAAACTGAAAAGGGGGCGGAGTAGTTCAGAAAAGGCCAAAATCAGAGGGGAAAAAACCTATATTTAGGAAGCAAAACCAGAATGCTCTTGGAGTCATTTTAATTACAGATGTCCATGGACTCCAAACATATTGCTGCAAACGCTATGCGTGCTTTTTATGTAAAATGACTTCATAAATTGGGACCCCATCGTGTGCCTGTATATATATTGCATTGTGACATAAGCAAATCACCCCGCAGAATTCTTTCCTAAAATAAAGTGCTTTAAAATTTTGGAAATATGAACTCTGGCTTGATAGCTGACTTCGATGCTAGTCTTGGCATTCTCATCAATGAGGATTTGCTTGGTTCTCTTGTGCCTGCTTCCTGTCCATGAGATGGAAGTAACCATGGGACCTGCTGTGCTTCCTGCTCAAGTGCGGTACTAGCTTTGACGGGACTGAGTAGAGCGGTGAGGGCCGTCTGAAATCGCCTGGGCCAATGGTTTTCTACACTTTCTGAAGGTAGTAGATTCTTTCCATCTAAAGAATTCATGCATGAAAGTCTTTTATAAAAGTTACAGGAAAAAGATGAGACTAGATCTACTCTAATAGGCTCAGGTCTGGGGGACTGAGACCTGGTCTGCTGGCCTTCTCTTCCCTCCAAAAATCCCTGGGCATTGCAGAACACATTTTGAAAACCCCTGGGCTCATATTCCTCATTCTTGTTTTACACTTGAGGAAACCAGGACCCAAGAACACCCCAAATCAATCCTCTAGGAAGTTTTTATTAATCTTGCTCTACCCACTTCCAAATAATAGCATTTATATCTTGGCCTTGCCCAAGTTTCTACAGACCTGTTAAGAGATAGTACATAAGATCTCTTATTTTGACGTTTGTCCTATTGAGACTTAATTTGTTTATATTTATGTAGGTTAAAGTAAGTTGCTCTGTAAAATTTGCTGTATTTAGGGATACTAATTTGGGAATTGTTCACAATGCTAGAGTCTTAACCTTTGTGAATTACGTAACCGAGCATGTTTCTTTTTTTGGACTAGTTGCCAGGAAGTCCGGAACAAAATTGGTGGGTAGTTTTCAGAAAGTATTTAAGACATCACAGCATTTCCTACTTTTTCACCCTCCCTCAACGGCCCCATCTTAATCTTTTCTTCCTATTTTCCTTTTCACTTGTTTCCCATGATTTTTTTGTTTAATCTATTTTAAAAATATATTTATATATTTTTGAGACAGGGTTTTGCTCAGTCACTAGGCAGGAGTTCAGTGGCACAATCATAGCTCACTGTAACCTCAGGCTCCTGGGCTCAGGGATCTTCCTGCCTTAGCTTTCTCCCTTTTTTGTAGAGATGGGGTCTTGCTTTGTTGTCCAGGCTGGGGTCAAACTCCTGACCTCAAGCAATCCTTGTGCTTTGACTTCCAGAAGTGCTGGGATTATTTGTGTGAGCCACTGTATCCCACCTAATCCATTATACCATGTATTATGAGTAATTTTTGAAAGTTGATTTTGTAGCACCATATTAACTCTTCATTAATTAGTGAAATTTCCTTTTGAATTTGAGGGCAAAATACGATGTTATGTATTTTATTTCTTAACTCTTAATAGATTACTGGCTTCTGACCACTTGCATAAACTGTCGATCAAGCAATACTAATTTTATCACACTTACTATAATAGTAGTTTCTTAGAAAGGAAGTGAGGGTCAGGGGAGAAATTTATAAAGTCTTGTTAACTAGATTACAGTATATTAAGGCAGATATTTCAAAGTGGGGAACAGATTGGAACTGAGCAAAATTGGTGATATAATAATTTAGTCTTGGTGGATATCGCAAGGTCTTAAAGTGAATCTAGATAATTGATCAACTGCTTACAAAGGAACTTCTTGCCTGGAGGAGCAAATTTGGTACTGGTAGAAAAGTTATTTGCCAAGATGAGCAAATTGCTTATTCAGATACATTGGTTTTCAGAAATTTCTTATTGCAGACAATCAAGTTTCTTACTGGTTTAAAAGTCTTCACTTCTTCAGCAAGATTGTATGAATAATTTTTGTATGCATGTTTATAAACCACCTTAATTTACTTTTAGAAAATACATAGCAAAGTAAAATATGATTTTTTATTAAGCTCCAGATTTAAGTAGTTAGCTAAGTGCCAAGTGTGATTCTTGCTATTCGGTGCGGCTTCAACACAAGCCAGGATGCTCCGTGTACACTTGGATATGTTGTGTACAGTGATAAAAAGAAGATGTGATAAATGCAAAGGAATATTCTGTATTTGAGAAGAGTTTAGAGCCTTTTCAGAGAGTGTGTTAGAAGGCTGCTTATTTCTATTTGGAGCCTGGGTTTTTATTTTTTTTCTTTCAACATTTGCTCTAAACGATATGATATGTTTTTCCTCAGGAAGTACTACTTGTATAATTTATGAAGATATATCTGACGATCAACCTAAATTTGCTTTTGAGGTTGGCTCATATGTGTGTATGTCTCAACTGTCTCCATCTACCTACCAGAACATTCTCTTTTGTAAAGTATCACAAGAATGGAAAAGCAAGCATCCAATGTACTCAATACTAATGTGAGGCCAGTAGATCAACTAATACACACCCACACAAGAGAAAAACTCAATGGAATTCAAGTTGGGGGAAGGGGGGATGACAGGAGAGTGAGGGAAGGAGGGAAGAGGATTGGTGCGCTGCCACCTAGTGCTTACAATGTAAGGTATATGGCACCCCTGCTGGGTGCGGGACACAACTACAACAGGGACCTTACCTAACAAATGCGTGTTGTAACCTAGTCATTTGTATCCTCATATTAATCTGACATTTAAAAAAAGGATAAACCTCCTTACTAGTGCTTCAGTCTATGCTGTTGTGAATTTAAGCTTGCTATCTCATGAAAAACTGCAGTTGGAAAAGTAAATGTATTCTGTTGATATTAATCCAAGTTGACCATATTTCAGGGCAAAAGGGCAGCTAGTGAGCAGAAGTTTTAGGAAACCACTAGAAAACTTCACTAAATACCACTTAGTCAACAAGCTTTTATAGAGTGTGTGCATGGTGTGTAAAGAGTTTTTCCCTAGACACGGGATTTGTAGCAAATAAGTTATGTCACATAGTATCCTTAAGAGGATTTTCTAGGGCCAGGCATGGTGGCTCATCTATAATCCCAGCACTCTGGGAGGCTGAGGTGGGTGGGTCTCTGGAGCTCAGGAGTTCGAGACCAGCCTGAGCAAGAGTGAGACCCTGTCTCTAAAAACTAGCCAGGTGTTGTGGTGGGCACCTGTAGTCTCAGCTACTTGGGAGGCAAGAGAATCTCTTGAGCCCAAGAGTTTGAGGTTACTGTGAGCTGTGATGCCATGGCACTCTACCAGGAGCAAGAAAGTGAGATACTATCTCAAAGAAAAAAAAAGAGAGAGATTTTTTCTTCATTTGCATATCCAAGAACAACTGAAAATAATGATTTCAATTAGTCAGTAAATTATAAGCATTAAAAGTGTGACCTTGGACAAGCATGGTGGCTCACACCTGTAATCTCAGTATTTTGGAAAGTTGAGATGGGAGGATCGCTTGTGGCCAGGGGTTTGAGGCTAGGCAGGGCAGCATATCAAGACCCTGCCTCTGCAAAAAAAAAAAAAAAATAGGTCTAACTTTATTCAGTGAAAACTGTTCTGAGTGAGAAAAGACTTATCAGTATCCCATTAGCATTGATTTCAGACTACGTGTATCTTAGAAGTATTCTGTCCACTGAGCAATGCCAAAAAATTGTTTTCTGAACCCTGGGATCCATGGTGATGACGATCATGGTAATTCTAAGGCAGCCACCATGTATATGTCCTTACTCCATGCCAGCAACGTGCTAAGCACTTTATATTTGTTATGTTGTTTAATCCTAACGTCACCCCTGTGAGGTAGGTTCTCTTATTTTCACAAGTTTTCAGGTGAGGAAATAACAGATTAGAGAGTTTATAAGACAGGATAAGCTAACTGTTGTTAATAACTTCAACATCTGTGTCATCTAATGCTATTGAGGTTTATTTCTCATTCAATTCACTGAGAGTTTGGAAGAGGAAGTGTGGCTGTGTCATGCTGTCATTTGAGACACAGTTCATCTCGTGACTCTTGCCATCCATAGGCTCCAGCATCCCCCCAGCATCTCTGCACCTGGCTGGAAGCAAAGGTCAGGGAGAGAGGGAGAGAGAAAGAAGGAGGTGGTTCCTGCTGCTGTGTCCGCGCTAACAAACGCCATTGCACTCATTTTTGACTCACATGGCCACACCTAAGTTCAAGGGAGCCTGGTATTTACGTGGCTCCAGGAAGAAGGGGAAACAGATGTGACCGGCATTCATGGCATTCATTCAGCAACGGCTTGTCAAATCTT
>NW_003852508.1:1664942-1683119 GCF_000181295.1 Otolemur garnettii | reverse complement strand
TGTACCCCTATAAGATAAACCTCAGAAGTGATCCCTCCAAACCCCCTCCCTCCACCCATTCCCTTCTCCCTTCTCCCTCCCCCCTCCCCATATTCTTAGGCTATTTGGTTATAGCTTTCATATAAAAAGGTTTATATTATAACTTGAACTAAGTGAAATTCACTGACACTAAGATGAGAACATTCACACCGTCTGTGAAATGTGCTTGAAAGGGTCAAACCGGATTGCAGAAGGGCTTCTCAGTGTGGGCAAGTCTTATAAGCAGCAGGCAGCCTTAAAGGACAGACCCTAAGACCAGAGGTCTAAGGCATTTTATAGAAAGTATTTTGCTGAGTTTCACTCACATCAAAGGAGACATACATCTTCCTGGAATAATTATAGCGATATACACATTTGTGAAACCACAAATGGTGAGAAAAAGGGGTAGACTTTGCCAACAAAGCTACGATGTATTAATATTTATGTCTGTGTATTAAAATAAGTATGTACATGTGTCTATCAGATTGAACCAAATGTAAAGGCCAATGTTTCATTATTGTTGACCTGAAAAAGCCATTTCATATGGTCCAACCTAACATTCATGTGAAATTAATGTACAGATTAATTGGTAATCTGCACATACTTGAGTTCATAATGTGAGCTGGGTCTTTGTACGGTGGTTTTATTTTGCCTGCAAGAAGCCCAAAGTTGCGGTGACTCCTAGATTTGCTGAGAAGTGGGCCTTCCCAGCCTCTGCAGGAGCATGCTTTGTGAATAGTTCCACGAGGCACCTACTGTGGGAGGACTGTGCTCATCTCACCTCTCATTCTATGGGGAAGTTTGGCCATGGTTCCAACAAACCCGCACCTCATTCACTTTAATCAGCATCTTAGTCTATTCCAGCTGCTCTAACAAAAATACCACAACCTGGGTGGCTTAAGTAGCAAATATTTCTTTCTTACAGTTCTGGAGGCTGGGAAATTTGTCTGGCAAGAGCTGTTTCTTGGTTGAAAGACGACTGTCATCTTACTGTGCCCTTATATGTTGGAAGGGGCAAGAAAGCTCTGGGGTGGTGGTGGTGGTGGTGGTGGCTGTTCCATAAGGCAGTAAATGCCATTCATGACGTCTCCATCCTCATGACTTATTCACCTCCCTAAGGCCCCACCTTCTAATACTATCACCCTGGGGGGTTAGGATTTTAATGTGTGAATTTTGGTGGGACATAAACCTTTAGTCCATTGTCATCACTTCGGTGGTTTTGAAAGTAGTTATTAAGTGCAGATGTTTTGGAGTAGAACAGCACCGAGATGACAACGCCTTTGTGTTCTAGTGGAATATAAGGCTGTGAAGTCCTAAAACAGAGCGGGGAAGTGTCGTCGGAGAGGAGGTCAGAGGCAGTAGGCCATGGTCAGTTTGAGGTCACTGGGTTCCCGTTGGGTGTTGAAGATCTGGTCGCTGAATGGAAGGGGGATGTTGAGAAAGAGAAATGGAGTGATGGGGGGGGGTTGTGTGGGGGACACCCTGTACCTTTGTCACAATTTTGAACAGGGCTGCTTTTCCCTGACTGCAGAGTTGGTGGGATGAGAATTTACTCTCTGTCTCTTCTGTATCTCCTGATTCTGAATGTTTTGTTATGTGTTGTAGGACAAATTCTGTGCAGGCTTCTGCGGTGTGCGTCCTGGTGGGCCTGGCCTGCAGAGCTTACTGATAGCTGCTTCTGCTACTGATATCTGCTTTGGAACTGATAGTTCCAAAAAGCAAAGGAGTAGTTTGGAGAGAGGCAAAATGTCTGCTGGAAGGTGAATACTTACTAGTCATATTTCTTCTATTTTCCTGATTTCCTATTTTCTTTCCTATTGTTCTCAAATTATCCTTCATGGTCCTTCATGCATTGAGTCCCGATATTATTTATATACATTAAGGCTGGAGAGGTAAAAGGAAAAGATGCTAGTGCCTGGGCTCCTGTTAAAAGTGAGTGAAAATCCTCCTTGGGGGTGGGCGTGGTGGCTCACACCTATAATCCCAGCACTCTGGAAGGCCAAGGCAGGTGGATTGCTTGAGCTCAGGAGTTCAAGACCAGCCTGAGCAAGAGCAAGATAGTGTCTCTAAAAATAGAGACAGTATTGTGAGGCGGGCCCATGTTGTGATGGGCGAGTGTAGTCCCGGCTGCTTGGGAGGCTGAGGCAAGAGGATCGCTTGAACCCAAGAGTTTGAGGTTGCCATGAACTGTGACACCATGGCAGTGAGGTTTGAGGGTGACAAAGTAAGACTCTATCTTGGAAAAAAAAATCCTCCTTTGGAGGACGATAAAGAGAATCTTTATTCTCAGATTATTACCTTAAAGATTTTTTCCAACTATGACATCCAGTATACAATTAAAGATAATCAGTTACTCAGGAAAAAAAGAAAACATGAATGAGACGTCCATAAATAACAGACCATAGAAACAATCCATAGGTCATCTGAGTAGTGGAAGTACCAGAGATAGACCAACATAAACCATGTTTATTACGCTTACGGAGATAAAACTCAGATGTAAACATTTCTTCAAGGAATTGAAACTCTAAGAAGCCATGTTGCATATTTGAAAGAGAGAACTAGAACTAGAGAGAACTAGACGTTCTAGAACTGAAAACTATACTAATGCAATGATAAAACTGGAAGCTTTTACAAAGTATTGTGTTTTCAACAATACTCCTTGTTGAAAGAAGGCCATGTTGATGAATATTCCTATTTTATTTTCACCTTTTCATTCCATGCTTTTATCTATCCATGAATTTTTCCGTATGGTTTTCAGATTTATAAGGTTAAATACAAAGCAATTGTTAAGGCTTGGAACTCGTCACTCAGTGGTTGGGGCTCTGGCCACATACACCAGGGCTGGTGGGTTTGAGCCTGGCCCGGGCCTGCTAAACAATAACAATTGCAGCAGCAGCAACAACAACAATAACAACAACAACAAAAATAGCCAGGCATTGTGGTGGGCATCTGTAGTCCCAGCTACTTGGGAGGCTGAGGCAAGAGAATCGCTTAAGCCCAAGAGTTTGAGGTTGCTGTCAGCTGTGATGCCACAGCACTCTGCCGAGGGCGACATAGTGAGACTCTGTCTCAAAAAAAAACCCAACCAAACAAACAAACAAAACAAAGCAATTGTTAAACATGATTATATTCTCACTGTCAATGTTCCTTTGGGTCCATTAGTGAATAGTTATCCTATTTTGGATACTTTGCATTTTGATTATAGTTTTGGAACTGCTTTGCTGTTCTTCCCATTGTGTTTGTGTATGTGATTTTTATTTCTGCCTTTTTAAACATTTCTTTTCTTTCTTTCTTTTTTTTTTTTTCAGAGACAGAGTTTCATTTTGTCACCCTCAATAGAGTGTCGTGGTGTTGCAGCTCACAGCAACCTCCAGCTCTTGGGTTTAGGTGATTCTCTTGCCCTAGCCTCCTGAGTAGCTGGGACTACAGGTACCCACCACAATGCTCGCTTTTTTTTTTGTTGTTTTTGCAGTTTGGCTGGGGCTGGGTTTGAACCTACCACCTTGGTCTATGAGGCTGGCGCCCTATTCTCTGAGCCACAGGTGCTGCCCTTAAACATTTCTTTATTGCAATATTTCCTTTAAGATAACCACATTTTAAACATACTTCATGACCTCGGGATATACCATTTTGGAACATGATTACCTTAGATCTGCTCATTACATTTTCTGATTTGATAATTAGTTAGCTTAGTCAGTTGTGTATTTCAAGAATAACAAGATCTGAGAGTGAGAAGAGGGGCTGAGGCCAGAACTCTGAGCCTCTGACTGTTGATTTTACAGAATCAAAATCACACTGTAATTTTGGGAATGTTGAACATTACAGATTGGTCTGATTGTTGGTACCAGAATCAAGGCAGACGGAAACTTTATGACCTCAACAAAGTGATTGTCTCATTCTTTGAAGGCATTTGTTTGGTTGTGGTATTGGTTATCACATTTTCAGAGAGTTTTGTAACCCTTGGATCATGTATCTGAAAGAGACTGCATGGAAGAAGACACACCAGATGGCAGAAAGAGGAAAAAGCCAATCTAACCGAAATGTGGCAACGAATGTGTTTTTAGTCACTCGCTATGCTAATGATTAATAAGAAAGTCAATGCAACCAGCACCAAAGATACATTAGACATGTATTATAATAAACACTCTGATCTGCACTGCTATTGTCTGTCAGATTGACACATCTGCTCATGGAGAGAAAGGAAGAGCCTGTTGTCAATGTGAGTAACACTGGATGATGCTTTCTTTTAAACACCGTCATGTTACTTTCCCGGGAGCAGCAAGTGCTCTGCAAGATTTGACCCAACACAGACTTCCAGGCAGAGCCGAGGCAGAGCCAGGTGAGCGGCACCTTCGTGGTCACAGGTGTTCTGTTTGTTTGCAGATCAAAGTTCTGATCTGAGGTTTAGGGGCAGGATCCATGCTCCTAGGAGGAAACGATTTGAACCCCCAAAATCAGAGTTCTGGGAACCCACATGAGTGTGTTGGTGTTCAGAGGAGGGTGGCCGTTCTTGGTGGGCAGGTGGGAAGAGGGAACCAGCAGGCAAATCTAGAAGCCACGGCAGAAGCAGCACAGTCACCCAGATGAGAAAAACACAACTGGGATTGGCTTAGATACCCACTAGAGCTGAGCTTCCAGGAGGAGCTTCAATCCGAGGTCTCCATGCTGGGAGCCTTTGTCCCTAGGAGTATGTGCAGTGATTCACTGGAGTGAAGAAAGGGAACACTAGAATTATTTAGATCAGTGGTTCTCAACCTCCTTAATGCTGCGACCCTTTAATACAGTTGCTCATGTTGTAGTGACCCCCAACCATAAAATTATTTTTGTTGCTACTTCATAACTGTAATTTTGCTACTGTTATAAATTGTAATATAAATATCTGATATGCAGGATGGTCTTAGGCAACCGCTGTGAAAGGTTGTTCCATCCCCAGGTTGAGAACCGCTGGTTTAGATATATATTTTTGGTCTCATTCTTTAAAAAAATCTATTTTTGTACATATGTTTTATGATGTATCTATTACTACGGTTTAACTTGTGCCTAGTTTACAGTTTCCATATGAAGGTGTATGTGTAGGGGTGCGTGCTCAGTAATCTTTACTGCATCTCAAGCCTAGGTACCACTGGCTAAGCCGGCTTTGCAGTTGTGTAGGATCGGCTTAAACTCCCACTAGAGCTGAACTTGCAGGTGACACCGCTTGGTGCCGAGTGGTGAAAAGGCCAAGGACTGGCAGAATCTGTGAATCCTGCAGTCTTCTTGCTTGAGCCCCCCCCCACTCCCTCCTTCCTTCATTCAGTGCTTTCTCCTTTCTCCCCCTGCATTCCTTTCTTCTCCCCCCGCCCCCAATTATTTAGTCTTGATGGGATCTAATGCTTTATTTAAAAAAAAAAATGTTTTTTCTTTTTTTGGGAAAGAGTCTCACTTTGTCACCCTCGGTGGAGTATTGTGGTATCATGTGTTGCTGTCATAGCTCACAGCAACTTGAACTCTTGGACTCAAGAGATCCTTTTGACTCAGCCTTCTGAGTAGCTGGGACTACAGACACCACAACGCCTGGCTAGTTTTTCTATTTTTAGTAGAGACAGGGTCTTGCTCTTGCTCAGGCTGGTCTTAAACTCCTTAGCTCAAGCAATCCACCCACCTTGGCTTCCCAGAGTGCTGGGATTACAGCTGCGAGCCACCACACCCGGCTCTAAAAAATTTAGTTTTTAATAGGAAATTTTACAACCAGCAAAATATAATTTATAAACTTGATAATGTGACCTTTTATTCTTTTGAATTTTAGCAACTTACCATAAATACACGAACCTCTCAGATATCTTTTCTTTTAGAAACTGCATTTTTTTTCCTAGATCATTAGAACAAACTAAATTGTTAAAACCTAATATTCTAATCACAACATATGATCATTTTTAACTTATTTTAATTATTGGCATAATCGCTATTGTGATTTAGGAATTTAGTAACTTGCTCTGAGTTGACAACTTTCATCTTTTCTTATCCGTCTTTGTGCCCACTGTTTGCAATTCAGATAGCAGCATCATTCTGGCGATCAGAGACTGGAACCTTAGGGTAAAAGCTGAGAAAAGCTCGGGGAGATGAAGCTAGCATTCATCTGTAGCACATGAGAAAAAATTGCTATCCAGCTTTCAAATGCATTTGGCAGTGCTGTGTCCGGCTACATGCCTTATTTACTGAGTACCTCTCACACACGGGATGCTGTGCCAGCTGCTGTAAAAGTGGAAGCTGAGGGGAAGATACAGGGAACAAGTTATGTTCTTAGATCCTAAGAAGTGTATAAAGTAGTCAGGGGGATAAACCGCACACATGCAGATTAACATATACATATGCCCAATGCATATTAATGAATTCAACAGCACATTAGAAAGAAAGGATCCACCAGAACCAAGTGGGCTTCATCCCTGGGATGCAAGGATGGTTCAATATATGTAAATCACTAAATGTGATTCACCAGATAAACATTAGCAAAAACAAAGACCATATGATCATCTCAATACATGCAAAAAAAGCATTTGACAAAATTCAGCTCCCTTTCATGATAAAGCCCTTAATAAACTAGGCATAGAATGAACATATCTCATCATAATAAAAGCCATGGCTGACAAACCCACAGCCAACATCCTACTGAATGGGGAAAAGCTGAAAGCACAGCAACTTAATGCTCAGAACAAGACAAAGATGCTCACTGTCGCCACTTTTATTCAACATAGTGCTTGAAGACCTGCCCAGGGCAGTCATGCAGGACAAGGAAATTAAGGGTATTTAAATCAGGGGAAAAGGAGGTCAAACTATTTTGCTGATGATATCTTGTATCTAGAAAACCCCAAAGATTCTGACACAGGGTATTGCTGCTTAGAGCTGGACAGGGACCCCCCATTTTCTAGGCCTGAGTAAGCTCAGAAATCAGTCTCGGGCCTAGACCTTCACTGTTAGGCACAAAATGGCTCACTGCAGACTGCATTCTCTGGACCCCAAACAAAGTCGTAAGAAAGCAGCCTGACCAGTATCTCATCTGGGCTGCCTTTCTCGGAACAAACTCTACTGCTTCTCCTAAAGCAGAGAAGCATGCTTCAGGTGGGACCATATTCCTCTGCACTATGACAGTTTTAAAATTAATTTCTGCCCAAGACCTTGATGCCTCTTGTTTGTGATACGTCCAGACACACGTTCCATCTCTCTAAGCCCCCTGCCTGCAGGATAGGAAAAGCAGTATATAACCCCGTGGACAGAAGGCCCAAATGGGCTACCCACTTGGGTCCCCCCTTTTGGCTTGTCAAAGGCTCTGACTTTCTCCCTCCCTTATCTATCTATAAATAAATTTTGTCCTGTTACTTACTCAGTGGTCTGGGGATTCATTCTTCAATTCTCACAGACCAAGGACCTGGCAGAGAAAGTCTACAGGAAAGTTTCCTGGAATTGATAAATAAATTCAGCAAGGCTCACTACACAAAATCAACATATATAGATACAGATAACATACCCTTAATGGTTCTGGGGTAACACAATTTTTTTCCTCTATCCTTTAATATCGTCACACTTTTTCTTTCTTTTCTTTTTCTTTTTTTGAGACAGTCTCACTTTGTCATCCTCAGTAGAGTGTTGTGGTGTTATAGGTCACAGAAATCTCAAATTCTTGGGCTTAAGCGATTCTCTTGCCTTAGCCTCCCAAGTAGCCGGGACTACAGACGCCTTCTACAACTCCTAGCTATTTTGTTGTTGTTGTTGCAGTTGTCATTGTTGTTTAGCTAGCCCAGGCTGGGCTTGAACCCGCCAGCCCGGGTATATGTGTCTGTCACCCTACTCACTCTGCTATGGGCACTGAGCCTATCATCACACTTTTCATATCTGTGCAAATTTGTTTCACTCATTTGATGAGGACGGTGATTGATTACGTGTATTCAAAAGAATAAATAAACTTAACTGTAAAAAAATAAATTTCAATGTAGACAAACCTAATTATTGGATTTAGTTTCTTTGATGCATGCATCCCTCATCCATTCATCATTCATCCTTCATCCATCCAACATTTACAAAACCCTTATTTTGTACCAGGCAACAATGTAAGTAATGGGGTTACGAAGGTGTCCTACTTGCTGATGAAAAGTCTATTTGACTACAAAACCATTCAAATGAATAACACTGGGAGGATTTAGATCATCTTAAACACCACGATCCCACTAAAATTTAAAATCTTGAAAATCACGTGAAAAAATTAAAATCCCAATTGTTGAAAGCTGAATTCTAGGGAACGGATTAGTGCAATTTTGGTTGTAGGCAGGATACGTACATCATGTTAGCTAGACTAATTTTGTTATTGTCTTTATTTGCATTTGGAGGAAAATTCGAATGAGTGTATTGGCTACTTGATAAAACAATTCAATTAAAAAATGCATCATTGGTCTGTTAGCATTCCTTTCAGCTGATGAAATTCCAGGAGATTTTAATGAATTAAAGCTACAGTTGCCCAAAGAAGCCAGTGAAGTTCAGGTTCAAAAGTAATTATCTGAGAGGTAGGATAAGAAGACACTTACACGATGGTGTTGCTGTTTGATCACCAGTATTGCTTTTGCTAAATTTGTGGTCTGCCTATGAGTACATGAGGAATAGATTTCTATGTACCTAAAACAACACGTAAGCATGGCACAAAGAATGGGAAAATTTCATAGGAAATGCTCGTCAGTGGATATAGAACTGTAGAAGGGTTTCAAAAGGAGCAGCGCCATGTAAAAAATGCACATGAATGGATTCTCCAAGGGGAACCACACCCTGAAAGAAAAGGAGCAGCTATTCATCACTATGTGAGACGTCAGAATATGGTGAATGATCATGAAAGTCAGCCAGCTCCAGGGATTATCTCTGCTCAATTGTCCACAATTCCTATAATACACTTTTTCATATGTCAAATTTTCTTTTCAGTTTTTTAGATTTTTTAGTTTTCCCTCTACTATTTTAAATTATGAGCATTATTTTTACAATTTGCCAAGCCATATATTCTATGTTTGCATCACTTTCAATACTGGAGGTATATAAAATGTATAAAGGGTTTTATAAAGTTCTAATTCATTTTGTGCATTTTTTACAAATTTGGCTCTGTGCAGGTATATGATCACAACATTGATTCTGTGTGTAAGCATTGTGTATGTATGTAAAAACACTGACTCTGCCTCAATATATGAAGAGATGTCCTCTTTTGTGCATCTGCATTTGTGAAAGATAAAACTTCTTGAGATCTTGGTTCTTTGGGCAACTGCATATGTCATTTTTGGTCAATCTTGCCAAAAAGACTTAGGTTCCCTCACAGTATTTCCTATGACCACAGTTATAAAGCTGGGTGCACACCATGACCAACCACAGTGTGAGGCATTTATACATTCCACTTTCTGACCTATTTCCTTATGAATATGATTCATTTGCTCATAACTGTTTTATGCTCATGTGACTGTTGTTAGTGTAACTGAGTGTTTATGTTTGCAAAATATGTGTATTATATCTGCCTATTTGATTGTGTAAATTGGTCCATGAAAGTGGCATGTCATGTTTTTATGTCTTTTGAGAGTTAATTTTCTATTAAATGCAAATAAATATCTTTTAAAGAATTTTAATATTGTTTTTCCCAGAACTACATTTTTGGGCTTCTGATCTTTTGGAATTGTGATCTTTGGGATTTTTAGACTTTAGGGATTTAGACTTTAGATTTTGGGGATTTCAACCTATGGGATTATGGCATGTAGGATTTTATCTTTTGAGATTTACAGCTGCTACTGTGAGATGCTAGTCAATGACAAATCTAGCCTGAGGATAAGTTTATAATAAGTCCTTTCAATTTATTTCTGCCTAAATATGGGAAATTAAAAGTGATTCATTTATTCATTTATCGTCCACTCACTGGCTTATGCATACATTTAACATTCATCTCTATGGAGTAGGCACCATGCTCAGTGATGGGGAAATAAGTTGACCACCTCAGGGACTGTAACAAACTGGTCAACATAAGGAACTAGGCCTACTGTACTGATACATACATGTAGTACACATCCTCTCTCTGAAAATTAGATAAATTTAAGGAGGTGGTCAATGTAGGGAGGTGGTCAACTATGAAAGTTCTTCTATAATTGTAAAAAAATACCAAAACATAAATCCAGTCTGTTCAGCAAATGTGGCCCCAGTTTTCATGTGTGAGAGCCAAACTAGCTCCATTTTGTTGTTTACAGCACAAGCCCCATTCCTGGCTGTTTACTGCATAAGTTCCATTCCTAGCCCTTCCACCCCAACCTCTGCCAGTGAAACCTGCAGGGCCACCCCCTGCTGCCTCTCCCCCACTCCAGGTTGCACAGCCACTGAGCTGTAAACTGAGTCACCTTAGGCAAACAGCTGCTATAATAAACAATAAGTTTCTATTACCTTGAAATACAGGTAATCAGGCTGCACCAACTCTAGCCCCCGGTTAAGGGACCCCCTACCCCTCACCTGTACCAATCCAAATTCACCTTTACTAGTGAAATCATCAGCTACCAATGCAAATCCTCCTTTACTTCCTCCTTTACTAATGAAATCACCAACCACCAATGAAAAGTGTACTCGTATCTGACCCTACCCCTCTTGCTTTCTGTACCCCATAAAAACTTCCTCCACCCCGGGTTTGGGGCTCGTCCTAGGCTTGCATGCCAGGAGAGTCCAGACCCGGGTCTGAATAAAACCTCACCTCATGCTTTTTACATCAGAGTATGTCTCGGATTCGTCCGTTGGGGCTGTTTGGGAGATTTTTTCAGGCATAACACATGGGCCTCATGAGAGGCCCATGCCCTCAGAAGAAAAAGGGCATCAAACAAATACTGTAATTACTTAATCATAATGGTAAAAAATGCTATGAATAACCATATGGGATCATACAAAGAGTGACTTAATCTAGATTGGGGAGAGAAGGCTTCCCTCAAGAATCAGCATTTAAACTGAGATCTGTAATGATTTGCAATTGAGTGGAGCCTAGGGGAAGGGAGGGAGCATTCCCAAGAGAGGAGGGGTAGCCTGTGGCTACGGTCTGAGTAAGAAGGTGCTCAGCCTTCTAGGAGTCTCAGGATGAGGAAGAAGGTCACGTCTGAACTCCAGGAGCAGAAGGTAACAAGTGTGAAGTGATTATATTGCAATCGGAAGAGAAACCCTAAAGGCATGATGTGGGCGAGAAACATCAATTGATTTACATTTTCCAAAGCACCCTCTGGTTTCTGGAGGCAAATTTGATCAGAGATGAGCAAAAGGAGAGGTGGGAGTCTTGTTATAAGCTCTCGGCAGCATCTTGCTCTCCTCTCCACAGCTTAAGAATCAGTCTTTCCAAGGGCATATTTTTTGCTGTTATTTTATTGCACTTAGTATATATTGTGGTCATACTGAAGCTTTGTGGGGCATTTTGTGATGGAGTTGACTTCTATCTCTAGCTCATTGCTACCTTCAGATAATGACAGCTCACACAGTCCCGTCTTTCCTAGGCATGTGGCACACGTTCTGCCGGTGCCTCAGCAGTGTTCACTGCAAAGTGAAAATGTTGGATGAAACATTTTTCAAGAATACTTACATCTTTCTTTATTCATGCTGGGAGACTAAGAAAACAGCAGTGGTATTGAATGTACAGCCTCCTGTTCTAGGACTTAGAATTTCACCGGCACATGGTGGGTGATCATCAAGTATTAAGCACAGCAGTGATGATAGAATTTCTGTGTAGCAACCAGAAATACTGTAGTTATTGGAGAATATACTTGTTGAACTCCATGGACTCTTTTGGAAACTGGAGAAGAATGTTAAACTGAAGACTTAGAATAAAAGTGTAAAATGTGTAAATATTATGCATATTTAGCACTTAAATATTGAATATTTCCATAGAACCAAATTATATATAAAACTCTTGACATGTTTTTATCTGTTTCCTTTAGTTTTTTTACACCTCAAAAATGTTTTTCTTTGTTTGTTCGAAACTAAACCCAGTGGATTAAACCATCTGCCTGCTGTTTTCAAAACGAAAAACTTATTTTCTCCCAAATGAGTGAGATATCCTAGAATGTAAACCCTTAGAGGGCAAGAATTAATATTTTCATGTTATTTAATATTCTGCAAAGGAAGTGCAAAGCTCTGCACTTGGGAGATGCTGATAAACACAAGCTGATTAAGATGAAGCTAAAAATGGTCTTTGTTTCCCAGTTTGTCAAAATATTATCTATATTTAGCAACATAAAAAGTTTAAGGAAGAATATTAACATCCTTAAAGTGCTTTTTAAAAATCTATAGGTAAAAATCAAATGAAGTCCCTTAATCTCGGGAATTCCCATTGTTTCTAGTAGCTTTTTTTTTTTTTTTATTAAATCATAGCTGTGCACATTAATGCAATCACGGGGTACAATGTATTGGTTTCATTGTGTTGCCCCCCAGAATAAGACCTACCCCCAAAATAAGCCCTAGCAGGATTTCTATGTATTTGTTAAATATAAGCCCTACCCTGATAATAAGACCTAGTGATGGGCATGGCTATATAGATATTGGTGCAGAGAATAAGACATCCCTTGAAAATAAGCCCTATTGTGTCTTCTTGAGAAAAAATGAATATAAGACAGTGTCTTATTTTGGGGGAAACACGGTATATACAATTTGAAATGTTTTCATCAAACTGGTTAACATAGTCTTCATGGCATTTTCTTAGTCTAGTACCTTTGTTTTATCATTCATTTAGTTATGGTCTCAGCCATGCTCTGACTTAATTTCTAATGTCTCACAAGAATTTTAAGGGGAATGTAAAAAGTTGCTTGTAGTATAAGGCTAATTCAGCAGAAAACAGCTCTATTTTTGTAAACCATTCTGAAATTGTGGAATAACTGGCATTCTTACTCTTTTAGTTAGCCTTTAATAATCTCAGATTCCACCCTTTGGCCAGTTCTAAGCAGATATTCCCAACATTGGCATAGAAGACTATTTGCCAGTGCAAAGAGAATGGCTGGGGAAGGCAACTAACTTTTCTGGAGTAGCTATCATGTGCTGGGCATCCTGTATGTTGACTCATTTAAGCCTAAGAACAATGCAGTGATAATCTCTGCTATTTTGAAATCAGAAAACCGAGGCTAGGAGAGATGCCACCAGTCTCCCAAAGCCACACAGATGTATACGGAGGAGTGGGGCTCTCACCACCAGGTGACCACAAAGCCTGTGCAAAGCCACTGCCCTGGGCTGCCCTTTTTGGTTTTCTCACCTGGAAGGTGAGATATCAATGGTCAAGAAGATTATTTCATCATGGAAAATTCTGGAAAAGAAGATGATGGTTTATGGAAGGATTTTGTCTAACCTCTCACATGAGAATCATCCTTAAGCTGGAACATATAAATTGGACTTTGACTTAAAGCAGAAAATCGTTTGATGCAATTCATCATTATTAGCCCCCTCCCAATGTTTTAGTTGACAGATTGCTAAAGAAATGCCAACAGTTTCTCACATTCAGATTTTATTGTTATGACTTTCCTGGGTCTTATCTCTCCATAAGTGCCATTAACCTTCATTTGGAAGAATTTTTAACTGTAAAATGTCTGAGTCTAAGGATGCAAAGAAGGGATACCAAGAGCACCATTTGCAGTAGCTCATTATGGATAAGTCTGCTGCTACTCCCTGCCTCCTTCCAATTTTTTAAATGATGTAAAACTGAGAAGCCAGAAGATTCACAGTGTTTCTGGCAAAATTAATATTGAGAAATGCACACAAAGATATATTCTGGTTAAAATCATAAAACACTTCAAATATAAAGAATGAAGCTGTTGTATTAGTAGTATATGATCTTTCAAGCGGTGGTTGAATCCACATTACTACCATTAATGAAGTAATGTGCAGGAGTAGTATTAGGAATTATAAGTAATATGTGAGGGGATTTAAATACACAGGAAGATATGCATAGGTTATATGCAGGTACTGTGCCATTTTATGTAAAGGACTTGAGCATCCGTGGGAGAGGGGAGGTCCTGAAGGATGACTGTGTGTACTACATTCGATTTATTCATTTTACCTTAATGATCTTTTGGGTTACTTCTATTTCTGTTTGTTTTTCTATTATCATAGTGCTTCTGTAAATATACTTACACTGTGTACAAGAATTTTTCCAAGGTACAAAAATAGGAGGAGAATCTATAGGTCATGGAATATACTCATCAATTCTATTAGATAATGTCAACATGTTTTCCAGAGCAGTGGTACTAATTCAAATTCCCATATCTTCATTAACTTGGTATCATAAGACTTCAAAACTGTTGCCAGTCTTGTGAGTATAAAATAGTATTTCATTATAGTTTCAATTTGTACTTGCCCCGTATCTAAAGCATTTAAGCATCATTTCTATATATTTATTGGTCATTCAGGTTACTACAGTAGTGTACCTATTTAAATCTTTTGCATATTTTTCTATTGGATTGTTTGGCTTTTACTTATTGATATTCAGGAGTTTTAAATACAAAAGTTACTAAATTTAGTGATGTTGGATTTATAAATCTTTTTACTAATATTTTTATGTATCACAAGAAATTATTTCTTGCATCAAAGTAATAAAGATATTCTACTACGTGGCTTTCACAAAGTTTTATCATTTTGCTTTTCACATTTCAATTACCTAAAATTCATAACCATCCTTTTTTGGATATGGTATAAAATAGTGATTTATTTTTGCTTTTTTAGAATGGATAACCAGTATCTCAAAACTCTTCATTAAAATTGTATTCCCCACTTATCTTCAAAGCCAGCTCTAAACCATGTATGTACATTTACTTGTAAGTTTTCTATTCTATTCTATTAATTTTGTTTAGCCCTTAGATACCTGTTCACTGAAACAGCATGTTCTTAATATCTTTATAAGTTTTGATGTCTAGTAAGGGAAATCCTCTTCTCTTGTTGCTCTTTTTCAGGAGTATTTTTGCCCTTTAGTATTTCATAAAAATTTTACCATTGCCTTATCAAATTTCACTTATACACATGTACACCAAAGTATGTTGGGATTTTCACTAGAATTGCATTAAATCTACATATCAATTTAGGCGATCTAGGAAGATTTGACATCTATATTATGTTAAGCTTTTTAGCTTATGAATATGCTGGATTTCTTCATTTATTTAGTTCTTTTAAAATATCTTGTAGCAAACACTTATAATTTTCTCCATACAAGTCATATTCTTCATTCTTTGAAAAATGCATAACTTCCAAGCAGGGAATATTTCCAAATGCTCAGTTCATATCTGTAAAGAACAATGGTCATAGGTGAACATTTCAGAGGGTGGAGTCCAGAGACCAAAGAACACAACTCTCAAGGGAATTCCTCTGACAGCACAGAAAAGAGTACTCCTAATTAAGGAGCTTCCATTCTCCTCCACCACTTACCTCAGGGTATAGAACTTTCAGTCAGACTCTCTAGCAGGAATTTAGGATCAGTGATTTCTGGGTGCCACTCATTCTTCCCATCTAAATGATTTTTTTCAAATTTCAGATTAACATAAAGGTATAAACAGTTGGGTTACATTGTTTGCATTAGGTGAAGTTCAAGTTGTAGTTGAGCCCTTCACCCAGGAGATGTTGTGCTCTATACCCCTACATTGTGCCAGTTAGGTGAGAGCTTACCAAACCTCCTGTTTCCTTCCCTCTCCTTCCTCCCTCCCTACTTGAATTTAATTGTGTTTTTCTCTTGATCAGGCATGTAGTTTTTTATCTACTAGTTTCATATTAGTATTGAATACACCGGATGCTTGTTTTTCTATTCTTGTGATACTTCACTTAGGAGGATATTCTCCAAATCCACCTAGGTAAATACAAAATATATAGTCTACATCTTTCTTTATGGATGAATAGTATTCCATGCTATACATATACAATAGTTTATTTATCCGTTTGTGAGTTGATGGCTATTTGGGTTGTTTCCACATCTTAATGATTTGGAATTGAACTTCAGTAAACATTCTAGTGCAAATATTCTTATGGTAAAATGATTTTTTTCTTCTTAGTAGATACCTAGTAATGATATTACAGGATCAAATGGAAGGTTTACTTTTAGCTCTTTGAGGATTCTCTATACTTCTTTCCAAAAGGCTGTATTAGTTTTAGTCCCGCTAACAGTGTAAAAAGTATTCCTTTCTCTCCGCACCCACACCAGCATCTGTAGCTTTAGGACTTATGAGGTGGGCTGTCCTCACTGGGGTGGTTATCTCCCCATCTTCTTGAGGTGATATCTCAAGGTGGTTTTAATTTGCATTTCTCTAATGATTTGGGACACTGAGCACTTTTTCATGTGTTTGGTTTTAAATGAGTTTTTATTGTGGTTATCCTGAACCAATTCTGCTGTTGTATTTTGCCTATTGCAAGTGTAGATAACTTGTGTTCTTTGTTCATAGGTCACTGAACCTTGAGAAACTATATCAACATTTGATTGAGAGGACCACAGATTGATTAAAATTAGAAATGAATATAGTGATCTAACAGCACTAAGTTTAATTCCCAAGGTGGCAGTAAATGTGTTCTATGTAGTAGAGTAAAAGATTGTTAGAGTAAAAAGTAAAGTAAAAAGGTTGTTAGATCCATGCCTCACAAAAATTGACTCAAAAGAAATCATAGACTTAAATATAAAAACTAAAACTATGAAAGTCTTAGAAGAAAACAATAAAAATCTTTGTGAATTTGGATTAAGCTATGGCTTCTTAATGTGGCAACTCTGAAAGCCCATGTGGCCAAAAGGAAAAAGATAATTTGGACTTTAAAAATAAAGCATTTTATGCTTCAAAGAATATCATGCAAAAAATGAAAATCCATAAAACTAGAGAAAATATTTACAATTAATACATTTGATAGAGGACTTGTATACAGAATATATAAAGAACTCATAAATCAACAATTAAAAGACAAAAACATCCAATTTAAGAAGGGGCAAGCAATCTAAATAGACATTTCTCCAAAGAAGATATACAAATGGTCGATAAAGCACATGAAAAGATGCTTCCCATCATCAGTTACTAGAGAAAAGACAGTCAGATCCACAATTAGTTGCTACTTCACATCCACCAGGATGGCTAAAATAAGGTAGACAATAATGAATGTTGACAAAGACATCGAAAAATTGGTACTTCATACATTGCTGGTGGAATGTAAAATGTTATAGCCACTTTGGAAAACAGTATGGCAGTTCCTCAAAATATTAAGCAGAGTTATCTTATGACCCAGCAATTCCACTCCTGGGTATATACCAAAGGCAATAGGAAACAGGTGTTCAAACAAAAACTTGTACATGAATGTTCACAGCAACATTATTCATAATAGTCAATACATAGAAACAACACAAATGTTCATTAACTTATACCTGAATACATAAATATAATATATCCATTCAATAGATTATTATTTGGTCATGAAAAGAAATAAAGTACTGATATGTCCTACAATATGGATGAAAAAATGTCAGGATAGGAGAAAGAATCCAGAGAGAAAGGCACATATTATATTAAATTAAATTAAATTTATATGTAATTATTATGAAATGTTTGGAATAGGCAAATTTATAGAGACAGAAAATAGATTAGTGGTTGCTAGAGGTAGAGAGCAGAGGGAAAAAGAAAATGACTTTTAATAGGTATGAGGATTATTATTATTATTATTATTATTTGTTGCAGTTTTTGGCCAGGGTCGGTCTTGAACCAACCACCTCCAGCACATGGGGCCAGCGCCCTACTTCTTGAGCCACAGGCGCTGTCCCATAAGGATTATTTTTTAGGTGATAAAAATGTTCTAAAATTATTGGTGATCATTTCATAACTCTGTGAAATGCTATTAATACAAATCATTAAATTATACACTTTAAATAGATAAATTTTTAAATTTATGAATTTTTCTTCAATAAAGCTATTATTTAACCTTTTCATTTTTTTCTGAACTTCATTCTATTTCCTTTCCATTTTTCTTCTAGCTCTCTAACTCTCTCTTTACCCATGTCTTCTTTACTCTTTAAAACATTTTTTGAGTTTTAAGTATTTATGACTAACTATATCTAAAGTTTTTATATTGTTCTTTCAAAAATATTTATTATACAACATAGACAAGACGAAGTTTTGTCCTTCATCTTTTTAAATAAGATCTTACTTTTTTTTTTTT
>NW_003852508.1:1652467-1664922 GCF_000181295.1 Otolemur garnettii | reverse complement strand
AGACAGAGCCTCAAGCTGTCCCCCTGGGTAGAGTGCCATGGCATCTCAGCTCACAGCAACCTCCAACTCCTGGGCTCAAGCAAGTCTCCTGCCTCCGCCTCCCAAGTAGCTGGGACCACAGGTGCCTGCCACAACGCCCGGCTATTTTTTGGTTGCAGCCGTCATTGTTGTTTGGTGGGTCTGGGATGGGGATTAGAACCTGCCACCCTAGGTGTACGTGGCTGGCGCCTTAGCCGGTTGAGCTATAGGCTCAGAGCCTAAGATCTTACTTTTATCTTACACTTAATTTTACTACTTATTCATGCTTTTAATTCATTAGTTATATTTCCTGATATTCCCAGGCTTCTAATTTTGCTATTTTTTATTTGTTTCTCTTAAGTTTTTCTTATGGTTATTTATTTCTTCATATAATTTTGTAATTTGGACGTTGAACTCATTTTTACTAGGATTTTTGTAAATGAATCCTGTGTAGTTTGGGTTTAATGGATTGAAGACATGTTCTTTCAAGTAGGTTTTGCACTTGGTTCTTTTAGGTACTGTGGAGGTTGTTAAAAGTCAGGTACCATTTTTTATGGTGCTATCTCAAGCTACTAATTTCTGGACTATGATGCAGACCTACAGTTTCATTTCTCCAATATAAGAATGGAGTTTTATCTTGTTTTGTTTTAAAACCTGGAAAAAAGGCTTATTATTATTAAGGGCTAGAGCATTGATTTTTTTCTAACTTATTGTCTGAAATTTTAGTTTATAGGGGGACTCCTATTCAGTGACCCACATTTAGGCCTTGTCTCTTGTCCTTATTTGGCAATTAAAACACAAGCCACTTGATTTTGATGAATAGTAAATATTCTTTCTCTTTTTTTTTTTGCAACAGAGCCTCAAGCTGTCCTCCTGGGTAGAGTGCTGTAGCATCACAGCTCACAGTAACCTCCAACTCCTGAGCTCAAGCGAGTCTCCTGCCTCCACCTCCCAAGTAGCTGGGACTACAGGCACCTGTCACAATGCCCAGCTGTTTTTTGTTTTTTGTTTTTTTTTGGTTGCAGCCATCATTGTTGTTTAGCCCAGGCTGGATTTGAACCTGCCACCTTAGGTGTATGTGGCTGGCACCTTAGCCACTTGAGCCACAGGCGCCGAGCCAGTAAATGTTCTTAATATAGTCAAAAGTTCAAAGATCACTCATTGCTCTGGTTTTCTGCTTCTTTGTTTTGACCTTCAGGGCTTTTGTTTACTTTTTTGTGAGCTTAGATATTTATTGAAAAGAATTTAAAAAAATGGGTCATGTTGCCAGATGTTTCGTAGTGGAGGGTTTTCTTCAGAAATAAAAGCCATCATGTTGATAGAAATGGAAGTTAACGTTCTGTAAGAGGTGCTATTTCATGAAAATTCATCTATGGACATTTGATAAATAAAGATACCCAAATTTTCGCTATAATATTACTTTGACCCCTTTTCTTCTAGATTTCTGACTCTAATAAAAAGTTTGATGAACTGTTTAAACTTAGGTTTGAAAAAGAAAAGTTAAGTATGGATGAAGTACAACATGGGATGAGGACTGTGCACTGTTACTGGAAAGTTATATTGATAAAATTATGTGCTGTATATCATGAGCGGCCAATTTTTCTTCATCAAGGAACTGGTGAAAACTTTTCACTGAATAGAACTAAGTGAGTAGCCTGTGCTCAGGTCCAGCCAGGGTTCCCTTTATCACATTGTCCAAGTGCTGTTGACCCTTCCTAAGTCCCCTCCCCTCCTATTTATGTCTAGGGTCATTCTGTGCTGGGAGGTTTCTTCTTCTCTCAGGGCTTTTAGACTGTCAGAGATCACTCAGATTCTCTTAGGACTCGTTCAAAGTTCTCCTTGTAAACACATTCCTTATTCTATTTCTAAGGGGGTTGGCACTTTGCACAATGCTCTGTAGAATCTGAAGTTGATTACTTGACAATCCGGGAATATATTCCCATATATTTGCTTCTTTCTGATGTATTTCATCTGTTTCTAATCTCAGCAAGTTGTAATCTTTGTCCAGATTTCTCTCACCTTGCCTCAAGTACCTAATTTCTGACAGGGAGAAACTCCTTAACCGAGATATGACCTGAAAATACATCTTCTCTTGGGCAGAATGAGGGACATGGAGTCCCTTTTTGTAGAGAATAAGTGAACATTCCCCGTATCTGCTGAAGCTCAAAGGAATTACAGGTTCACCATTTTATCATTCTTACTGAGTGGGCAATATGAACCTTCAGCCTTTAGGTTCTTATGGTCCTTCCAGGCCACAGGGGGGAATTAATGTATTGTCTGTCATTGTCTTTGAAAAAGTCAACGCTGTGTAGCTTATGCATCTGACTCCAAAAACACAGCAAGACTGAACATCTGCTCCTGGATTTGACCACAGAAGAAGGATTTCTCATTAGTTTTCGATGGTGTTAGCTATATTGCTTCTCCTATTATACAGAGAGGATGGGGGTGGAATTTACATTTCAACCAAAACCAAAAAGAGCAATATTTAGTCTCAGCTAACAGACTTTCCCGAAGCCCTATTGTAACTTAAGCACACTAGTGGCAGCTTTTTACTCATAAAAAATACTTGTTACAGAGCACATACCACTAAATGAACCAAATGTACAAAGTGGGGTTTCCTATTTAAATAAATAAGCACCATTTGACATCTGGTGAACATATCTACACAGCACCCTTTGTTCTCTTTCGCTTACATCGATGAGGTTTTAAAGTTGAGAAACTGGCCTGTTAGGAAAGGAAGCACATGAAGAAACATGACTATTAGTTTTCCTTCACTGCAAATGTCTGAAAATTTCACATCTAGAGTCTGTAGTTATTATAGGATTTGGCGTGTGGGTGGCTGAAAATATGGTACTTGGCCTTTTGGTGCCAAACTTTCACACAGCTTCAGCTGTCTGTATACAAAAGACATGGCAGAATGTGTTGCTTTGCTTTTAATATTCGGAATTGTTCGCCGTGCCAGTGGAATAGTGAATATGTGGATGGGACCGTTGATCTTGGAGCCTGCCAGTCTCCCAGAATCTTAATTGATGAAGACGCTGTTAGGAACAGAGTGAGCATGTGGGTGGGGGATGGCTGACGGAAAGTCTGCGAGTTACAGAATGCTGCCCTGGGCAACACTTCCTTCCAATCCTCTCCTTGCTCCCCCCCCCGCCCGCCCCAATTTTCTATTTCTTCCCCCCTTTCTGCCTCCAATTAATGTCATTGATTTACTTTGGTCCCTGGTCCTTATGAAAATAGAACTTAATGGACAAATTTCAAAGACGCCAAATGGCCATTCTTTGGTTGAAATTTCTTTAAATATTGTTAGATTTGGGGGCATAACAAATGATCTGTAAGCCTGGCTTTTGGACGATCCTCACTGGAAGTTTGATGTGCCGGGAGCCACCACCCCCAATGGCCACTTTTCTTTCTGACCGTCTCGGCCTGCCTTCCCTTTCTCCGTCCCTTTCTCACCATCTTCGTCCAGTTCCGTTCTCTCTCTGCACTTCTGTCTGGTTGAGGTTTAGCACTATCAAAGTCATACCACACAGAGAAACCGTGAACAATGATGGGATGGCTAAGCTGTGTTATCTGGAGAAATGTGAAATCGTACGCCTGGGGAGTTTTAAAAATCGCGGCAATCCTGGTGCCTGGGGGTAAACCCAGGTGGAATTCCCTCCCGCAGCTGGGACCTGTGCGGCCGCTGCTCGGGCTGTGGGCGTCACACGCACATGTTCCTCACATCACAGGCGATTTCCCCGTGTGGACTCCAGTGGAGGCAAGACCAAGGGTGCGGTGTTCTCTTCATTTTGGTGGCATTCACGATCCTCCTTTGCCCCACTCGGCTTACCCTTCCTGTTTGTTGGGGCTTTATCGGGAGTGGGTTTGATATGTGATTATGAAGAAGGAATCATTGGGGACTGTGAAATAAAGGCCCCCAATAGCTTCAGTGTCTATATTAAACATCTCCCAGAGACCTGCTTATCACACAGGTCAGGGCCTGGTCACGGCCAGGCGTATGACAAAAAATAAGACACATTCTTCTCTCCCAAGAGGCTGATTGTTTAGTGGAGGCAAAGACCTGCTGTGTGGTTTATGAGGCCCTGCACAGAATGCAAATTTGGGGCTCCTTCCCTGAAAATTAGTAAGAAATTTAATAGTTGACAGCAGAGCACTAAAGGAAGTGTGGCCCTTTGAGTGTGGTGCTGTGGGTGGCTGCACCAGTCACACACCCACAGGGTGGCTCTGATTGGGGAGAGAGCCAAGACGAGGGAGAGGGCCCAGGACAGCATAGCACACAACCTCCTGGTGCTCTGCTTGACTCAGAAGTGAGAAGCAGCCTTCGCTCTCGCTCTCGGAGGGTTCCCATCTCATCGCCCGTCACCAAGGGGCTTCAGAAATGTCCAGTTCTCCTTTACTCTCTCCCTACAGCCCTACAGCTTTGTCTTGCCAGACTGAGTGGATTTTAATACTGTGATCCTTCTTGTTCTGTGAGAAAAGATCACTGTACAAAAAGTCACACACAACAGTAAAGTAACACTTTTAAAAACTTAGTAAGAACAATAAAACAGATAATAAATGTAAGGATGGAAGAATTAATGAAGCCACTGTGAGGTCAGTACACAAAATTCCCTTCTGTGAAATCCTTTACATTTGCTACAGGTTGGATGCAAATTCTGTGGCAAAATCTATATAACATACAATTGGCCATTTAAATCATTTTAAGGGTACAGTTCAGCGGCATTAAGTACATTCACAGTGTTGTGCAATCATCACCGCCGTCTATCACTGAAACTCTTCTCATCCTGTGATACCGACACTTTGCGTCCATTACCAACTTCCTTTCCCTCCTCCTCCGGGTCCTGCCAACTGCTGTTCTGCTTCTTCTCTTTATGCATCTGACTGCCCTAGATACCTGATATGGGGGATCATACAGTATTTGTCTTTTGGGGTCTATCTTATTTCTCCCAGCATAGCATCCTCAAGGTTCCTCCACACTGTGGCATGGATTAGAAGTTCCTTCCTTTCCAGGGCTGGCTAAGATTCCGTTGTATTATACACCAGGTTTTGTTTAATCCACTCATCTGTCGAGGACACTGGGTTGATTCTACCTTTCGGTTATTGTGAATAATGTTGCTATGAACATAGATGGACAGATAGCTGCTTGAGTCCCTGCTTTCAGTTCCTCTGAGTATAGACAGAGAAGTGGAATTGCTGAATCATAAGGTGGCTCTATATTTAAGTTTTGGAAGAATAGCAAATATAGTTTTGAGGTTTCTAGCGACCATCATAAAGAAGGAAACAATAAATTAGATGGTCCACAGGGCCCCCAAGGTAGACATGGACCAATTGTTTGTGAGATGAGAGAAAACTTCCTCCCATGGCTGCTTGTAAAGAAAGTGCTATGTCATGTACTGACTACCACGATTTACAGCAGCCTTAGAGTACACGTAACGGCTCTTCCTGGGGCTCTTCTGTGTGACTTATGGAATCCAGGATGCCAAAGCGCCCTTTGGGGAATGAGGACAACATGGTCCAGGCTTGGAGTAGGGCCGGATCCTCTTAGAATGAAAATTTAGAAGAAGAGAATGGTTAGCAAGGGAGAGAAGAATTAATAAACATATCTAAGGAGAAAAGAGTTTTCCTTAAGAAAGCGTTCTTAGCACTTTGCAATTTAGAAAGAAGCATTCTTTTCCTGGATAATCTCCTTTTTTCTCTCTGCAGGGCCCCACACTGCTGATTAGCCATTGCTTTCAGAAACTTCAGGTGGGCCCTTCCAGCTGCCTCTCCACTGCCCAGTGTCCTGCACTGAGCTCTGTCCCTGCAGTGCCTACCCAGCGCTTTGTTTTTATTAGAAATTCACCTCACCTTCTCTGTTGAGGGGGAAGAAAAGGGAAATTATACCCCTGAGCTGGGCAAGGCCATAAAATGGCAGAGATTCCTGAAGAAGAGGCCCTGAAACCGAAGCCCCCGCGCCGTGCTGTAATGAGATGCATGACTCCAGGAGATAATAATAACCGCAGAGCCGGCTCCTTACAGCTCCCGGATGATTTGGTGCTGTCAGGAGTACGCTGGCCGCTGACATCCCGGGGGGCGAACAGCATCAGTGACTGCGGGCCCTGATTGGGGCAGTGAAATATTGCTGGCAAAAATTAAAAGGTCCCCGTGTCAAAATAATTCATGATATGCATATCTTCCATTCTGATGAAACGGCTGATATCTGGATTAGCAAGATAATAAAACTGATCAGGCTACAGTTAAACAATTTAAGTTGGAGAGCTGTTCATTTTGTAGGTGTCACTTGTCAGATCAAGGGGTCAAAGCGGAATGAAAGGCTCTCCCCGGTAACCTTCCCATGATGTGGATCTGGAGTGTTCTTCATGATTTGTCCAAAGTTTTCATCATCGGGCTGCCGAGTAGCATTACTGCGGCAGGCTGTATTCTGACATTCAAATCCCCGGAATGACAGGCTATTAGGAGAGGAGAACTGGCTCCTCATACATTAAGCACCGTATCTCTGACCTGTAATGTGAACTGATAGTGATATTGTAATTGAGTGAGTCCAGAAAAAAAAAAGAGAGAGAGAGAGAGGGAGAGTCTTATTAAAACATGGAAATAGAAAGCAAAGCATTTATATTTCTGATGATTTGTGGGTTTGTAAAATAAGCTTTTTGGTGATGATTTATTTTCTATTTCTATAAGGCTGAGGGGTGCGCACAGTGTTCATTTGGTGGAACAGTTATTTAAGATAACACCGGCTCCCCCAGCCTCTCCATGTGCTGAACAGGCACAGATCACAAGAGATTTGTTCGATAAACCACACTAGCTTTAAAATGGATGAAATGGACCTGAGCATACCTGGAGGCTTCTGCCTCTCAGGATGTTTACACTGCGGCTCTGGCTACATACCCTGCTTCCTGGCACCTCTACTCTCTCTCCTCCGTAAGGGGAGGGTGGCCCTGGTCATCAATGTCAGCGACGCCATTGTGGGGTAATGTCATGCCCCGAGTGACTAATTTAATGTGCATCAACGGGGCCTCAGGTGATTCCTTTCAAGCCTCTCAAGAAATATGCTCGTTTAAGGGAGCAAGAAAGGCAAATCACTGAATTTGGGGGTAGGTGTGGAATTCTTGAAATAGATCGATTCTTTGGCTACCTATAGAAAGTCGGTGTTGCGTGTTCATGAGTGCATGTCTGTTTACGCACACACGTGTGTAGAGGAGCATGCATGAGCAACACGTGTGTGTGTGTACATGTAATATACATACACATTTGGGCTCTGCCACTGATTTCATAGGGGGAAGAATTGCCTAGGAAAGGTTCTAGGGGAGCCCATGCACCGTACCAGGCATCAGTTACTGAGGTTCTGTAATGAATTTTAGCACTGAAACCATTAGTGACCGTGGGCAAGTAACCAACATGTCCATCTGTAAAATGGTGATGACAGTATCCTGGAGCTCTGATGAGGGAGAAATGGCATGAGGAGCATAAGGCCCCTGTGAGCGGCTCTGTGAACAGGCAGTACCGCTGGAGACAGGGACAGGGCTGACGATGCTTAGCTCCATGAAAATGTAAGGGTTTGTTATTTCTAAGTTTACTAGAGATTATCAGATATCCTTCAAAACGTGAGGTGAATGCATCTTATAAAAATATCCCAAGTGAAATATGGTACCTTTAAACATTTTGGAAACAGTTATCTTCAGCCCCTGTTTAGTCCTCACTATTATCTATTTTTCATTTTGTAAACTTTTCTGGGGAAAAGCCGGGTGTGCAGAAGAGACATCACAGCCTTCGCCAAAACCAAAGCTAGTAAATATCATTCTTCTCGTTTTATAGATGGTGGTATAACAAGGGTATTCGTAAATGCCAAAAGCAAGTTAGCAACGGGAAAGTGGAGGCAAGGATGATACAAGATTTTTGGCTTAAGAAACTGGGTGAGTGAATGATGGTGACATTTTTTTAGAGATAATGAATGCTGGGAGAAAGATAGTTTGGGGGTATAAAGAGCTCTTTTTAGGACATATCAAGTTTGAAATATCTATCATTTATATATTGTTCCCTGCCATAGTAAAAATGTTATAAAGTAACTAAGTTACAAATGTGATACAGGAATTTAGTGAAATAAAGTACAAACAATGAATTAAGAATTTGCTTAAATTCAACAAACATGTTGAACATTTACACAAATAAGGCCTTGTACATAAGGGATACATACATAGCTCTTAGAGTCCTCCTTGTGAGAAGAAAACAATGTACAACAACAGGGAGTCATGAACAGTGTGGGTCAAGGTCATCAAAGAATGCTTCGTGGGGGAGCCTAATTGAGGAAGAGGCCAAGGAAGGTGGGTGATGGATGGGAAATACAAGGGCGCTGTAGGAAAAGAAAACATCTTGTGTAACTACTTCAAATATGCATCTGAATGAAGGCCTATCCAAATGTGAATTTCCAGTTGCTTGACTGAAATTAAGTAGAGACAGAAGGATAGCAAAGCTGAAATAACAGAAGAAGAGCTAGTACATTAGAAATTGCTGTGCGGAGTGACGTAGCTATGACCCTACCTGCATTCATTCATGGGTACTAGATACTTTTAAGGATAGGCAAGCTAAGTCAGGTTATAATTCAGGGAGAAAACTCTCTCCTATAAACCAACCAATCAAGTTTTCAGTTATCGTCCAGATTCCTGGATGAAAGAGTAATGCCAGGTAGTGGGATCTAGGTACTCAGAGTCCTGCTCTCCATGCTCTGTTTGTGAGGATGTGTATACATGGTCTGTGTCAGGAGGAGTCAGGCAACAAAATGTTTGCATAAATATGGTAGGCAAATGGAGTACTTTATGTGCCTATGTATTTTATTTGTCTGATGTCACTGTTGTAGGTAGAAGTAGTTTTTGCTGTGTCCCAGGCTAATTCACACACTGGGACGCCCTGGCTCTGTCAAAGCTACTTAGGTAAGTGCTGACATTTTAAGTTATCAATCCAGAGAACTTGCTAGCAGCAGTGGTTCAATTTCTAACCTTGTTCCCAGTTTTGGGGTCATTTTAGATAGAAATTCTTTTAGGATTAAGGGTTGGACTTACATGAGATGGAAAATCAGTATGATCCCACTGCCCTTTTCTTTTAAAAAATAATTCACAAAATTAAAAAAAATTATTTTGATATGGTCAAGAGGTGTCCTCAGTGTCTGTTATGCTTCTGTGAAAGAGAATGAAAGGAGGGAGGAAGGAACAGCTGACACTGTCACCCCGTCTTGCTGTGGCTGAGATGCTCCTGTGGGAGGATCCTTTATATTATCAGACTGGTAAATTTCAGAAGCGGTTACTTTCATTGCCATCAGCGCCAGATGAATTGAGACTAGCAACGTCCTGAATTGATATATTCTAGTGTTTATTTACAGATATTCATAATTCCATAACAAGTGAAAGTAAAGTTGGAAAAAAAGGTGGTACTGAATTAAAGTTGGTAAACTTTAATTATCTGTTTATGTTCAAAGTAGAAGAAAATTTTGACTTACAGATCTTATAAGGACCAATCTAGATAATATAGCTGTATGTATGTTGCCTATAATGTTATGTGTATATTTTGAGTGCTGAAATTATTTTTCATTTTCAAAACAGTGTTATTTATCCCCCCCTTTTTTTTTTGAGGCAGAGTGTCACTATGCCGCCCTTGGTAGAGTGCCGTGGTATCATAGCTCCCAGCAACCTCAAACTCTTGGGCTTAGGTTCTCTTGCCTCAGCCTCCTAAGTAGCTGGGACTACAGGCACCCGCCACAATGCCCAGCTATTTTTGGTTGCACTTGTCATAGTTATTTAGCAGGCCAGGGCCGGGCTCGAACTTGCCAGCCTCCGTGTATGTGGCTGGCGCTCTACTCACTGAGCTATGAGCGCTGAGACAGTATTATTTATTCTCTTGTAGCCATTTGGTTAAGCAAATATACACAATGCTCAGATCAGATATGAAATCTTTTATCAGGTATTCAGTGTAGATCAGTGACCTTTTGATGCAATTGATAAAATTTCTACAAACTCTGATATATCACAGATCTAAAGCATTTTAGGATTTTTTTTGTATAGAAAGTAAACTGGAGAGCATTTTGAGAGGATCTAATTTTGTTTCAAGTAGTTCCCTTAAAACAGACCTTTGGGTGCCCCTCCTCACCAACCGTTTTTTGAGATAACATTGTCTTTATTACTTATTACTTTACTACTCCATTTTCTTTAATCCCATAGTAGATGGAAGAAAACACTTCTCAACATGTATCCTTCACTCATCAGAATGAGAACAAACTGGGAGAAAGAGCCAAGGCTGTTTAGGCTTGTGGTTTGCAGTTGTCTGAGGGATGATACAGCTCAACCTGATTTCACAGACATAGATTTTATTCTTAGATTCATTGGATGAAGCATTTGTAGCATTTCAAACAAAATAAATGAGGTACCACAGGGCTTCCTTTCTACCGGGTGTTACCACGTGGTGGTTAGAGCCTGTGCTCTGAATCCAACAGCCCGTGTTCCAATCCCTGAGCCATCACTCATTAGTTGTGTGACCTGGGATGGGGGGGGGGAGTGCTCACATCTCTCTATACTTCCATTTCTCTGTCTCTAAAGTGGGAAACAATGACAACTAGTAATTCTCTCCCAGGGTTTGTGTGAGGGTTAGACTAGTTAAACAATGCACTGAGGCCAGCGTGAGCCAATACTCTAGTTCACTGTTTTGTATTACAGGTCTATTGTTCTTGTTGGCTCCCCGTGAGATAGTACTTTTCTTTTAAAATCCAGGGTTGGGCACCAGGTATTATTGTGACACAATATAATGTGAGCATGATTCTTTAATTAATACAATATTAGCAACACTGTTAAACATCTTCAGGCACTAAGCTAGAAGTCTTCTTATAGATCAAACTCTAGGATGAAAGTGTGAATTGGAAGAACATGGGGAGTCCCCCCCCCCGAACTGTTCTGAGGGTTGAGGGCAGGAAAGACTCCAGATGGAGCTATGAGGTTTGTTAGGGGACATTCCTGGCAGTGCTGCGATGTGGCAGAGTCCCTTCCCGTGTCCTTTCTTCTTCAGGAACCAGTGAGTGGAGTGGACATGTGATTCTGGATCTCACCTCCAGGGGGCGATAAGCACAGCATCACTGCTTGTCTGTGCCTTGGGGTTTTTCTCTGCTCCTTCCTCTGTCCTCCTGAGATACATTGTTTTTACAGCCCATCTAATTTGGGTGTAAGCTTGGCCAGCCTCATTGTCATTTTAATATATATTATTTCAGCATTTCACACACTCTGTAATTTATTTTATTGACTTTCTAATAAATAGGGGAGAAAAGCTCTTATTTCCATATGGACTGTGCGTTTTGGAGAAGCTTCTCGTGCTGCAATACTACAGCAAATCCACGCTGGCTCATTTTCATCCCTCCCATTTGAGGTTTATGTGCCTCTCCTCTCCTAATTTTTCATTAGAATATAATAATAGTCTGAGGAAAGGGCGATTTGATATGTGATATATTTCATTATGTTCTTATGGTAAGGGTAGCGTCTAAAGTGGGAGAGCATCACTAATTTTTCGGCACAGTAATTTATTCTGCAGTATTTAAATGTTGTAATTTTCACACGGAGGCACATGCTGCCACATCTATCTTCCCCTGGACCAGTCTGTCTTGCTCTTTCCTTTTCATCTGTTTTGTTTTTGCATATTTTTTTCATAAATTCGACAGATGGCCTCTTGATGAATCCTTGATAATACTGTCATGTAAAGCAGCTAAGACTAGAAATCATCTCGCAACAATTTTTCATTGCAAAGAGAAAATTGAACAGAGACAAACATCACTAAGTCCATAACAACAGCCACAAAATATCCACTTCATGTAAATAAAGAGGACAGGCTTGCCCCCTAATGCTTTCGCACAAATGCCAGCGTCCTTTTAAAGTCCTCTGAATATTTTATGTTTGTTTTGACCCCCCTTCAAGCCTTGGGTTGCTTGAGGTTTGTGAGTTTTCGTATTCTGAACATTTGTATAGCCCTCTTTTACCCGTCCTCTCTCTTCTCCCAGAGCCCCTCCTTTTGGGGGCTTCATAATTGTGGATCAGGTGAAGTTTGCGTCCCCTCATTTCAAGGTCATGCACCAGTAGGACCATTTTCCTGACTCAGAGGGCACGTAATTTCACAGCCGTGTACTCCTCATTAATCCCCCTGAGTGGGGGCTTGAGAAGTTCCAGATCACAGGTTTGTTTTTGTCTTGTTCTCTGACTCAGTGCTTCACAAAGGGATTAGATTAACCCCTTTGATTGTATTTATATCTTACTGCATTAGGTTAGAAGCAGAGCGATTTCTTTTGCCCTCTGTCCTCCCCCCTTACACCGCCCCTTTCCCTTTCTTGTCCTCATATTCTTTTCTTCCCATTTAATGAATACGTTGCAGTTCGTTAAAGAGAGGCTTGTAGTAAATACAGGGAATTGTTC
>NW_003852508.1:1645887-1652197 GCF_000181295.1 Otolemur garnettii | reverse complement strand
ATGATTATCTTGTTTCTCTGTGCTGTGGGCTTCTAAGGTGAGTGGTCACAGAATCTCAGACAAGACTCTTGCTCATTTTTAAATAGCTCCTTTCTCCTTGCTTCTCTGTCCTCGTCCCAGGCTCTGGCAGCCTCCGTGACTCCTAGCGAACATCTGGGCCTTTACGATTTCTCAGGATGCATCCATTGTGAGCTTTCTTTGGGGGTGCTGAGATTCCCACCCTTCATGATGGGGGCCATAACAACTTTCGCACACCCGCTGCTTTTAAGTATCCACCAATTTACTGTCCGCCTCTGAGGTGGCCATTACTGTTCCCATTTTATAGAATAGGAAAACCAGCTTCAGAGAGGTTAAGTGACTTGCCTGAAGTGCACATAATATTAGGAGAGTTGCAGCCAGGACTGAACTGTGTCTCCGGGACCTCACAGCCCTCTGTGTGCCATTCTGCTTCCTCAACTGATGGGCTGTTCTTGGCTCCAAATTTAAAACTTTCAAGTTTATGAGGATGCAAATGAAAACCCTTCTCCCTTTGGATAGGTGACTTACTTTTTCTCTTTCTTATTCCTTTGACCACAAACATGAGCTGGAAATAATTTCCAAGAGACAGAGGTTATTAACTCCTGCCCTGGCAGCTGCCCTCTGTTCAGGAGGCAGAGGAAAGCGCTGATTGAGATTGTCAGCCCCGCGTCAGACAGCCTGGGTTTGAACTCTGGCTTCTCCAATGACTACACTTCTCTGTGTCTGGGACATGGATTGTTGCGAGGAGAAAAAGTGAATGCATGTAAAATGCTTCGGAAGGTCTCTGCCAGAGAGTACACACTGGAGAAGTCCCGAGTTGGTCTCTGGTCTCCTTGTTAGAGGTATTGTTTTATGGCCTGCCAGGAAAAGAGCACCAGGAGCAGAGTCAGAACAAAGCCAGGTTTACTTAGCTTCCTGCGGGAAGGGGGGAGGGCACGCTGGAGAACCCTACAGCCACCTGCGCAAAGGTCCTGGGAGGGACTCACTGTAGGATCTGAGTTTGGGTTGGGTGATTCTAAGGAGGGTTTGAAGAAGCTGAGCTTGGTTTTGGGTGGAGCGCTGCTGTCAGGAAGCAGCGTCAATTTGATGATGGGATATCTTTGTAATTTTTTAATCCAGGAAGTTGGAGAATTAAAGTCGGATTAGAGCTGTCATTAGCTAGGAAGTAGAAATTATTCACCTTGGGGAAAGGTCTGGATATTTAGCGTCCCCGTCTCATTCCAAATATGGCTACGGACAGGCCTTGTCTCTGCCTTGTTCTCCTGTGGCTGTAGAGCGACTGTCTTTATTTATATCTGTGTCTTAGTTCATATCTCTGTTGCTATCATTGAATACTTGGGACTGGGTAATTTACACAGAAAAGAAATGCACTTTCTGCAGTTCTGGAGACTGGGAAGTACATAGTCGAGGGGCTGCCTCCGGTGATGGCCTTCTTCCAGACTGGCATGAGGCCGCACAGGGGAGGGCTCACAAGACACGGCCAAATTGACTTTTACAGCAGAACTGCTCTCCTGACAACTCACCCACACCCTTGATAACTTGTTCATCCATTAATCCATGAATGGGGCCTTTATGACCCAACCTCTCCTCAAAGGTCCCACCTCTCAACACTGCTACATTGGGCCAGGCTTCCAACACATGAACTCTTGGGGGACACTTTCAAACCACAACAGGCAGCTCCAACAAAACACCGTAGCCTGGGGGGCTTAGAAACAACAGCAATTTGGTCCTCATGGGATTAGAGGCTGAGAAGCCTCTAAGAGATTGTGGTGGGGGTAGGTCTGCTGTTTGGTAAGGACACTGTCCTCATGAATTGTCACGTTCTCACCCTGACCTTGCACGGTGGGAGGGGTGAGGGTGCTCTCTTAGGACTTTTTTTTTTTTTTTTTTTTGAGACAGAGCCTCAAGCTTTCCCCCTGGGTAGAGTGCCCTGGCATCACAGCTGACAGCAACCGCCATCTCCTGGGCTCAAGCGAGTCTCCTGCCTCCGCCTCCCAAGTAGCTGGGAACACAGGTGCCGGTGACAACGCCCAGCTATTTTTTGGTTGTAGCCCTCATTGTCATTTGGCAGCCCGGGCTGGATTCAAACCGGCCAGCTCAGGTGTATGTGGCTGGCTCCTTAGCCACTTGAGCCACAGGCGCCAAGCCTCTTAGGCCTCTTTAATAAAACCCCTAATCCCATTCATGAGGGCTTCCCTCCCACCACCCAACCCCTTCCAAATGCCCAGCCTCCTAATAACCATCACCAGGCGGGGAGGGGGGGGCCGGGGACGCTGAGGCCTTCAGGGTACAAATTCAGGGGAACACAAACATTCAGACTGCAGCAGTGACTGCATCTCATCTCTATCTATATTCCCTGTTTACCTGCAGTTGTGAACATAGTGGCCTTAGAGGGCAATGTAAAGGACTTTTTATAAAAACCACTTTCTCACTGATTAGACACATTCTCTACCATTTTTTAAAAAGCGGTGTATATTTCATAGTACATACAAGGTGCCTTGCTCTAAGTTTTAAATGTAAACCTCTCTTTATTCTCATAACAACGCTATGAGGTAGGTACCCTTTTTATTATCCTCATTTTAAGATGAGAGACTTGAGATGGCAAGAGGTGGGGGTGGGTAACTCGCTGTGGCTGGCGATCCTTTCTGTCTAGCAGCTGCTGTTTCCTCAACCAGAGCTTTTTAAATATCAGGCAATTTACACCCAAAGCAGCGGGTGTTCCCTCTGGGCTTGGGGAGTTCTGAAAGCCTCGCTTGTGACTGAGCTTCCTCTTTGCCATTTTGTGTATACGGTTTCTGCCCTTCTGTTCTTTGAATGTGCATGTGGGTGCTGGGCGAGGAAACAGACAAACTTCCATCATGGCCTTGGGTGCGAGGCTGGGGGGACTCGTTGGCTCTGGGGATTTCGGCAAGGTTGGTTGCCTAACATACCAGGTGCTGGGGACTCAGGTTGTTATGGTGAAAAGAAGTGGGAGATAAACTGGGAAGCAATTGGACAAAATATTGTGTTATGGACAGTATTTGTGATATTGGCAAGACAATAACGTTTTCTAAAATACTGGAAGTCAGACAGGGGTCTGGGTTTTCTATTTTACTACAGGGAGGCCATAACTACTGTAAGTGTGAAGCATCAGTAGTCAACAGAAATGTGGAGAGGACACATAAAATGGAATAGAAAGCAAACTTGAAAAATTTTTATTTTAAAAACTAGCATTCACTAATGTGACAAATATTCATTGGAAATGGAATACATACATGGAATTGTGACAAGTCCTGGGAATACAGCAGTCCTCCCTTATCTGTGGGGGTGTGGTCTAAGACCCCCATGAATGCCTGAAGCCTTACATAGCCCTGAACCCAACTGTCCTCTGTTCATGTCTTTCCCTCACAATTTTAATGCTCTTTTCATTTTAACTAATAACTTATCATATACTATGGCCTTAACCTTTGCGGTTTGAGATGTGACAGCAATACTAGCATGAATTTTTTTGTTCTTCAAAATTTCGGAGGTAGAAGATTCATTCTTATCATAGATCTTAGCACCTCAGGATTTCATTTATGTTTTCTTTCCTTATTGAAACGTTCACCTTTTAACTTAAAGACTGCATGTAACAGCTTTTAGCTTTTAGCATATCCGATTGCTGGCATCACCACTCTTGCACTTTGGGTGCTGTTACTAAGTTAAATGATGGTTCCTCAAGCATAAGCTTCGAGATACAGTGAGTCACTCTGATTACTGAGCTACTCTCAGTGACAGCACCTACCGGGGCTGGGGATTTCATCATGCTGCTCAGAATGGCACACAACTTAAAACTTACGCATCATTTATTTCTGGAATTTTCCATTTAATATTTTTGGACTATGGTGGACTGTGGGTAACTGAAACCTCAGAAAGTAAGGTTTCCCAGAACGTGCAGTAGGAACGTTTTTCTCTGCCAGATCAGAGAAGAGTGTGGAGACAGGGTAGGTGAATGGGTGCCAGGCTTCGTGTCTCGGGGAATGAGGGAGCAGGGAGTTGAACCCAGATCTCCTTGCTTCCCATCAAGGCCTTCTCCTTCCACAAAAAGCGAAACTTCAGACAACATTCTAGAATCTTGGCACTGTGTTTTTCATTTGTTTCTTCCATAAAACAAATGTCTTACTAATTCACATATTTACTAACTATGTATATAGCTACTATCTCTCTCTCTCTCTCTCTTTTTTTTTTGCAGTTTTTGGCCGGGGCTGGGTTTGAACTCATCATCTCCTGCATATGGGGCCAGTGCCCTACCCCTTTGAGCCACAGGCTCTGCCCCAGCTACTATCTCTTTAAAAACAAATTAAAGCTTCTTTTTTTATGTTAGATAGGCAATGTTTGTATGTATTTTGTTTACAGCCCCAGCCATAGAGAAAGAGATTACAGAAAGAAAAGAAAGGGAATGTGAGTGGTGCTGCCACATCCCAGTTTGGAAGTCAGCTGTTTGTGCCTTTTTATAAATTTGGGTTTGAAAAGCAAACTCCACGCTCGGCGTCTGTGGCTCAAGTGGCTAACGCACCAGCCACATACACCTAAGGTGGCGAGTTTGAATCCAGCCCAGGCCCGCCAAACAACAATGACAGCTGCAACCAGAAAATAGCCAGGCGTTGTGGCGGGCGCCTGTGGTCCCAGCTACTTGGGAGACTGAGGCAGGAGACTCACTTGAGCCCAGGAGTTGGAGGTTGCTGTGAGCTGTGATGCCATAGCACTCTACCCAGAGGGACAACTTGAGGCTCTGTCTCAAAAAAAAAAAAAAAAAAAAGAAAAAAGAAAAAAGAAAAGCAAACTCCAGAATTCTATTTTCCCCTCAGGTTCTTTGCCACCAAACCGGGAGAGATGGTTTCTTTATGTTCTTTTGCCTCAACCTGGACAACTATACATGTTCTTTTTGGGAGGAGGGGTTTAAGAATTTTTTTAAACTGATAAATAAATTTTTTAAATTTATTTATTTATTTTTTATTGTTGGGGATTCCTTGAGGGTAGAATTTTGTTTTTGTTGAGGCAAGTCATCGAATCCTTCTATGCTTTTGTTTCCAACTATTGTTTTTTTGGATATAATAAGACTGTAAGTATTAGATCAATACTATTTCTGTGAGAAACAACTACTAAACATTTTGGGGGGGGAGTTTGCAGATGCACGTGGCAAAGAAGACAAACTCTGCTGTGGACAGGATACTGCCCTCTGCTCCAGGACCCACGTGGGGAACTGTTGGGCTGGGATCACGGGACTTATTCCTAGGATGGTACTACAGCCAGCTTGCTTCATTTATGAGTTCGCATCTGGTGGATTTGTATTTGAAGAAGTCATCTTTTGTAAATCAGCCTTTATTTTTTTTTCTCTTTTTCTTGGGGTAAGAAGAGAGAATAGAGGGGGAATAGAGAATGTTTTCCATAGCCCGTTTATGTGGGCAGTATTACCCTAGTACTGGGTGTGTATTAAAATTCACATCTTTCCATTAGCTGGAACTTATTTTGCATTATCTCAATTCCTTAGGGGTTGAGTTATTCCATTTATAATTAATTTTTTTTTTTACAATTTATTGCTCAGATGCAATTTCGCCTTGCAGGAAAGCATTTCATTAAGCTCTCATCCCTCCCACCCATATAATCTTGAGGGTTTTTTTTTTTTAATTTCTAAGAAGCCCCCACTTCCCAGTACAATGACTGGTGATTTTTTCCAATAGGAAACTAGAAAAATTCCCACATTCTGTAGCAATTTCACAACTAGCACAGGCATCAGCTGCTTGTAGCTGTCCCTTTGGGACCACAAAATCAAACAGCAATATCCCTGATATGGACAAAGCCCGGGCTTCAATTATTCAGCAAGAATCACAGTTGTGGGGAGAAAGCAGCATGCCAAAGTGGACTCAGCGCAGGCCTGGTGGGGGGAACATGCTCATTTTGGTTTAGATGCTGCCCTGATGCCTTGTCCTACTGGGCAAGTTGGGGACCTTTCTGTGTCTAGGCCTTCAGATGCAAGCTCCATTGCACGTAACTCTCAGTCATATTGTGAAGAATATTTGGAAAATGTCTCTTTTACATGCTGGTCAGGCAATCATTGCTTTCTTTCCAGCCATTCAATTGTTTGGGCTAGAAAGCTCATCACCTCCAGGGAGGCAAACCCTGATCTTTCTCACCTGGGTGATGAATGAGATGCTTTTCTGTAAGGGGATGAATGTTACTTTCCTTTCAAAGCCACCCAGCCTTAGAATTAGCAGTATCTAACATCAGCCTGTCTGAACACAAACATGGCTTTTTTTTTTTTTTTTTTTTTTTT
>NW_003852508.1:1640854-1645730 GCF_000181295.1 Otolemur garnettii | reverse complement strand
CCCGGCTATTTTTTGGTTGCAGCCCTCATTGTTGTTTGGCAGCCCGGGCTGGATTCGAACCGGCCAGCTCAGGTGTATGTGGCTGGCTCCTTAGCCACTTGAGCCACAGGTGCTGAGCCAAACATGGCATATTTGAGTTTGACCCCATGGGAATTTGTGCTGAGCAGGAAGATGGACATAGGTTCCAGTCTGGCTCTACAATTTTCCTCTTTATTATAACTTGTCCAAAATTGAGATACCTTTTTTTTTTTAATTAAAACATAGCTGTGTACATTAATGCAATCATGGGATACAATGTGCTAGTTTTACATACAATTTGAAATATTTTCATCAAGCTGATTAACATAGCCTTCATGACATTTTCTTAGTTATTGTGTTAAGACATGTATATTCTACACCTAGAAAATTTCACATGCACCCTTGTAAGATGCACTATAGATGTGGTCCCACCAATTATTCTCTTCACCTATCCTCTTCTCTACCCTCCCTTCCCTCTTCCCTTTCCCCTTCTTCTTGGGTTATAATTAGGTTATAGCTTTCATAAGAAAGCTATAAATTGGTTTCATAGTAAGGCTGGATACTTTTTCTTCCATTCTTGAGATACTTTGCTAAGAAGAATATGTTCCAGCTCCATCCATGTAAACATGTAAGAGGTAAAGTCTCCATCTTTCTTTAAGGCTGCATAATATTCCACAGTATACATATACCACAATTTATTGATCCATTCATGGGTTGATGGGCACTTGGGCTTCTTCTATGACTTAGTAATTATGAATTGGGCTGCAATAAACATTCTGGTACAAATATCTTTGTTATAATGTGATTTTTGGTCTTCTGGATATATACCTAGTAGAGGAATTGTAGGATAGAATGGCAGGTCTATTTTTAGATCTTGAAGTGTTCTCCAAACATCTTTCCAAAAGGAATGTATTAGTTTGCATTCCCACTAGCAGTGTAGAAGTGTTTCCTTTTCTCCACATCCATGCCAACATCTCTGGTTTTGGGATTTTAGAAAAGCCTGGGACTGGATGGCTTCACATAGGAATTCTACCAAACCTTCAAAGAGGAACTAGTACCTGTATTACTCAACCTTTTCCAAAATATAGAAAAAGAAGGAATATTACCCAACACATTCTATGAAGCAAACATCACCTTGATCCCCAAACCAGGAAAAGACCCAACAAGAAAAGAAAATTATAGACCAATATCACTAATGAATATTGATGTGAAAATATTCAACAAGGTCCTAACAAACAGAATCCAGCAACACATCAAACAAATTATATACCACGACCAAGTGGGTTTTATCCCAGGGTCTCAAGGCTGGTTCAATATTCGTAAATCTATAAATATAATTCAGCAATAAACAAAATAAAAAAAAGGCCATATGATTCTTTCAATTGATGCAGAAAAAGCTTTTGTTAATATCCAGCATCCATTCATGATCAGAACACTTAAGAAAATTGGTATAGAAGGGACATTTCTTAAACTGATAGAGGTCATCTACAGCAAACCTACAGCCAATACTGTATTCAATGGAGTTAAATTGAAATCATTTCCACTCAGATCAGGAACCAGGCAAGGTTGCCCATTGTCTCCACTGCTTTTTAACATTGTAATCGAAGTGTTAGCCATCACAATTTGGGAAGAAAAGGCTATCAAGAGATATATTTTAAAATCAACATCTGTGTATGCTGTCATAGTTAAAGCTTTTTTCTTACTTTCCTCTTTAACAAAATTTTAAAGTATTATGAGTACAGAATAGCTGTATGTCATTATAGGGCACAAGCAGTGTTTTATTTATTATTATTTTTTTAAGACAGAGTCAGTGTAGTTGACAGCAACCTCAAACTCCTGGGTTCAAGTGATCCTCCTGACTCAGCCTCCTGAGTAGCTGGGACTACAGGCACCTGCCACAATGCCTGGCTAGTTTTTCTATTTTTAGGACAGATGAAGTCTCACTCTTGCTCAGGCTGGTCTTAAACTCCTGAGCTCAAGGGATCCTCCTGCCTCAGCCACCCAGAGTGCTAGGATTACAAGCATGAGCCACTACACAGGCCTCCTGTGATGTTTTGAAATACAATACAATGTGCATTAGTCAAATCAGGGTAATTGAGATATCCATGACCTAGGCATTTCTTTGTGTTAAGGAATTCCGATTCCACTCTAGTAACTCTTTTTTTTGGAGATAGTCTTAATTTCTCACCCTTGGCATTGTGGCGTCTTAGCTCATAGCAACCTCAAACTCTTGGTCTCAAGTGATTCTCTTGCCTCAGCCTCCCAAGTACCTGAGAATACAGGCGCCCACCACAATGCCCGGCCACTCCTTAAAGTAAACCCTAATTTATTATAGATTACAGTCCCTTTATAGTGCTATCAAATATTGCTCATTGTATCTAACTACCTATATTTTTGTAACCATTCCTCCTTTAATCCCCCCTCCCCACTACCCTTCCCAGCCTCTGGTAACCATCATTCTCCTCTCTGTCTCCATGAGATCAATTATTTTTAATATTTAGCTCCAACATATGAGTGCGAACATATTGAGATTTGTCTTTCTGTGCTTGGCTTATTTCACTTAATATAATGTTCTGTTCTCCAGTTCCATCCATTTTGCAAATGACAGGTTTCGTTATTTTTCTGGCTATATAATATTCCCTCATGTATTTGTGCCACAATTTCTTTATCCATTTATCTGCGGATGGACACTTAGATTGATTCCAAATCTTGGCTACTATGAATAGTGCTGCAATAAACATGGAAGGGCTGATACCTTTTTGATATACTGAATTCCCCTCCTATGGCTATTTCCTCTGCAGTGGGATTGCTGTGTCATATGGTGGTTTTGGTTTTAGTTTTTGGGGGAACCTCTAAAGTGGTTGCAATAATTTACATTCCTATCAACAGGGTATGAGGGTTCCCCTTTCTCCAGATCCTTGCCAGCATTCATTATTGCCTTTTTTCTAAAAGCCATTTTAACTAGAGATAAGTTTTCTTTTTTTTTTGGCTGGGGCTGGGTTTGAACCCACCACCTCCAGCATATGGGGCCAGCACCCTACTCCTTTGAGCCACAGGCACTGCCCAGAGATGACTTTTCATTGTAGTTTTTGTAGTTTTGATTTGCATTTCTCTGATGACTAATGATGTTGAGCATTTTTTCATATACCTGTATGTCTTCTTTTGAGAAATGTCTATCGAGATTCTTTGCCTATTTTTAAAAATTAGGTTTTTTGACTTTTTCCTATTGAATTGTTTGAGCTTCTTGCATATTCTAGTTATTAGTCCCTTATCAGATGGATAGTTTGAAAATATTTTTTCTACCACATCACGAAAGGCCAAAGCTGCAGGTGTTGAGAGAAGGGAACACTTTTACACGGCTGGTGGGATGCAAACTAACACAGCCTCTGTGGAAAGAAGTAAGGAGAATTCTCAAACAATCCCATTACTAGGTCTATACCCAGAAGGAAAAGAAATCATTTTACCATAAGGACATTTGTAGTAGAATGTTTATTGAAGCTGAATTCACAATTGCCAAGATGTGGAATCAACCCAAGTGCCCATCAGCACATGAATGGGTTAATACAGTCTGGTATATGTATACCATGGAATACTATTGAGCCATAAAAAGATGGAGACTTTACAGTTTTTGTATTTATCTGGATTGAATTGAAGCACATTCTTTTTAGTAAAGTATCACAAGAATGGAATAGCAAGCCTCAGTGCCTGTAGCTCAGTGGCTAGGGTGCCAGCCACATACACCAGAGCTGGTGGGTTTGAATCCAGCCCAGGCCAGCTAAACAATGACAACTACAACCAAAAAATAGCCAGATGTTGTGGTAGGTGCCTGTAGTCCCAGCTACTTGGGAGGCTGAGGCAAGAGAATCACTTGAGCCCAAGAGTTGGAGGTTGCTGTGAGCTGTGACACTACAGCACTCTACCCAGGGCAACATAGTGAGATTCTGTTTCAAAAAGAAGAAAAAAAAAGAGAATAGAAAAGCAAATGTCCAATGTACTCTATATTAATGTGAAACTAATAGATAAACAACTACACACCCGCAAAAGAAAAACACAGTTGAATTCAAATGGTGGAGGGGAGAAGCGAAAGGGAAATGGAGACAGGAGGGAGATTGCTAAGCTCTCACCTACAGGGCTCAGTGTAAGGGCACACAGCACACCCCCTGGGTGAAGGGCTCAATGACAACTTGAACTTTACCTAAGAAGTGCAAATAATATAACCTATCATGTGTATCCTCATATTACTCTGAAATTTAAAAAATAAAATTTTTTTCTTCCATTGTCTGGGGTGTCTCTGCATTACTGTCTGTTTCCTTTGTTGTGCAAAAGCTTTTTAGTTCAATTGATCCTATTTGTCCAATTTTGCTTTGGTTCCCTCTGCTTTAGAGGTAATACTTAAGAAGTTGTTGCTCAGACCAAGGTCCTGAAGTATTTCCCCCAGTGTTTTCATTTAGTAGTTTCATTGCTTCAGGTTTTATGTTTAAGCCTTTAATAGCTTTTGTTGTAATTTTTATATAGGGTGAGACATAGGGGCCTAGATTCATTCTTCTGCATATGGATATGTAAGTTTCTCAGCCTCATTTATTGAAGAGACTGTCCTTTCCCCACTGTATATTCATGGCCCACTTGTTGAAGATAAGCATCTTCACTATAGATGTGTGGATTTGTTTGAGTTCTCTATTCTGTTCTGTTGGTCAATATGCCTATTTATACTGGTATTGTGCTGTTTTGGTTACTACAGTTCTGTAGTTTAAACTTGAAGTCAGGTAATGTGATTCCTCCAGTTTTGTCCCTTTTGCTCAGGATGCTTTGGCTATTCTGGGTCTTTTGTGTTTCCAACTAATCTTTTTTTTTTTTTTTT
>NW_003852508.1:1635825-1640674 GCF_000181295.1 Otolemur garnettii | reverse complement strand
TGGGGATTTGAACCCGCCACCTTAGGTGTACGTGGCTGGCCCCCTAGCCGGTTGAGCTATAGGCGCCGAGCCGGTTCCAACTAATCTTAGGATTAGTTTCTCTATTGCTGTGAAAAATGTCATTGGTATTTTGATGGGGATTGCATTGAATCTGCTGATGGCTTTGGGTAGTATAGACATTTTGATGGTATTAATTCTTCCAATCCATGAGCATGGGATATCTTTCCATTTCTTTGTGTCCTCTTCAATTTTCTTCACCAATTTTTTATAGTTTTCATGATAGAGATTTTTCACTTATTTTTAAGTTTATTTCTAGGTATTTTATTTAATTTGTACCCATTGTAAATGAATTGCTTTCTTTGGTTTCTTTTTTACAGGGGTCCTCAAACTTTTTAAACAGGGTGCCAGTTCACTGTCCCTCAGATGGTTGGAGGGCCCGACTGCAGGCTCCAGGATGAGCCGGCTGCTAAGCAGGACAGGCAGTGGTGGCAGAAACACCTGGCGGGCCAGATAAATGTCCTAGGTGGGCCACATGTGGTCCGTGGGCCATAGTTTGAGAGCAAGCTGACGTCTGCTTTTTTAGATTGTTTACTGTTGGCATGTAGAAATGCTACTGATTTTTCTATGTTGATTTTGTATCCTACAACATTGCAGAATTTGTTTCTTGGTTCTATAGTTCCTGTATAGAGTCTTTAGGTTTCTGTAGATACCGTATCATCTGCAAACAATGATGATTTAATGTCGTATTTTCCATTTGGATGCCCTTTATTTCTTTCTCTTATATGATTGCTCGATTGATCGTTAAAACTTCCAGTACTATGTTGAATAACAGTGAATATCTGCATGACACTAGCTATGGGTTTGTTATATATGGCTTTTATTATGTGGAAGTAAGTTCCTTCTGCACTTAGTTTTTTGAGTTTTTTATCATCAAGCAATGTTGAATTTTATCAAATGCTGTTACAACATTAATTGAAATGATTATAGAGTTTTCATCCTCTGTTCTGTTCATATGACAGAACAGAGGATGAAACAGTATCAACATTGTCTGATTTGTGTATGTTGAACTATCTTTGTATCCCTGGGATGAATTCCAATTGATTATGGTGAATAATATTTTGTTAAATTAGGTCTGCTAATCCTTAATATCTTATTTTATTTTATTTTTTTTTGAGACGGAGCCTCAAGCTGTCCCCCTGGGTAGAGTGCTATGGCATCACAGCTCACAGCAACCTCCAATTCCTGGGCTCAAGCGAGTCTCCTGCCTCAGCCTCCCACGTAGCTGGGACCACAGGTGCCTGCCACAACACCTGGCTATTTTTTGGTTGCAGCTGTCATTGTTGTTTTGGCGGGCCCGGGTTGGATTCGAACCTGCCACCTTAGGTGTATGTGGCTGGTGCCTTAGCCACTTGAGCCACAGGCGCCGAGCCAAATCCTTAATATTTTATTAAAGACTTTTGCATCTATGTTTGGCAGAGATACTGGCCTGTAGTTATTTATTTATTTTTTGGTCATATCTTTGTCTGGTTTTGCCATCAGGGTGATTGATACATACCCTGTAGAATGAGTTTGGGAGTATTCCCACCTTCTTATTTTTGGGATAGTTTAAGAAAGGTTGGTATTAGTAAGAACTAAACATTTGGTAGAGTTCAGAAGTGAAGCTACAGATTCCTAGGCTTTCTGTGATGGGAGAGTTTTTACTACTGCTTCTATCTTGTTACTTGTCATTGGTCTATGCAGGTTTTAGATCTCTTCTTGGTTCAATATCAGTAGATCGCATATGTCTAGGAATTTGTCCATTTCTTCTAGATTTTCTAATTTATTGGCATATAGTTGTTCATAGTAGTCTTCAATGATCCTTTGAATTTTTGTGCATCAGCTGCAATGTATCCTTTTTCATCTCCAGTTTTATTTATGTTGTTCTTTTCTCTTTTCTATTAGGTAGTCTGGCTAAATGTGTGTCAATTTGGTTAATCTTTTCAGAAAGATAACTTTTCATTTCGTTCATATTTTGTATTTTTGGGGGGAGCTTTACTTTTATTTATTTCTGTTTTTATGTTTATTATTTCTTTTCCTCTACTAATTTTTGGGTTTGGTTTGTTCTTATTAACAAGTTCTTTGAGCTGCATTGTTAGGTGGCTTATTTGGAGCTTTTTTGATGGTTATTTGAAGGTTTCCACTTAATAGTCTTTTTTTTTTTTTTTTATGTTTTTGGGCTGGAGTTGGGTTTGAATGTGCCACATCTGGCATATGGGGCTGGTGCCCTATTCCTCTGAGCCACAGGCGCCGCCCTTCACTTAATAGTTTATTATTACATCAGAGCTCCTGTATGTGTGTTTTCCTTTTTCTTGCTTCTCTTAGGATCTTTTCTTTTCTTTTCTTTTTTTTTTTGAGACAGAGCCTCAAACTGTCCCCCTGGGTAGAGTGCCATGGCTTCACTGCTCACAGCAACTTCCAACTCCTGGGCTCAAGCGAGTCTCCTGCCTCAGCCTCCCAAGTGGCTGGGACCACAGGCGCCTGTCACAACGCCCAGCTATTTTTTGGTTGCAGCCATTATTGTTGTTTCGTGGGCCTGGGCTGGGGATTCAAACCCACCACCTTAGGTGTATGTGGCTGGCGCCTTAGCCACTTGAGCCACAGGCGCCGAGCCAGGATCTTTTCTTTATCTGTGACTTTGGACCTTGATTATTAAAGGTGTGCTACGACCTTCTTGTACCTGAATATTGATGTCTTCCTTTAGGTTTGGAAAGTTCTCTCTTATTATTTCTTTGAGTAAACTTTTTACCCCAATCTCTCTTTCTACTTTCTTTTTGTGGTCAAAACTCTTAGATTTTAAGGTAATTTTCTAAATATTGTAGATGTTTCATTCTTTTTTCTTTTTGTCTTCTTACTGTATTTTCAAATAGCCTGTCTCTAAGCGCACTAATTCTTTGTTCTGTTTGGTCGATTCTGTGTTGAGAGACCACGATGCATTTCTCAGTTTGTCATTTGAATTCTTAAAACCCAGAATTTCTGCTTCTTTAAAAAATTAATTTAATTTCTGTTAAATTTCTCTGATTGGCTTCTGAATACCTTTTCTGAGTTGTCTTGACATTCACTGAGCTTCTTCAGGACAGCTATTTCGAATTCTTTGCCTGAAAGGCCAAATATATCCATTATTCCAGGATTGGTCACTGGTACTTTATTTAGTTTGTTTAGTGGGATAATGTTTTCCTGAGTGTTTTTCATTCTTATGGATGTTCCCTGATGTCTGGGCATGGAAGAGTTAAGTATTTATTTTAATCTTCACAGTCTGGGCTTGTTTGAATTCTGCTTGAGAAGGCTTTCCAGATATTCAAAGGGAATTGAGTGAGTGTTGTGATCTAAGTCTCGGTGGTTGCAGCTGTATTAATGCTGTACTGCCCCCAAGCCCAGAACTACTGTGACTCTTGCAGACTCCAGGGGGTTCTGCCTTGGTGGACTTGGGTAAGATATGGGAGAAGTCCCTGGATTACCAGGCAAAGTCTCTCCTTCTCTGAGCTGGGCTGCTGGATTTGGGAGAGGAATAACATAGACACTCCCTCCTGGCTGCTAGCACCAGGTCAGACCTGAAGCCAGCCCAGTCTCACCCAAAGCCGATGGTGACTGTTGCCTGGCTACATCTGATATTATTCAAAGCCCAAGGGCTCCACAGTCAGCAGAGAGTGAATCCTGCCAGGCCTGGGTCCTTCCATTCAGGGTAATGTGTTTCCTTTTGGCCCAGGGTTGGGTCTAGAAATGCTGTCCAGGAACTGAGGCCTGGACTTAGGACTTCAGGAGTCTGCCTGGTGCTTTAACTGTGGCTGAGCTGGTACCTACATTGCAAGTCCTTTGAAGTCTTCCCTTCCCTTTCCTCAAGTGGAAGAAGAATCTCTCTGCACTGCACTGCCTGCAGTGGGGAGGGGTGACACAGGCTCGGCCTTCACTGCTGGTGTCTCGTCATGCCATGTGCATCCCAGGTTATTGGCTGTAAGCCAGCAAAGCTGCAAGAATTGCCGAGGGGTTGCAGCCTTTGTGGCCTGGCTGCCTTATGTATTTATTCTAGGTCCCAGGCTGCTTTATGGTGGCTATGTGTAAGAAAATGTCCTTGAGACACAAATAAAATATTTAGAAGTAAAGTGTAATGGAATTTGTAATTTATTCCCAAAAGTCTCAGCAAAATAACTGTAACACACATGTATATGCACACATACCTGTACTTATGTGTGGAGAGAGAAAAATGTAAAGGTTGCAAAATGTTAGATGTTGATGAATTAGGATGAAGAGTTGATCGTTCTATTCAGGTCACTTTTTTGTAAGTTTCCTATTGTTCGAATTTTTTCAAAATGAAAAAATAAAAAAGGCTTACTCTTTTCCCAAAATTTTATAATTTAATTCTCAAATTTTCTGAAGAAGAAAATGAAAACTTTCTATAATTAAAGTTAGATTTGCAATGGAAAAGTAACCATTCATCAATTCAATATAGATTACCTTTGACCCAGTGATACAGATTATAAAATAGGCCTCCAATATCTGGGGTAGTAATTTAAACTATCGCTATATTGGCCTCCAAGAACTTTAAGGTCCAGTTAACTAAGGAAAAATTTCTCCTTTTTTAAAAGATGTAATTAAAGGGCGGCACCTGTGGCTCAAAGGAGTAGGGCGCTGGCCTCATATGTTGGAGGTGGTGGGTTCAAACCCTGCCCCAGCCAAAAACTGCAAAAAAAAAAAAAAAAAAAAAGATGTAATTAAAATCTATAAAAGGTCATCATGGATAAAGAACTTTCTCCAAATTCTCATGTATAAGTCAATTATTTGAATGCAGTGTAAGACTATTGATATAATACCCTTT
>NW_003852508.1:1633029-1634253 GCF_000181295.1 Otolemur garnettii | reverse complement strand
TAATTGCCATACATAGCCCACTTGTATTAGATGTAATTACTGACATATCTGGGTGTATATCCACCATCTCACATTTGTTTCCTATTTGATCCACCTGTTTTATGTGCCCTTTTCTCTCATTTCTTGCCTTCTTACGGATTAATCATTTTTTTATTATATCATGTTTTTTCTGTATTGCTAGTTATAAATCCTCTGATTTTTGAATGGCTGCTACAGGGATTATATCATGTATTCTTTTTTTGAGTTTTTTTCTTTTTAATTATTATGGGTACATAATAGTTGTATATCTTTATAGGGTACATGTGATGTTTTGATGCAGGTGTAGAATGTGAATTAATCAGATCAGAATAATTGGGGTATCTGTTACCTCAGGCATTTATCATTTCTTTATGTTAGGAACATTACAATTCCACTCTTTTAGTTATTTAAAAATATGCCCTAAATAACACGCATGCTTAAATTATTCAGTCAAATATAAATGATTAATTTTATCGCTTCCATAATAATGCTAGCATCTTAAAACACTTTAACTCTATGTATTTTAATTCTGAACACACTTTTCACCTCCGTATGACATTATTATTATTGTTTTGAACAGTCAATATTCACCAAGATTTACTTACTGCTTTAGTCTGCTTGGGTTGGTACCATAGCAAAATACCTGAAATTGGGTGGCTAAACAATAGAATTTCATTTTCTCATAGTTCTGGAGGCTGCGAAGGCCGAGATCAAGGTCAGCAGGGCTGGTGTCCGGGGAGGGCTGTCCCCTCAGGCTGCAGATGGCCCACTTCTCACCGTGTGCACACATGGCCTTTCCTCAGCGTGTGAGTGGAGGGAGACAGAAGCCTCCAGTACTGCTTCTTACAAGGACTTTCATTCCATCAGATCAGCGCCCAACTTTTTTGGCTTCTTTTCTTCCTTAGAGGACCCACCTCCCACGGCAGCCACACTAGGTGTGGGGGGCTTCACATATGAGTTGGGAGGAAGCCCTGAACATTCAGACCACAGCACCCAGGTATTCACTGTGCTTGGTACTACTCAGTCTTCCTTACATTTATTTCCCTGTTCATGGGAGATAATTGCCTTTACCTAAAGCATTCTCTTTCATATTTCTTTTAGTGTAGGCCTTCTAGTAATGAGTTCACTTAGTCTTTTTTTTTGTTTTTGAAAGAACCTATATTTTGCGTTCATTTTTTTAATAGATAATACTCACTGGATAGTATT
>NW_003852508.1:1627682-1632564 GCF_000181295.1 Otolemur garnettii | reverse complement strand
GTTTTCTTTATATTTATCCTGCTGAGCTTCTTGTATCTATCAGTTGATGTCTTTTATTTGTTTTAGGGATGTTTAGTCATTGTCCTTTCAAACATCTTCTACCCACTTCCATAACTTCTACCCCTTTTCTCTCTGTTCTCCTTCTGGAACTCTGATTTTATCAGTTTGCTCTTCCTTGCATTTTCTGTGTTTCTTTCCTTTATGCTTCAGTTTGGATGTTTTCTGTTTACCTGTACTTCTGTTTAGCTATGAGGCACTGACAATGAACTTGGAGAATTTACCCTAGAAAAATGCTCATACCTCATTGCTGAATATCCCCTTCCCCTCCTCCCCTGGGGAAGCTACACACTGATGCTAATGCTTAGTCTGCCCTTCAGAGCAATTTTGGAGCCCTTTCTGGAATGGCCATAAAGTTGCCGTCCATCCTTATTACCCTTGATGTCTTGAATGTCAGCAAAATGTCTTCCTTTCAGTATTTCTTTTATCTTTGGGTAAAGAAAAAAGTCACTGAGGGCCAGATCAGGCAAGTAGCGCTGGGTATTCTAACACAATCATTTGCGTACTGAGTAAAATCTCCCTCACAGACAGTGCTGTGGGGGCTCTTTGCTCTTGTCCATTGGAGAGCTCCTCTGGGACCATTTTTGCACACACTTTTCTCATGCCAAGATTTTTCAGTTAAAATTTTCCTGTTTCTCCATTGATGTTTACTTGGTCTGCTGTGCTTCTCACGGTCAGCTGAGGATTCTGATGCACAATTTGAAGATTTTTTGCAATATTTTCATCAGTTCTGCTTGTTTCTGGCCATCCTGGCCTCTCTTCATCAGTGCAGTGCAGTGCTTTTCTCTCCCTGTAGGTAACGTTTAATCCATTTGTACACTGCTGTTTTCTTCATGGCATTATCCCCATAAACTTGGACTAACATGTCTTTGATTTTACTCCATTCTTGCCAAGTTTAACAAAAAATTTAATGTTTGTTCGTTGCTCTAAGTCAAGCCTTGACATTCTCTCAATGGCACACATAAATATGTAGCAACAATAATGAATGCCACTCAGCAGTACACTGCCACACGTTGACATGAACACAACTGTGGGACACTGATGTACCAAGGTTTATACTGAGCTGTTTGTACAGTGCTGCCAGCGTAAGAATACGGTGGCAAGTTCTTGAATTTAATTATAAGGCATCCATATGTTCCCTTTGCTATCAGACTTATTTATTCATTTCTTATTTTCAGTTATTGTATTAGTTTTCTAGGGCTGCCAAAACAAAATACCACAGTCTGAGTGAGTTAAACAGGAGACATTTCTGGGTGCTGGAGGTCTAAGATGGAGTTGCTGGTGGGGCTGCTGTCCTCTCCCTGCCTGGCAGACCCTGTCCCCTGGCTGCCTCTTCACGTGGTCACTGCTCTGCTCATGTGCCCCTGGCATCTCTCCATGTGTCTTCATCTGTCTTAGAAGGACACTGACCAGATTAGATTAAGGCCCACTTTAATCACTCCACTTTAACTTAAGTACCTTTCCAAAAGCTCTATCTCCAAGTGCAGTCACTCTCTGAGGACTAGGGCTTATGAATTTGGGGAAGATACAATTCCATCCATAAGTGTTACTATATATTTTTCTCCTAGAATTTCCATTTGATCCCTTTATATGGATCCCAGGTCTTTGGTAAAATACTCCTTTTTAAATTTGTTTTCTCTATTAAAATATACATATATGCTTGAACATATCAGTCACAGTCATTTCATATTCTTTTGTCTGAATCAACCATGAGTCTATTTCTACTGTCTCTTTTTTCTCTTAAGAACATTTGGTTATATGGTTTTCTCTTGGCATTTAGCACACTATTTTATTGAAATCTAGACACTACATCTGAAAACAATTTAGAGCTTTCAGATAATACCTACCATCTCTTTCCTCTGCTAGGCAAATAGATTGAAGGCTAATTATTTAACTTCAGTCAAGTCCTATTTGCAATAGCAAACTATTTAAACAAAATTTTTTATCCCTGTAATATACTGATTAAACTTAAAAAAATTGAGTCCTGAGCTGATTTGTGGTTCTTGGTTATGATTTTATTTTTATTATTATTTTTTACTTCCATTATAGAAACCTCTGGGACTTTCAGCTGGGAACTGATGTATTTACCCGTCTTTAACTTTGGTGGTTTCTGAATTCTATCTAGGCTGTCCAACCTCTCCTTTGCTTCTCAGAGGCTTTCTGGTTAACTCTTTGCTTCTTGTAGTTTCAGAAGTTAATACAGACCCTGAGGTGTGTATCTGGACTATTCCCTGTCTTTTCTTTCTCACCAGAACTCAGCACCTCGTGTGTCCCATTCTGTCTCTCTCAGACTGCACAATATCTGCTGTTTTCTCTGTTCCCTGGTCTCTGCTCAGTCGAATCTTATATTCCAGCCCACTATGTGGCTATCATCATCTGCCAGTACACCCAGTGTGTGTGTGGGGTGGAAGTGGCACCATACCATCCACTCACCTTCTGTGGTTTCTCACTCTCTATATTCTTTTTTCTATTAAGACTTCAGTTATTCTCAGCGGGAACATCATCTGCCACAAATTATTCTATTCTACCTAGAAGTGGAAGTCACGCCTGGCATTCAATATTATCCCTCCCCTTAATTCACAGCAATACTACGGGATAGCTATTGTTATTATTTACCATTTATGTAATAATAAGAAATTATGTATTTATATGTACAAATTATGTATTTATATGTATTATATGTACATGAAAATGTACATATAAATACATAATTTCAAGTGTATTCAAGTGGCCCCCAACCACTTGAAAGTATTGCCCAAAGTTACCTAGCTAGTTGGTATCAGCGTCAGGATTCACGCCCAACCTGTTATGGCCCTAGAGCCTCAGCTCTTTCGCACAAAGCCTCTCTACTTCAGTTCCTATTCTCCTGTTACCTTCTGGTTGTCAGATGCTCTCATTTCACACTGTATCCAAGCCTTTTTATTTCTAGAGAGATTCTTCATTTAGAAAGGCAACAGATCTCAGGTGATGGGTATAAGGAAAATATTTGGGTTAGTTAATTTTTGCTAAGCTGAGAGTGATTATATAGCCAAGTGTTTTACCATTTCCAGAAATATTTATGCTTATGAGTAGTGTATTAACTCAAAGAAATGTGTCTTAAAAATAAAATTGAGATAATCCTCCGAATCAATTGTTCATTCCTGCCACTTTAAAACTCTGTTGTAATGTCTTATTTTGTTATAGTGTGTATGTGTGTCTGTGATTGTATCAATATAGCTTTATATAGTTCTATGGAGCTTTACACACCTATCTGTAGTTTTCTATATTTCTTTCTAGGTGGTAAGGTTTTAAGAAGGAAGTTCCTTGTCTATTTCCTTTTTGTATACTCCCTAAGACCTGTACGTTACCTAATGCTTAATAGGTGGAAAATTAACATTTGCTGAATTAAGTGTAATATATGGGTATAATAATAAGATGGAGTGACTTAGGTGAGATGGTGTTATATTTTTAAAACAATATCACACACATGATTTTTGGTCTGAAACGTGTTTAATGTTGAACATCAAATGGAGAGAAGGGAAATGTGAGATCCATTAGTGCTCACGGCCTGAGTGAGGAGAGGAGAAATAAAGTGGCTCTGTGCACGTCCACTCCACTCTGCTCACTGTGCCAAGAGCAATGCGCTTGCACTTCACAAGGGGAATGCACATGCACGCTTAGAGAAAACATTTCTTACCTATCGAGTTGGTGAAAATCCGCACGTTTGATAAGGCACTCTGTGGAGAAACTGGCCCCTCCTGGCTGGTTGATGCGCATACAAAATGGGGAAAACTTACCATTCTGATGGCTATTAGTAGTACTACTCGTGATAGCCCAAGGTTGGAAAAGCCAGATTTTGATCCACAGAGAACTAATGGAATAAACTATGGTGTATGCAGGAACTGGAAGTCTGTGCAGTAAAAAGGTCTGAGGAAGGTCTTCGCATGCCATTACGGGGTAATTTTCAGGATACAGATTTCAGGTTGAAAAGCACGTTGGGCTCGGCACCTGTAGCTCAAGCAGCTAAGGTGCCAGCCAAATACACCAGAGCTGTCAGGTTCAAATCCAGCCTTGGCCTGCCAAACAACAATGACAACTATACCCAAAAAATAGTTTGGCATTGTGGCAGGCACCTGTAGTCCCAGCTACTTGGGAGGCGGAGGCAAGAGAATCGCTTAAGCCCAAGAGTTTGAGGTTGCTGTGAGCTGTAACACCACGGTGCTCTACTCAGGGTGACAGCTTGAGACTCTGTCTCAAAAAAAAAGAGAAAACCATGTCCGAGAAAAATGTGTGTCACATGGCACCATTCACTCATATAAGGGCAGGAGGGTGGATGTGGGAGGTGTGTATTAGTTTCCTAGGGCTGCCAGACCAATGTATCACCAACTGAGTAGCTTAAAACAACAGAGATTTATTCTTTCATAGTTCTGAGTTTAAAGGTCCAAAATCAAGGTGTTAGCAGGGCCGTGTTACCTCTGGACGCCTTAGGGAAGAATCCCAACTTGCCTCTTCCTACCTTTTGGTGGTTGCTGGCAATCCTTGGCATTTCTTGGCTTTTAGCTGTATCACTCCAATTTCTGCCTCCCTATTCTCTTCACTGTCTTGTAGAATGAAAAGTAAAATTAAATAAATTAACATCAGAATATTGAGTTTGTAGACACTGCTTAGAAAGAAGTAATTTCAAGAGACTTTATAACATACTGCTCTGACCTTATTTACCTAGCAGAAGTTATATGAAAGAAAACAGAATTGTAAAAAAAAATAACATTAGTTGTTTTCAGTAATCAAATGATAGGTGATAGGATTGGTATTATCACTTTAAGATGGTTGAACACATACTGTATGA
>NW_003852508.1:1612773-1627299 GCF_000181295.1 Otolemur garnettii | reverse complement strand
AGTTCATGATGTATCTTACCTTGAAACAGTAACAAAACAACATATTTCAATCTGGGTTCACTGAAAAGTCCTAGAAACAAGGGCCAACCCAGTAGTAACTTGATGTCAAGGTCCTGATCTGTTGGTATCATTTCTTTTCTGAAGGAACCAGAATTCTTTAGAGAAATGGCAAATATGGGACAGAAAATGTTCAAGATGAACCTATAACATCTCCTCATACTACAGAGTACAGACTGCATCAAAGACTATCAATGAGGGACCCAGAGGACTCAAGGGTCCACTTTAAGAGGGTCCTCTGGTCAATAGTGTGTCAATTTTTTTTTTTTTTTGAGACAGAGTCTCATTATGTTGCCCTTGGTAGAGTGCCATGGCATTGCAGCTCACCACAACCTTAAACTCTTGGGCTTAAGTCAGTGGTTCTCAATCTGTGGGTCGCGACCCCTTTTTAACAATGAAAATACATTGTGGCATTAGGAAGGTTGAGAATCACTGGCTTAAGTGATTCTCTTTTCTCAGCCTCCTAAGTAGCTGGGACTACAGGCGCCTGCCACAACACCTGGTTTTTTTTCTGTTGTAGTTGTCATTGTTGTTTGGCAGGCCCTAGCTGGGTTTGAACCTGCCAGCTCTGGTGCATGTGGCCGGTTCCCTAGCTGCTGAGCTACAGGTGCCAAGGCAACATGTGACAATTTGGTCATCAATAAGGATAATAAGTGCAAGGACAACAAAAAAATACATTTAAATATGTTTAAATCTACAATTTAAAAATGATTCAAAAGTGAAAATATTATCAATAGTACTACTATGGTTTGAATGTATCCCCCAAAGTTCAAATGCCAGAAATAATCCCCCAGGCAATAGGGCTGAGATGTGATTAGCTTTTGAGGTCCTTGCCCTTGTGAATGGACTCATGTCATTATCATGGGCATGGATTTATCATATAAAACTGAATTCGGCCCTCTCTGCTCTGCCTTCTCTCGCTCTTCCTCCTCCCAGACCAGGATGGCCCAACACAGACACACTCCCAGGACGCTGGTGCCATACTTGGATCATGAGCCAAATACATTTCTGTTCATTATAATTTCCCTAGTCCATGGCATTCTGTTATAGTTGCATGAAACTGACCAAGACGGTCACTCACTGGGAAGCTAAGGAATCAATTAATCATTTAGAAAATCAAGCATTTATCCTTTCTTATATATACCAGACTTCTGGGTAATAAAATAATTGATGAGGGAAAGAGTATTTTACTAAAATATTGAAGCTAGTAGAAGAAAAAGAATGAATGAAGAAATACTAGAAAAATCACTGTTTTGGAATTAAATAAAATAACAGATGTAGGCTCTTAATCACAAATGACTTGCTAACATAATAAAAACTAACAGGGCAATAGTAGCCTCTTATAGACGCATATATACATCTATAAAGAGCTTGTGCCAAAATTGAACTAGAATCTGATAACGCCTCTAGCCCTGATTACTAATTCATAGGAAATATAAGGGACCAAGGAACATATGATATGAAAACACCTGACAGGGTCTGAACAACAAAACCCAAACAGCGAGAACTTGTACAGAACAGACTGCTTAGCTCTTTGACTCGTAAATTTCAAGGACTCCTTTTCCTTGAAAGAGATGGGCCACCAGCCCATCTCTAAGGTGCCAGCCACATACACCTAAGGTGGCGGGTTCCTCACAAAGGAAAGAGATGGGCATGGAATCTGTTGCTTGAAAAGACTTAAATTAGATAATTTCAATGTGTGGTTTTTATCTGAAACCTGTCTCAAATAAACAAAAAAAGTCACTTAAAATGAATGAGCTGGAGATTTTTGAGCATTATTTGACTATTTAAACACATATTTAAGGGTATGTGACACATATTGATACTGTGGTCATATATTTAAAAAAATATGCACTGAAAAATTAAGAATGGAATGACAAAGTTTGAGATTTGCTTCAAAATATAGAGTATAGAAGAAACTGTAAGATTGATCATGAGTTGATCATTGTTAGATCTGGGTGATGGGTACATATGTTGTTATTTTTGTAAATGTTTGAAAATTTTTATAGTAAAAGCTTTTTTTTTTTTTTTAAAGAGTGATATTTAGAGAAGTCTGAACAGGCTGCTAGGACTGAAGAGGTCAAATCAATTCTACAATATATTAGGTCAATTTGTCAGCAAATGCTCCAGAAATCATTGGGCGTTTAGGGGGTAAGGAATGAATGTAATGTTGACAATGAAAACAACAGTCAACACGTATTGGGTACTTACTATGTTCTTGTTGCTTTACTTACGTCCTAATATCCACAAACATTTTGGGTTAGTAATTGTGAAATACCCATTTTACAGTTGGAGACACTGAGACTCTTGCCACACAGATTTGAACTTCTTACACGGCCTTCCAAGCTTTCCTGCATAAGGCACCTCCATTGCAGTCTATGATTTTTCATCTGCCTTCTTCTTATCCTCTCTTCTCTCTTAAATTCTTGCCCATTTTTGAAGACTCAGATCATACGTGTTCAGTAAAACCCTGTCCTACCACTCTAGTCTGTCAAGATTTCTTCTTTCTCTTCAATTTACTTTAAATCAATATAAAAGTAAATTATATTTTGACCTGTAACATCTTTCATAGTATTATTTTGAATTGTTATTAAAATATTTAATTGCTTTAATTTTACTTGTTCAAGTTTATCATCTACAATTACGGTTTTAAATATCCATAGGGCACAAACAGTGTCTTAGCCTTGTAACCCTTACAAATGCTGGCATCGTGCCTAGCATGATAAATTTGTTCTAGTTCATGGAAACAGGGTGGATTCCTTTATGCCAGCACCAGCGGAGATATCTACATGTAAGGAGAGAACTGGCAAATTACATCAAATTGTCTGTGTGAAAGTTCATATTCAGGTGAAAGGCTATTCCCTACTCCCCTTGTGAAATGACATCCTTACCCTCCCCACCCCTCTCTCTGTCCCTTAGGTGTCCCGGAGGGAGGAGGGGTGAGTCGAACAAAAGAAATCTGATAGGTGAGTTTGGGAGAAGGAATAGAGCCGTCTTCTCAGTCTCAGCCTCAGTCTCAGTGTCCATTTCTCCAACTTGCAAAGAACGTGTGGACGCATCAGCTCTGGGGACGGGGTCTATTCAGCAGGGTGGCTTTGCCCAGCGCCTGGCAGTGGGGGCGGTAGGGACCCGGGTAGGGAGACCCGTGGTCGCGGCATCCGTTCGACACAGTGTGTAACTTTAATTCTGTCGAGCATCGTTAGCAGCCCCATTTAGCTCTCCCATCTGAAACAAATTCTCCAGCAGCTTTATTAGGAGCAAAGGTGATACTTTATTGCCATCTTCCTGGCTCTGTATGTCTCTCAATTCTGAGCTTGGTTGGGGAAAAGTAGTGTTATTTATAAGCTTTTCAAACCTCAAATGAGGAAAGTGTATTTTTAAAATTAATCCCATTTATAGCAGCAATTAACTTGAAAATAAAAGAGCAGGGGTTCTTAAGAGCTAGGCCTGGTAAGCAAATTTTGTTTAAAACAAACCTCAGCCGAGCTGATGGAGGAGGAGCGCTCCAAGGCTCTGCTGTCTCGGAAGCCACCGGATGCTGCGAAGGGCGAAGGTGCCCCGGGCAGGGAGCAGACGGGATGGGCGTTCTCAGGTGTAGTCACCCCGCGGCCACCCTCCGCTAGTGGGAGGAGCAAAGGGAAGGTGTCGGTGGGAATTCGGAACGTTTGAAAGGAGTTAGGGTAATGAAGAACAGTACTGACAATAGTAATAAAAAAGGATATGAAATATTCACTACCAAAGGGCAATTAAGAAAAATTAAGAACGTGTAAGGAGATGGGAAGTGGAGCTTGAACTAAGACCCGGAGCGCAGAGTTGCTACAGTGGGTCCCCGGGTCAAGGAGGCGTGGTGGGCCTGTTAGCCTGGGGCCATGTTTGAATAGTTTAAAATCTAGACTCTGACAATGCCAACAAGAATAGCCAGGCCCAGAGCGAGGTCCTTACTCTAGGTCACACCTCTTTTCAGGCTCATTTTCCGCAAAAGTTGAGGACTTTCGCCCTCTGGTCTAGACGGTGAGGGGCATTTGAAAAAGTTGGGGTTAAAATGGGAAAGGCCAAGTGAGTGACTCCACAGCACTCACATAAACCCCACCCACACCCCCCACCACACACACCACACTACACACACAACACACAAGCCACTTGCATATATCACATATACCACACATATCACACCCCACACACCCCACACAAACCACGCACACCATACACACCACACACTCCCCACATATCACATACATACCCCTTCCCCCACCACACATACACTCTTTTATGTATTTATTTATTTTGAGACAGAATCTCACTAAGTCACCGTAGGTAGAGTGTCCTGGTGTCATAGCTCAAAGCAACCTCCAATTCCTGGGCTCAAGTAATTCTCTTGCCTCAGCCTCCCAAGTACCTGGGACTACAGGCAGCCGCACAAACATACTCTTAAATCTGAACAATGCCACATTCATCTGTTCTTTACAGACTAGACTTCTGAGGAAAATATATTTCAGTAGTTTCTTGCACTGAGATAAGTTTAGACCTAGTGTATCACACAATGTTGCAATGTTGTAAGATTTATTTTGATATCTGGTTGACTACTAGATGTAAATTTTACTAATGCGATGCCACCTGCAAGGAAGTGGTTTGGTTCTTATCTGTGACATCTGATGCCTTTTACCCTCCCAAGTTGCAACATCTGCAACAAACCTGACAATTAGGGGTTTGTTGTACAGAGAGTGGTCCCCGCACCAGCCCCATCCGCGGTAGCCTGTTAGGAATGGAGATGCCGGGAATGGAACTCACCCCAGAGCCACAGAGTTAAAATCTTTATTTTAACAAGCCCAGCTTGATAAGCACCCACCTAGGTGATCTCTACAGTCTTTTCAATTTCTGAAATGTTATGCATGTTCCATGTTTACGTGTAACATATTCTCTTTATAACCCCATAATCAAGTGAGTGATTACAGTTTGGGGAGTTGACGCTCTGCGGGCACACACGCACACAGCAGTTACTGTATTATCCTGAGTGCTAGAGTGATTTACTCTCAGGAAACTGATGAACTTAAAACCTGCCTTCATTTTTATTTTTACTTAAAAACATATTTTGGAAAAAATATGTCTGAACCATGAATGAGAGAAACTATTCAAGACAGGTCATTATAGCTCCTTGATGCGTCATGATGAACACGCTGTTTGATTTTTACGGAATTGTATCATGTGGAGGGGGAAAAACCCCTTAATTAGCTCATTAGCTCTGATTTTACTTTTACAGTGTAAACAATCTTCCGTAGAAGTCATAATTACTTATAGATGCTAATGCTGACTGTATTTTAAAATCTAAAAATTGCTGTCATTGAAGTTGTGTCTCGAAAATATGTTTATCTATCTTAGTGCAAATGCTTTCTAGAATCCTGGAAAGCACTTAAACATTTTTTTTTTTTTTTTTTGAGGCACTTAAGCTCAACAGCTAATGGAAGATCATGTATTTAAATAATTTACGCTTCCATCTGGCTTGAAGAACACCAGTTGGAAGTTGCTGATCAGGATGAGTCTGTTACGTGGAAGGAAATGTTTGCTCAAAATAAATGAAAGGCAAACATTTACAAGAGCCCCATCTTTTTGTCTGTGTGGGCACACTCCTGTCTCCCACTGTACTAATCTTGGGCCTGGATTCTGTCTTGTATGCTCACTTTGTACTGATGAAGGGCCAGCGGAGCACCATTAACAGAGCGACTTCCCCTGTTTAATTGTGTTCTTCCCAATCTTTTGATCATGAACAATGATTGTCTCCCTTTTTCGTCTCTTTTGCCAACCTGAAATCAAAAGGGGCTGCCCCTTTCTGTAGGAGAGAGGAGGCTGGATGCAGCTCTCCTTGTTTTCTGGGCCAGCTGGCAAATTCCTGTTTCCCACTGAGCATCACAGTGTGTTGTCACAGGCTTGGTTTTGTGAGTTGACTTCTGATAGGCACTTTCTGTATCTTACCTGTCAACTCTGCAGTGGACTTCCTCATTTTCAGCATGGGGCTTGCAAGCACAGACCAAACCCTTCAAGCCAAGAAGAGCCCTACAGGGCGCATGGCTCCCCTCTCCAGCTCTCGTCTGCTCATTGTGTTTGTCAGACGCTCTCCCATGCCTGGACTTTTTGGATGTGCATATGAGTCTGTGTTTCTGTGTGTGTCATTTTTGGGTAGATAAAAGAAATCAGCGCCACAAAGGCGAACATGGAAGCCTGTGTCCTGGTGTAGTAAGGATGAATTGCTGGCTATGAAGGGGATTTTTCTCTGGGCTAGAAACCAACTCACCTAACAATTGCTCAGCCAGGGTGGATGGCTACCGCAAACTGAGTCAGCGCTTGCAAATGCAGCCTTTATAGTCCACGTAACGCAGGTATTTCGAGATACCGCAGTCTCCACGCTCTACCAGGATTACACTGAATTTTATCTCCCCAGCCTCTAAGACTCCCCAGGGAAATAGATCACAAAATCTGCAGCGGCTTCAAACTCATATTTCTAGAGCCAAATGAAATACAAATTCCAAATGTTTCATGTTTTATTCTAGGTTTAGAAATTACACTTTTTTTGATTCAGTTCTAAATTTGACAGCATCTTCTCTGCCATTGCTAGAAACAAGCCTGGGCTGAGCTGGGCTGGGGGAAAACCTGAGTGTTACCCAGAAGGACCACTTCTCCCAGCTTGGGACGCATGGGCGTCTCTGTGGGAGGGGACCCTTCAGTTTATTGTAAAAATATCGGTAACAGGAAGGAAAATCGCTCAATGAAATTGCTCTGGGGCATTTTTAGATATTGCTAGGCCACTCAGTTTGCAACAGGCAATAGCCATTTCTGTCATCCGTTTTTCCGTTTGGCTCTTGGCTGCACATTTGGGTTGGGACAGGAAGGGAGGCTGGGAGGACAATGTGGTTGCTGAGACATCACTGCTCTGTTCCTTCTCTCTCTCCCCCCAGGATGACCTAGATATCTCAGAGGTGAGGCTGGAATATTCAGAACTCTGGAACTGTCAGCAGTCCTCCAGTCCCCTGCTCCCCTCAGATGGTGCCACTCCCAGCCGTACAGTGGGCAGGTTCTCGTGCCTAACCAATGTATGGAGAACAAATGGAAGAATCGGGTTCGTAAGCTTGGCGAGGACACTGTCTAGTAGCGTGAGCTCCCGAGGCGCCCGCAGAAAATCCCCTTCGTCCATTTCCCTCACTGCTTGCTTTTCTCGTGTCCTTAGGGCCAATCTCTTGATTTTCTGGTTAGCTCCAGCTATCAGAAGATCCTTTGGTTATCTTTAGTAAAAAGTCGGTTTCATAATTAGTATGTCCAATGTAGGGTAATGCATAAAAAACTTAATGGTAAATCTTTTCTTTCGCTTGGGCCTATGGAAAACAGCCCCATTGCCAGCTTATAGGTGTGTGTGTGGGTAAATGGTGGTGGCCTGTTTTCACCTGCTCTGTACAGTGTTGTACCAGAGTTGTCAGGGAGATTGGCCGTGGAACGCTACGTAGCTGAGTTCCAAGTAAGGAATATCATTCTCATATGACTGAATTTTAGTAAATGCTCAAGGCCATATGAATTTTAGGTGATAAAGTTTACATTTTAATCCAGGAACTCTAACTTCGTAGCTGATTTCTTTAGTGAGATTGAAAGGATAGTTAGAGGGAATTGCAATTTGGAAAAGAAACTTTTCACAAAACAGGAGTTTCTAGACTTGACTTTATTTGGTTTTAGCCATTTCACATAATTTATGTATTTAAAATAATCTCACCCACTGGACATTATCTGTTTCTGAGGTATGGCAGTATCAGGGCAAAGCAGTGGTTTTATAAGAACTGTGGTGAATGGTCTTCCATAAACTTTTTGTCCTTCTTTCACTGACCTTTGAGAAACTTTCATTTAGTACTGAAAAGTGTCAAGGACCATTTGTCATTTCTGTTCCTTGACTGGCCTGATTGCTATTTTTTTTGGAAGTCAAGATAGAGTTCTTTAGTAAGGTTGGTATTTATAGTTCTCGGCGAGACCACTTTATAATCATGTTTTGTCAGCTCCCTGAATAGAGGGAAGGCCAGACTGATGCTCAGCACATGCACCGCTCAAGTGGACCAAAGCCCCATGCACATTTCTTCTTCACGGTGCCATGAATGGGTTAGCTCATCCCAAGTCCCCTCCTGGATGAGGAAAGACACTGTGTTAGAATCAGGTTAGACTTTTTGCAGTGATTCTTAACCAGAGGAATTAAGAATCATTCTTAGGACTTTTGCCTCTAGACAGAACCAAGCAAACTACTCAGATTTTCTCCACCCTACTTGGGTGGTACTGATAATCCTCTTCCACACATCACTCTTGTCAGCTACTCTGGATTCTTAAGAATGTCCTGAAATGAGAATGGCTTTAAATTAGACTATCGTGGGCTTGGGGAAGGTTCTGAAATGTCATGAAGATTTCTTTGATTTGTTCCTCTCTGACACTGTACCTCTGGGGTGCACAGAGAGCCCAGTTGTCCTCAGAAAGTCAGGCATAGGGAGGGGAATTGTCTGGAAAAAATGATGCACTAGAAAAGCCTATCACAGCAGGCTGGTAATAGGCATAGAGGCCCACTGTTTTCTCCCCAAGAGATGTTATTCTGTTTCACTTCTCAAGTACAGAATTTTGTGTCATCTTGAGTATTCTGTTTATGTAAAATTGAGCCAACCATGAGGTTTGAGGAAAGGCAGTTCACACAGGACTGTCCTCCTTTCTGATGTCCATGGCAAATTTGAGAAGTTCCACAAACTACCCTTGGCTTTTATAATTCACTAGGACTTCCAGAGCTCACTGAAAGCTGTTATGCTTATGGTTATGGTTTATAACCAGGGAAAGGATGGAAGCTAAGACCAATGAAGGGAAGAGATTCATGAGGCAGAGTCTAGGAGTCTCTGAAGCCATGCTATCTTGCCCATGTGGAGGCACAGATGATGTTACTTCCCCCTGGCAACAATGTGTGACACCATGCAGAGTATTGCCACCGGGGAAAGCTCACTGCAGCCTGGGGGTCTGCAGTTTTTGTTGGGGACACATTACTAGTGTGGGCTCTTCTGTAGTTTCCAGGCCTTCTGGAGTCAGGCCTATATCTTTAGTCTCCAGATCCTTCAGAGAGTGGTGCATACCATGGGAACCAACGTAAATCACACTGTTAGACTGTCTGGTGGCCAAAGTACCTGGGCAAACAGGACACTTCATTGGGAATTACCTTCTGGGAGCCTGGAGATCACTTCATAGTGACTAAGGGCAAAGACCAGACCTCTCTTTTAGGTAAAGTTAATTCTTCCTTGTACAGCCTAGAGCATACAATTATTTTTCTCCAACACACTTATTTTTATAACATCACTTGTAACTGTTCTTTGTTAACAATGTACATGAATGATGAAGAGGCAGTGGCAGAGTTGGGGGGGGTTCCACATCTGTACACATGAGGACCCACACATTATACATGTGCATCTTAAGTGTCTTTACAATTGCATATATAGTTGGTGGCTTTAAATAACATTCTTCTCATTGTCTTTTGTCCCTTTTGGAGGCGAGGGGGGGAAATAGATTCATGGAAAAAAATGTGTATATCTTCTGCACAAAATCATTGAAGGTAAGTAAACTAATAGCACATAGATTTAAATGTTTACTGGTTTGTGTCAGTGTCTGGTTATACAATGAATAATTCATATCAAACTAGTAGAATGTAACATTTACATAAAATAATACTTTGCAAATTTATGGTAAGTACTAATTACTTGCCTTATTTGCCATGACTATGATATTAAATATTCATAAAAATGTGATTATTTCTTTGATTTGGCAGGCATTTAGATTTCTCTACAGCTTTTCACACTGCTAATTTTAATCCAGTAAATTATCTGGAAGAAAACAGTATGCAGCCTAAAAACTGTTCAAAATTCACTCCAACATTGAGCACATTATGGACGTAATGATCCATTACAACCAAACTTCAAGAAGGGCTTACAAGAAAACTGAGAATTAAACAAAGAAATATGGAGGCTATCATTGTGATTTATCGGATGTGTTTATTAGGAGATTTTTTTACACATACTATGGACAACCTTTAGAAGTACCAGTCCGACGTGTAACAAATGCTCTTTGAGGAATTTTGCTCCCACCAGGGACCAGTTTAAGAGAATTTGCCAGGACCGTGCCAGTGTTCATTTCCCAGCTTGATGTTCAGTGAGATTATCTGTGAGGCCCATTGATGTGAGAACCGAACAGTGGGGAAGTGAGCTCAGAATGTGTTCTTCATGGGATCGGGGAGAGGGAGGACCTCCTCCCTTCATTACCACTCCTGGGTAAATGGCAAGTTCTCACAGTCTTTAAAACAAAATCAGAGTTCTTAGCATAAGGCTCACCTCAGAGGTGATGATGACCTGAAGATTTTATATCCTGTTGTCTCGTAATACTTCACCTTCTTTTCTTGGTGAATGAGCACCAAATTAAACTCTCTTGTGATATCTAGCTTTCTCTGATCCAAAATTTCATAGAGGGAAAAGAAGTTAACTTTGGGGCCTAAAGGCCTAAGAACAGAAGGGAAGGAGGGAAGTGGTAGGAGTCAGAGGAAAAGGCTGCCAGTTGTGAACGTCCCGGGCAGAAAGTAGTTGGAGGGAGACGAGAGGGAGAAACCAGATAGGGCCGTGTCTTGTTTACATCACGGCTTTGGCTTCTGTCACTGGATCCCTGCAATACGAAGCCCCATTAGACAACATCAAGCTTCCTTGGAATGCTCGTATTCAGCAGAGTGAGTTTTACAATTCAGCATCTGGAGCCAGAGCTAGAAAGCACTCCCAACTTTATTCATGCCCGTTTATGAGGGGCGTTTGAATCAGGTCTGGGCCATGATACCGAAAAACAAAAAAAGCTCCTAGCTCTGAAGAGGAATTCTTTTAGAATAAACATCAAAGGCTCATGATCCAAGATGGATAGAAGAAGGCAGGTGGTGTGGTACACAGGCACAAGAGTCAGAGGTGAGGGCCCTTCTTTCACAAACCTTAAGGAAAATGAAAATTGAAAAGATGAGTGACGCAATAAAACCTGTGAACCCGTCAGAGGAAGAATGCCCGGCTTTGTCTAGGGTGGCGAGTATGACCTGGTAGCCGGTGCTCGTGTGATAGATACTCACCACCGTCTCCTGAGGGGAGCTAACCTGGCTGGCTTGCCACACGGGGAGGCAACATAGCACCGTAGTTAGGATAGAAGCAGACAGATGTGGGGGTCACCACTTCATCTGGGATGACGCTTTGGCTGAGTGACTCAACTTCCGTCTGCTTAGTTTCCTTATCTAGGTGGGGCCTAGCGACAGATGTTTGGGTCAGGGGCTGGGTCTTTCAGGAGTGGCTTTGTACCGTTCTTGGGGTAGGGTGTGAGTTCTTCATCTCCTAAGACTGATTAGTTTTCGAGGGAATCGAATGTTCCGTGAGAGCAGGAATGCCCCTGAGGTTTGTCTTTCTGGGCTTGTCTACTTTCCCTTTGGCCTTTTCTACCATCTGATGACGTAGCATGAGAGTCCTTCGGCTGAGCAGATGCCAGTGTGTGGTTCTTGTACTACAGAACTAGGAGCTAAATAAACCTCTTTTCTTTATAGATTCTGTGATAGCCACAGTAAAGGGACCATGGCACAGGCCTTCAGATTGCGTGGGCTCCTCTGGAAGCAGAGATGGTTCTAGACTCCAGGGCTGGCCTGTGATTAGGGCAGCCAGAATCTTGTCTGTCCTTTGGGAATTAGAAGGCCGTCCACCCAGTGTTAGCTTTTTCGGCAAGCCACTTGGCATGGAGTTTGTATTCAAGTAAATTTATTTGCTTATTGCCCTAAATGCTTATAGTCATTGTTAAATAGTTATTTAACTGTAACTACCTCATTATTTGTATAATGATTATTTGAACTGCAAGTGCCATATTTTACAGTTATAACAAATTTCATAATTATGTTACTTAATCATGGTCAACTTTTACCATAAATTTACTATATTGAAATAATTTGAATTCTGATAATATTATAATTCAATGCACTTTATGAAAATCTCAATTTACTTTCAGCTATAAATTTGATAAAAATTCTGTCTGAGCATATACGGAAATACTATGTCCATTTACAAGAGTTCTTTTTCTTTTTTGCAAAAGAAGTTTAGGCTTAATAAACTTCCTTAACAAAAGAACTGTAATCATTTTCCTGCCAAAACTGGAACGGTATTGTACAGATACATTTTATCAGAGCCCCTGGTTTATAATACTAACTTGGTAAATTAGGGAAAAGCAAGAACAGATTATATCTTTTAAACCAAAGTCTCCTGGTATCATTGTTTTGAACATTAGCAAATATGACTCGTGTAAATTAAAGACTATGAAAATACTCACCAATATTTGCAGTATACAATGCAAAGAATGCTGTAGTAGAGGGTGAAACTATCCTGACCCAATTTTTACTTCCCTAACAAAGCTACACAAACTCCTCAGAAAATCTACTGAAGGTGGCCCCATGTAAAATAACTGTGTGTCCATGAGCCCCACCGCATGTCGCTCCCAACCTTTGTGGTTGGCCACAATTCTTTAAATGAAAATAAATGTAAACCAGGTGCTTTCTTGCTTTTTCTGAAGGATAGCCACGAACTACGGAATTTCTTTACCAAACTCTGACCCAACCTTTTTACGTCGCCTGTGTACGGGTCTGAAAAACAGGAGGCAAAGCTGCCTCGAAATCAACGGTTCACTGTGATGGAGCCTCTCCAGTTGCTGGTACTAATCATAGCGCTGAAGCCCGCGCTTTCAGAAAAGCAGACCACTCCTGCTTTAAGGAGGGGGAAATCTTTTCATGCAAAAAAGAAAAAGAGCCCAAAAAACAAAAAACTGCAAGATACATCTCATCCCTCTTTCCGTTAGTTTGCTTCCTCAAAATTTAAAATCATCACCTGAATCCTGACAAAGTCGTGTGGGTTCTCTCCGAGCATCTCCCAGCTGTAGGCAGCGGGCGCAGGAGGGAAGTTTTCAAGGAAAGCCAGAGGAGCAGACACAGGGGGTCAGAGCGGTTCGCAGGGCTGACAGCAGCTGTGGGCACCATCTGACTGGTCCAAGCGTGTCCTCTGAGCTGCCTCGACAATATGTGGAGCTTACAGGAGATCCAGGCCCTGCTGCCGAATGTCATTTCCCATAAAGGAACCGGCTGAATTGGCACCAGTTCTGCCCTGGGCAAATGTGCCTAGTGGACCAAGTATGGCCTTCATTTACCCAAAGTCTCTCTAAGAAACACAAAGCCGGGAGGAGATGGTTTCCTTTGTTAACACGGAGATAACATTGTTTGCCTATGGTAATTTAAAAGGAAGACACAAAGCATCAGACATCTGGTTTTTAAAAGTCAAATCTGTACTCTGTGCTTGGAGATCTTTTGTTGAATTACAACATAATTAAAAGCATAAAGAAGGAAACATTAGAAGAGGCAGCTAGACACTGTTTCCATTCCGGAGACTTTGCATCACGAACGGGTCCTGGGTTGCTTTTGTGATATTCAACCTCTGTTTGCAGGTGCTGAAGTTGACCTGTGCTGCTGTTCCTTCTCGAATTGACCGAGGCTGGATGAAGAGAGGTCAGCTCTCTGGAGTCTGGGATAGTTTCCCCAGCAGTATTGAGAGCATTATGCAGAGCTGCTCAAAAGCAGGTGATGTCTTGAAATAAGGGGAGCAGGGTGTGTTGCAGCTTATGTGTGCATCGTGCGGGCATTCAGCTGTTGAATTGATTGGAGAGCCCTGCTCTAAAATGTCACTGCGCTGAGCCACTGCTTTTCCTGGCTGCTGGGAAAGAAAATGCAGAGACATTAAAGAAACGGCAGCATCAGGCCATTGGTACCCAGGAGCAGCTCAACGTACCTTTCACCACCTTTCACCTTGTCTCTAGTTTCAGTAAGGGCATATGAGTTTATTTTCTAAGAGACTCTGGAAAATGAGCACAGACTCACAGTGCATTAGTTTGTCAAGGCTGCCATAACACATGACTCAAAATTAGCCAGCTTATAACCACAGAAATTTATTATCTCACAGTTCTGGAGGCCAGGAGTCCAACACCAAGTTGTATCCAGGACCATGCTCTCTGTGAGGCCTCCAAGGGAAGATCCTTTCTTGCCTTTTATCTCCTGGGAGCCTTAGGTGTCCCTTGGCTTACAGCAGCACAACTCCAGTCTCTGCCTGAGTCTTCAAATGGCTGCCTCCCAGGGTCTCTGTCTCATGTCACTGTCTATCTCTGGGTCTCTTTTTTGCCTCTTCAATATGACATCAGTCATGTTGGATTGAGGGGCCTCCATACTGCAGTCTGATCTCATCTTAATATGTCTGCAATAACCTATTTCTAAGTAAGGTCATATTCTGAGGTACTGAAGAGTTAGGAGTTCAACATGCCTTTTGGGGGACCATGATTCAATCCCAAACTTGCAATGTAAAACAAATCAGAGTAGACTTAAGGGGAATT
>NW_003852508.1:1611854-1612417 GCF_000181295.1 Otolemur garnettii | reverse complement strand
CTCACTAAGAATGCTGGTGCCTTGAGTTTGAACTTGCCAGCTTCTAGAGTTATGAACCAATAAATTTCTGTTCATTATAAATTATCTAGTTGATGGTATTCTGCTATAGCAGCACGGAATGGACTAACATAAAGGTGCTACTGTGGGATTTTATCAGTATCAACTAAATTCAGGAATTTAATACTTAATATATATTAGGAACTGTAGAAAAGTGTAGTATTAGAATTAGCAAGATCTCTATGTGAAGGCTATGCCAGTAAAAACTTTTTCTGGCCTCATAGATTGTCCTTGGATCTGATAAATTGGAAAAACTTTTTGTCAGGGTGCTCTATTATTACAGAACAAAAGTGCCTTTGTGATTTGTGCTGCATATTTTTAGAGCCCGTTTCAGTCAAATGTAAACACCAAGCATCTGCTTGGTGTCAAGATCTATATTTTGAATATTTAAAAGTAATATGAGATGCTCACATATGGTTAAAAAACTTAACCAGAATGATCTTAGAAAAAAGTATTGTGATACTGTGATTATTTGAAGTTCCTATTTCATCAGGAATCTCATTTTA
>NW_003852508.1:1607838-1609911 GCF_000181295.1 Otolemur garnettii | reverse complement strand
ATTAGACACAACATCAATGGGACCTTAGTTGCAAACACCAGAATCCACTCCACCTAGTTAAAGCATAAGAATAATTGTTAAAGGAATTTTAATTGGTACTTTCAATAAGAGATATGTTGTGCCTTGTGCCTTTCACATATCTTGGTTTGTTTTAATATATAGATGAAATAATATATGCTTACTCATGAAATTTAAATATCTTTGTCTATGCTTTTCTATTTCTTTTTGAATATTTGCTGGTTATGACTTTCTACATGGATTTATATCCCACCAATGGGCTGTGAATAGTGATTTTAAAAACACTTTGTTTAAAGTTATCTGTTTATAGTTCTGGAATTTCTGGAATGGTGAGGGTCAGATTTGGAGATTATGTGGTCCCAACACCAAAATCAACCATGGCTCATCATGAGGCATATCAATGTGTTTACCACTGAGACTTATATATCTGATATAGGACACCAAATACTAGAAATTCCACTGTCCTTTATACAAAAACCTAGGCTGCCACCCTAGGTTCTGTCACAGTCTGGCCTCAGGTTGCTCAATTCCAAATTGAAGGCTCCCATTGGTGCCATTGGTGTGTGTTGTGTGGAGCTTTAGTCATGTGTTGGTTCGTGAGCTGCAAGGAAAATTCATCTTGACTTAGTCTGTTTCATGTTGCTGTAACAGAATACTTTAGAGTGGGTAATTTAATAAAAAAAGAAGTTCATTTTGGCTGATGGTTCTGGAGGCTGGGAAGCTCAAGATTGGACAGCTGCATCTGGTCAGTGTCTGGTAAGGGCTTCATGTTGTGTCATAATGGGGTAGAAGGCATCACAGGGTTAGAGGGCTGCACTGATTGCCAACTTGGCTTTTATGAGGGACCCACTCTCTTGATAACCCATTAACATGTTAGGCTATTAATCCATTAATTAGTGGATTAATTAGGAAGGTGACCTAATAACCTTTTAAAGGCCCCACCTCTTAACAGGAAATTAAGTTTCAATATGAATTTCAGAGGAGACAAACATTCAAATCATAGCCCACTTTCTACTTTCTCCCTAGATGGGAATTCCCCAAATACAGGGAGTTGGTTCTAAAGATGCTGAGCAGCCAGACAAGTGACACAAGCTCGTATAGTCCAGAAAAGTGGTGGTTTCCACTGAATTGAGTAGATAATATAACTTAAGATGTTCAGCACTTAATAGTCTTTTTAAAAAATTATGCTTATATAACATAAATTTAACATCTTACTGGGTTTAGGTGATATCTCAGAGTGGTTTTGATTTGCATTTCTCTAATGATTAAAGATGATGAGCATTTTTCATGTGTTTGTGGGCCATTTGTCTGTCATCTTTGGAGAAGTTTCTGCTCAAGTCTCTTGCCCACTTACATAGGGCTTTTTTTTTTTTCTCTTTTCTTACTGTTTAATAGGAGTTCTCTGTAGGTTCTAGTTATCAGATCTTTGTCAGATTCATAACGTGCAAAAATCTTCTCCCATTCTGAAGGCTTTGTCTGTGGTACTCTTTGCTGTGCAAAGCTTTTTAGCTTGATCAAGTCCCAGTTATTTATATTTGGTGTTGCTGCAATTGTCTTCTTCATAATTTTTTTCCCCAAGCCAATAACTTCAAGTTTTTTCTCTTACAAACTAATATGGCCTTTCTAGAAAGAAGTATGGAGAATCCTCAAAGAACTAAAAGTAGACCTTCCATTTGATGCTGCAATCCATTACTAGGTAGATAGATATCTACCCAGAAGAACAAAATAATTTTACGGCAAAGACATTTGCACCAGAATGTTTATTGCAGCTCAATTTATAATTGCTAAGTCATGGAAGTAACCTAAATGCCTATCAACCCACGAATGGATCAACGAACTGTAGTGTATGTATACCATGGAATACTATTCAGCCACTAAAAACATGGAGACTTTACATCTTTTACATTTACCTGGATGGAACTGAAACAGGTTCTTTTTAGTAAAGCATCACTAGAATGGAAAAATAAATATCCAATGTACTCAATGCTAATATGAAACCAATATGTAAACAATTACATGCTCATATGAACAATGAAACACAAATATAGTCTAGTA
>NW_003852508.1:1604008-1607386 GCF_000181295.1 Otolemur garnettii | reverse complement strand
GGTAGCTGATATACATGGAATCATAAACTATTTGTCCTTTATGATTATAAAACCGAGTGTGTGGAAGAGTGGAAGTCACCACCAGGGTGCGCACCTCCTGGAGCATAGTGAAAAGGCCTCAGTAGACACTAGGTTGTAACCGGTGTAGTTGCTCTTGCTAGTTTTGAACAGAGGGAATTCTTTCCAGAAACAACATCCCAATCTCACCTGCTGGTGCTCAACAGAACATATTTCACATTTCTAACAGGGCCAGTGTATAGATAGCATACATCTTGTATTATAAGAGACCTTCAGATTGTGTTTGTGTCTCAAGTTGACAAAGACCCTGATTATCTCTAGCACTGTGTTGTGGAGATGTTTATTTGGGCTGAGGTTCCAGAGGCTTATGCGAAAACTCAAATACCTAACCTGGTTGGCAATGGAAAGGCGAGGAAGGATGACAGACACGTTTTCTTTCTCTTAGACATGGGCCTTATAGCATTCAGATTGTTCTGAACAAATGCGTTTCTGGCAAAAACTATCAATCATGGTCATAAACTGGATGATTAGAAGCTGACAGAATATAGAGATGACATTTGTGGTTATAATTATTACTATGGATGTGCATAATGCCTAAAAGAAAGAACAAGTGATTTAACTAGAGGACTTGTTCATGCTAATAGTATTGATGATGTGCTGTTTGTGTTTATGCTGATTTGATTTGGCAGTGGAGGGAATGTCTTAGTTAAATGGGGATAATTCACATGTTATTTATTGAGAATTTGTTGAGCACTTGTTAATAGTACTTAGGTTTTGTTCCTTATTAAGTCAATTGTTCAAGAGGAGAGATATAGTTTACTGCTTGAATGATTAGACCTAAATATGATCATTGTTTTTCTAGAGCTAAATGATGGTTGGTTTTTAAAGGGTAAAGAAAAAGGAAAGGTAAATAATCATGAAATATAGTAGAACCTTTGTAAGGTGATCACCAAAGGACTGTAACTAACTGGATAACATACGGTGGTGGTCAACATAAGGAACTAGGCCTGCTGTACTGACACATACATGTGGTGCCTGTCCAGTCTGTGAAAATTGTATCATCTTATGTAGGGAGGTGGTCAATTATGGACGTTCTACTGTATGTGCCAAAATAGGCCAAAAATAATTTCAGATATGAGGTCATTGTTGAATGTTGATGTGTGGCTGCAGGGAAACACTCTATTCTACAGACCAGTCTCCTTTTTTTGGAGGTAGAATCTCACTATGTTGTCCTTGGTAGAGTGCCATGGCATCACAGCTCACAGCAACCTCAAACTCTTGGGCTTAAGTGATTCTCTTGCCTCAGCCTCCCAAGTAGCTGGGAGTACAGGTGTCTGCCACAACACTCAGCTATTTTTTGGTTGCAGTTGTCATTGTTGTTTAACTGGTCTGAGCTGGGTTCAAACCTGCCAGCCTTGGTATATGTGGCTGGTACTATAACCACTATGCCATGGGCAGTCAAGACCGGTCTCATTTTAAATACATAACCACAAGGTTCAAGTGGGCCCTTGTTGCTGCCCTGTGATCCTGATACTCTCTTGTTCTCCTATGTGATTATTTTATACCCTGTCCTCTCCACTCAGATGTCAGAATACCATCTCTGCATTTATTACTTTCAACTGATAATCTTCTATCCTAAACATACCAAAAAATTAGGAGCAATCTGAATAGAACTTCCACCCATTCTTGCTACCACATCTACCAACCTAATTGCATTTGTGCGCATATCTTTTTCCTTCTGGGCCATAATAATAAAGGGAGTATCCATACTTATTTATACATTGCATCCCATCCTTCTTGTCAACTCAAAGACATGGCTTCCATAGTGGGCCTCTTCTCTCTTGTGTTGCTAATTTTCCTCCCTCAATCTGAGATAATTCCCATCATATAAATATACCATTATAGTGCTCATCTGGAGAAATGATGCTCTCACTTGATGTCACATCCACTCTGAACACCATCCTATATTTCTGCTTTTTATTTTCAAACTAAATTCATCAAATGTTGGTTATACATCACTCTCCATTTCTTTTATCTTATTAGTTCTTGAATTCTCTCTAGTCAGGTGTTTGTCTTTACCAATTTGACAAAATGCCTTTCTCAAGGTCACTGTTGACTTCTGTGTTGTCAAATCTATGTGCCAGTTCTCATTTTCCTTTGTCTTTCTGTGACATGTCATTCTTTCAGTGCCTCTCTTCCTGAAAGACTTTTCTCACTTGAGTTCGAGGACACGTTCTTGGTTAACTTCCCACCTCACTTGTGGCTCCTCCTCTCTCTTCCTGCTGGTTTCTCCTCATACATCTTACCTCATTTTTTTCTTCCTTTCTTTCCCATCTATATTTATTCCTCAGGTCAGCATTTCTCAGACTCTTTGGTCTTAGACCTCTTTATTCTCTTAAGTATTATTAAGCATTGCAAAGAATGTTTACTCACCTGCTTTCTTTTGGAATTACTGTATTAAAATTTGAAACTGGGTAATTTAAAAATTGTTGGAGGGTTTAACAGCCACACACAAACCCTTTTTCTCTTCTTCTCCTAAGACAAAGACAAAGGATCTGGCTAGCCCCACGCTCTAGTTAGTTAATTTGTTAAAAGTAGCAATTCCTGGCTCGGCAAGTCCAACGCTCATTGGTTAGGGTGCTGGCCACATATACCGGAGCTGGTGGGTTCAAACTTGGCCCCAGCCTGCTAAACAACAATGACAACAACCACAAAAAAATAGCTGGACATTGTGGTGGGCACCTATAGTCCCACTTTGGAGACTTAGGCAAGAGAATTGCTTAAGCCTAAAAGTTTGAGGTTGCCAGGCACTGTGACACCACAGCACTCTACCGAGGGTGACATAGTGAGACTCTGCCTCAAAAAAAATAAAAGTAGCAATTCCCAAACCATGACATATTAATGTAATGAAATTTTCGTGAAGAATAATAGTATTTTCTAAAGCAAAAAAATTGTTCAGAAGAATAGCATAGTTTTACGTTTACATCGCTTTGGCATCTGGGTTGATAGGAGACAGCTGGATTCTCATATCTGCCTTTGCATTCAAGCTGTCGCCATAACACATCTCATGCAGTCTCTGGAAAATGCTATTGTATAATGATGAGAGAATAAGAGTTAAAAAAAGGCAAATGTTATCATTATAAAATTAGTGCTGACTATGTAAACCTCCTGAAAGGACCCTAGGTATCCGCAGGGGTTCCAGACCACATTTTTTGCATGGTTGTCCTAAGTGATCTTGCCTATCACCTTAAATGCTATCTGTATGCTAGTGACTCTCAAAGTTTATATCTCTGCCCAGATGATTTTGCTGAATACCAGACTTATATATACAATTTTCTTTCTTTTTTTTTTTTTTTTTTT
>NW_003852508.1:1590058-1603808 GCF_000181295.1 Otolemur garnettii | reverse complement strand
GTCATTGTTGTTTGGCGGGTCCGGGCTGGGGATTCGAACCCGCCACCTTAGGTGTACGTGGTTGGCGCCTTAGCAGGTTGAGCTATAGGCACTGAGCCTATATACAATTTTCTATTAGCATCTCCTCTTGGTTTAAGAGACAGTTCAAACTTAACATGTCCCAACCTGAACTCAATCTGTCCTCACAAAAAGGGGTCATCCTATAATTTCCCTGTGCCAATAAACGTCTTCCAGTAGTTTGAGTCAAAACTTGCTGTATCATTCTTAAGTTCTGTCTTTGATGTTCCATATGAGATCCATTAGCAGAACCTGTCCTTGTTATCTTGGAAATATTTCCCAAACATAATTTCTTTTCTTGCTGTCTGTTGCCACTCACCCTACTCTAAGCACCCACATCTCTTGCCAAGATTAGTGCAATCAACTAACCACCTCCTCATTTCTACGATTCATCCTCATCCTCCTTACCTTGCCTTTTCTCTGTGGAAAGCCCAAGGGATCTCTTTCAAATTTGAGTCAGCTTTTTCCAATGGCCTTCCATCTGAATCAAAGTAAAATCCACAGCCTTTACCACAGCCTGAAGGACTTCATTTCCCATTTCTCTTCCCCTTTTCTTGATCTCCTAGAAAACCCTTAGGGCAACTTCTTTGCTGGTACTTAAACACACCAAATATTCTCCTGCCTCAATCTTGAACTCAGTTCTCTTTGCCAAGAAGTCTTTTGCCTCCTTCACTTCACTGATCGGAAGGATGGGCCCCGTTCCCCTGTGTGTCCCCAGGGCCACCCTCTCTCCTTCCTGCTTTATTATTCCTTTTATCACTTATCACCCCTTGCTACATTATTTGTTTTTGTTTGTTGGCTCTCTCTCTTCCCAGGAGAAGGTAAGCTGGAGGGCAGGGACTTTCTGGTTTGTTTACTTCTGTGTCTCCAGTGCCTGATTTATTGTTGGTACTTGTGCATCAAGGGCAAATGGCCAAGTAGCACATGCACCAGGCCTGCTGGAGCAGTGTTTATAGGGAAAACTCATAGAGACAGCAGCAATAACAGGTCCCATGTTGCTCGTTGCATTACCAGGCATTGCACAGAGATCTAGCAAGTGCAGATGTTAGACTCCAGGAAAGGGTGCCTGACCCTTAGGCTATGGGTCTTTTAAGCTGCGTGATTAGATAAGCATCTCCCCCTCTCCTGGATACAAAAACATTACAAAGTGGCAGAAGCTTGGCTCCAGTCCTGTCCTGACAGCTTGGTTTTGTGTTTGGGGTAACACCAGGCCTTTCCCTGCTCAGATGAGGGGCTGTGATGCTATGCTATGACAAGGCAGTGGCACAACTCACTTCATAAGGCTTCAAAATTGAGAATTCAGGATTCTTACCTGCGGCAGGATGGGGGCTACAGCCCAAGCCTCATATTCAACCAGGAACACCAGGTCATGGCCAGTGGTCATTAAGCTTTGTAGTGGCCAACTCCTTTTCTTTTCCTTTCTTCAGAATAGGGTCACCTTTACCTATTAGCATCTAATAAATATTTATTGAATGAATTAATACCCTCCCTGTGTGTATGTGTGTGTGCATGTGTGTGCTGTAAGCATTCCTTAACGTAAGACCATGATTTGTGACTGACTACCTAAAACAAGGAAAAATATTGGGGATAGGGAGATCTTTGGGGTTTATAACAAGGGTCTCTTGTGGTACCATTTAATATGCTGGGAAGGGACTAGGCTATCAAGTTAATCTTTTAGGCAAATAGAGTCAACTTTTTTTTTTTTAATGCCAATGTAGAGGGCTGGTTTCTCTAATGCAAAATCTATTTTTGTGTCCCCCAAATACATATTCTCAACCTCCAAAATTGATAATGGAGGAATAATTACCACAGAGAATAAACAAAAAGTCACATATCTTTGTTTAAAAAACAATGTTCAAAATAATATTCTAGGTCTACTTGAAACACATTTTTATTTTAGTATATTATGATTTAAAAAAATTTAAATTTCAAAACAAGTCTATAAGTTTAATTGCAATTTGTAACTTTTTCTTTGATAGGAAAGCATTTTTGAGTTCAATATTACTTAAATTAATATTTGGAAGGTAACCTGTTTATAATCTAGACATTTGTTTTGTTAAGTACTCTATATCTTCCCCAGTGAATTGCCTGTTTTTATTAGTGGTACCATTCAAAAGTTGTCATGCAGATGTAATTGGAATAGCAGCTCCAAAGAGAAGAGAGATCAGTAATTTGCACATTATAGAATTATTTTACTACTGCTGTCTATATTGGTCAATTTTACGTGTCAACTCGACTGGGCTAAGGGAGGCCCAGCTAGGTAGCTAGTAAAGCATTCTTCCTTGTTGTGTCTGTGAGGGTGTTTCCATAAAGATTAGAATCTGAATCAGTAGACTGAGTAAAGAAGATTCCCCCCTCACTCACGAGGATGTATCTCATCCAATCCATCAAAGGCCTGAACAGAGCAAAAGAGTGACTTTTTCCTTCCTTCTTTACCTGGGACATTCTTGAACATCAGAACTCCTGATTCTCAGGCCTTTGGACGCTGCTCTTGCCATCCTGGAGTGAGAAATATACCATTAGCTTCTCTGGTTCTCAGAGCGTTAGACTTGAACTGAAACACACTACCAGCGTTCAGACAGCAGAACTTTTCGGCCTCTGTAATCTCATGAGTCAATTTCCATAATAAAGTCCCTCTCTTATGTATATAAATATATGATCTGTATATGTCCAGTGTGTATCTCCTATCAGTTCTGTTTCTTTGGGGGATCCTGATGAATATCCCATCACAACAAGCCTTATCACTTTATTTCCTTCCTAATCCCCTTCCTTTTTTTGGTTTTCTTTCCTTCTTTTGCCAACTGAATGAAAGAATTCCCCACAGGTCTAAATTTGGGCCCCTCGTTTGACCCTTTCTCTGTTTTATGATTATGGATATCATTATTAACATTTAGATTCTTGTAAATCTCTCTCTTCGGCCTTCCTTTTTATTCTGTGCTCCAGAACCCAGTGCTTCGAAGTGTGTGACTGTTGAACATCTTTCATTTGCACTTATGTCCAAAAATAAGTTATTAATCCTTTTATCCCCAAACCTTTCAAACTGAGTTTCCTTTTTCTATGTAGAATCAAACCTAGGCACTCATTTTTGGCTTCTTCATTGCATGTATTAGTTTTACATAGTTACTTGCCAAGAAATGTGGATTTTTATATTCCAAAAATTTTGTGAACCCAACTGCTAGTGCTTCCTCATTACATCTCCATAGCACTATTGTGAAAGACTTCCAGGTGATCTGCCTGCCTCTTATTTCTTACCACTCCCTGTGCGAATTAGCTACGCAGGTCTCTGTGGTTTGTTACGACCACAAGCCCCCATCTATTTTCCCATGATTCCTCATCGCTTTCCTGCTTGGACCCTGCGCCCCCCTCCCGGGACACCTCTAGCCAGCCTCTGTTTTTCTCAGCTTGTTCTTTTATCGTCACATGATTTTCTTACCCCTCTTCTTGCTGAAACCCTGACTGTCCTTTAAATTCCACCTCAGATGCTGTCTTCTGCATGGTCTTTCTTTTTCTATTTAATTGGATGTAATTTCTTGTACCTCAAATCCCCAAAGCACTTTATTTGTGCGTTTTTCATAAGACTTTCCGTTCCCACATGTTCTCTATGTCCTGGGTATAATTACATTTTTTGTTTCACTCTCTATATTAATGTAAGATATAGCCACTAGATACTTATTATGTGCCAGGTGTTGTACTTAACAACAGGTGTTGAAGGTTACGCTGTGAATAGGACAGATAGAGCCCCGGTCCTCACAAAACTTAGAGTCCTAGCCGTAATGTTAATCTCTGAAGTCATCTTCTACAACAGAGTTTCTCAGTCTCAGCACTGTTGTCACTTTGGGGTGGGGGGCATTCTAAGCGTTGTAGAGCACTTAGTAGGATCACTGGCTTTGACCCACTAGATGCCAATAGCACCAATCATGACAACTAAAATTGTCTGTGGATGTCATTAAATGTCTCCTGGGAGAAAAGTTACACCTGGTTGAGACCCACTGCTCTCCAGTGTCTATCACAATTCTTTTAGTATAGACTCTTAATAAATGTCGGTTGAATTAAGTGGAAATTCAACCCTTGGCCACAGCACTTAGGCACTATGATGGTAGCGGAGAGAATCTAAAATGAGGATGGGTTTGAGAGACTTTTTCGGATGCTTCAACTACTTACAAAGTTTTTGAACTCTGTAACTGGTATAGTGCTTCAGTGGGTGGTATGAGGGACAAATGAATTAGGACACACAAGGCACACAAGGTGTTTATGTGGCACAAAAGTGCAAAGTAATTTTTCAGCAGTGTTTGTTCACAGTAAGTGACCCAAGAGGTGAGTGGAGTCTTTGCCCTTTGTTATCTTACACTGAGATCATTTGCAGGCTGAGAGACACGTATATATGGCACAGGATCAGCATTAGACATTAACAGGGCACAGACTAAACATATGAAGTTGAATGGCACTTGGAAAGAAGTGAGCAGAGATAGTTATAACTTATTCAGGAAATGTTTTTCTGAGGAAGTGAGTTTTAGTTAGATTTTGAAGACAGTGAAGGATGTGCATGAAAAGGAGAGGAAAAGCAATCTCCAGCGCTTAGGTAGTTTCCTAAACGGGTTCTAAAGAGTGGTGACGTTTACTGAGGGGATCACTGTCTACCCGAAGTTCTGTGCTGGCCTCATTGTTAATTATCCCAGCCATCAAATATCACAAATATGGACTTAACATTTACAAGTAAGATACTTTGCTTAGTGTGCCCGTATATCTTGAGACCAGCAAAATTGTATTCATAGGACCAGAGGTGCTCACTTTTCATTTGGAGACGACCCATCATGGAGGCTTCTTAGCTTTTGAGAACTCAGCCTTGTTTGCGATGTGCAGCTGCTAATTTTTTATGGTCCTTTGTGGTTGAGCCTGCTATGTTTCAGTGGGAAAATTTACATCCTTCTTCATGGTTTACTATTGGTTTTGGTTGAGGACATTTTGATGTGGATGGAGCTAGCTGAAAATTTTTAGGAGACCAAGAAAAAAAGACTAAAAAATCTAGAACATTTTGTATAGTAGGGATTTTCAATGACATTCACAACTCAGTGTAGTGCAGTCTCCATAATAATATACTAGAGTCTCCCACGGTGAGATTAAACAATTCTGGGTTTGGGAGAGTAAAAAGCTCTGGAGCTGGCTGACACTTTTCTCTATTTTCCCCCTCAGTAATTGTGTATACTAAGGTGATTGCCTAAATCTAAGTTTCTGTGTCCTGGCTTCTGTTCAACACACATATGCTTCAACTATCACTCTATTCATATATTCCATGTTGCTCCCGTTTTTGGAAGAAGTAATATTTTTCCTACCTCCCCCCCCCCTCTAAAATGCATCTTGGTTGCAATGAGAATTCCTGGAGGGTGTTTGGAAAGTTTTCAGTGAAAAACATTGATCTTACCGGGGCAGGAGACATTGGAGCTGAGCCAGAGGAGGCAGAAACTTTCCCACTCTTCTTCTTTCTTGCTTCTGTTTCCCAGCACCTTCTGGGTTTGATAGGCTGGGGCTCCAAGAATCAATTTTTTTCTTTTTTTTTTGAGGCAGAGTCTCAAGTTGTCACCCTTGGTAGAGTGCTGTGGCGTCACAGCTCACAGCACCCTCAAACTCTTGGGCTTAAATGATTCTCTTGCCTCAGCCTCCCAAGTAGTTGGGACTATAGGCGCCCACCACACGGCCTGGCTATTTTTTGGTTGTACTTGTCATTGTTGTTTGGCAGGCCCGGGCTGGATTTGAACCCACCAGCTCCTGTGTGTGTGGCCGGTGCCCTAGCTGCTGAGCTACTGGCGCCGGGCCCCAAGAATCAATATGTCTTAAGAAGACGAAGTCTTTGGAACTCCCACTGCTCTCTTGTTCAGTTTTGTTCTCTGCACATCCCATGGTCATGCCCTGCTGCTGGCAGCAGGGAATTCCAGGCCAGACTTTCCATCCTTGGCTGTCCACTTCCTGGCTTTCTGACCTCGGGCCACTACTACTTTATACTGAAGACTCCAGGGGTGAAGATCTCATACCCGTTGAAGCACTCAGCACATGTCTGGTACAGAATAAGTGCTGAAATTTTAGTTATTATTCTCATTGTCCATAGTATCTGCTAACTGTTCTTGTTTTATCCTCTAGGAGTTTCTTTCCATCAAAGGCATTTTTGCTTATATATAAGTAAGACAAGCCTCTAATCTTTAAATCCAAAACTGACCTGAAAGTAAGCAGTATCTTTCCATCAAAGGCATTTTTGCTTATATATAAGTAAGACAAGCCTCTAATCTTTAAATCCAAAACTGACCTGAAAGTAAGCAGTATCCACCAAAGGACGACCATGTTTTCCTGGTGTTCCGAACCCTTCATAACAGAAGTGAAACATTAACATTTGCAGCAACCTTGTAATACTGAGTCATACAGAGGAAAAGGGCAGAAAGGAATGTGGGGCCGACAAGCAAGGAGGACTTTGGAGGACCCAATAGGGAAGGAAAAGAAACTTGTAGAGAAAATGACAATAGTAAGAAAAAGTTCCTTTCTCCCTGTCATTGACAGCATCATATGAGTTTCTAGATGTGCTAAAATCATGCATCAGGTGTAGAGAAGGCTAAGTGGAACATGACACCGCCACCACCACCATCTGTATGTGGTTTCCCAGAAGTAGAGAGTTTAGGAACCAGTTAGCCAGAGCAGGGGGCCCTGCAGAGAGGAGGGCAAAGGTGGGTTCTGCGGATGAGGCCTCCCTGCTGCTTTAAGACTTGGCAGCTGCAAGGGGTTCAGGCAAAGTTGGAGAGCTGAGTGCATATGCCAGGTCACCCCAAAGTTGTAATTGTAACTTAGGAAATGGTTGAAAACGCTGCTGCTTAGGAGTTAAGTGGGTTTTATAATGGAGCACTGGATTGAAATGGATTGAAAATCCAGGATTGAAATCTTGCTCATACAACTGTAATAAAATACCACAAAAAAGCTACCTTCTCCTGAGAACCCTGACATGCTTTGTTCCACTTTAGAGTTTAAAAAGTATTTGGTTTGGCCTGATGCAGGGGCTTACACTTGTAATCCTACCACTCTGGCAGGCCTAGGCAGGTGGGTCCTTGAGCTCAGGAGTTCTAGATCAGCCTGAGCAAGAATGTGACCCTGTCTTTACTAAAAATAGAAAAACTAGCCGGGTGTAGTGGCACGTGCCTGTAGTCCCAGCTACTCTGGAAGTTAAAGTAAAAGGATTGCTCAAATCCAAGAGTTTGAGGTTGCTGTGAGCTGTGATGATGAGAAAGCATGCCTGTAAATATCAACGTGAAATACTCCTAATATGGATAGATTTCATTATTAGGCCAATTTTGGTGTCATCTTTGAGTTTACCATTTTCCCTACATCTGAACAGATTTATTTAAAAGACATGATTGGAACATCATGGAACTTTATAGAAGTTATTTATCAGAGAATAGTTTTGTAGGACTTTTTACTTGGCCAAATTCCTAAGAGAATATGCACCCACAGTTTTGCTATTATCCTGTTTGCTTAATATGTGTTAAAAAGAACTAATAGTTTAGGAAAATATTTTAAAATCTTCTAGGGTCTTTCATAGGCTAGTCACATCTCTTATCAGTAATACTTAGTTATGCTACATAAATTTCAAATGTTCAGGAACATTCATATCAAAATTCTAGACAAAATAACATAAACAATAGTTTTGTTGTTGTATAAAGGAGAAAGTAGGCTGCTGAATTAAGTTGGCATGTTTCTGCCTGAAACAGAGCCTTGAAATCCTGGGTAATACAAATAATCATGCAATTTGCCTTGGACATTTGATTACGGGAATCTTGTTCCTTCACTGAGAGCGTGACACTTTCATTCATGTTTTACATTTGTTAATATAGAAACAGTGTCCTTAACATGGTGTGCTTGTCATTTAGAAGCAGGGCCAATTACATAGACTTTGTTTGTGCTCTGGAGGTAGTATGCTAATCTAGACAAACTTGAATGAGGGGCATCTGGTGAGAATGAAGAGGGCCCCCCTTCCTGCACCAGGGTCTGTGTTTATTAGGTAGGTGGCATCCCTGAGTGTGGGGGAAGAAACCGCGGAAGGGAGGGCCTAAGAGCAGGGGAGGAGAGGGTGGGAGTGCTGAATGGAAGCCCTGCTCATACATCCAACACTGAATTCCAAAAAAATCTGAACATTCTCCTGAGAACTACGGCTCTGATAAGTTTGTTCAACTTCAGAACTAAAAACATTTGTTTAAAGTTAAGCTCATCACTTAACGGTGGAGGTGCTGTTGACACCTAGTGGGTAGACACCAGGGATGTCGCTAAATGTCCAATGGTACACAAGGCAGTCTCCAACCACAAAGAATTATCCAGCTTAACATATCCACAGTGCTGAGGATAAGAAATCCTTCCTTCAACTAGGTCTTATTTTTAGCAGCTGTTATGAGCGTGACTAGTGCTCTGTTCAAAGCCCTTTGGTTTAGGGGTGATCAGGGTGGTCATTTTTCTGGTCATGGTGCCCTCCCCTTTCTTCTTTCCTGTAACGAGAGGTGGCGTGCAAGGAGAAAAGGTGTCACTGGCTCTGTCCTGTGATGGTCAAGGAGAATCTACTTCATAGATGTCAGGTGTACAGAGTAAGCGCAAATATTAGCTACCCTGTTACCAGCAGAGGGTCTTGGGAAGTTGGCTTCCGTTTTCAATGGAATGAAGTAGCAAGAGTGCAGACCGCAGTCACACTGAGGACCGGATGACGTGCTTAGCGAATTGTTTGGCACACATTATAATTTCCATCGCTATTTATCAATTCCAAAAATATATCTAGGACCACAGTCAAAGGAAGGTATCAGTGGAGGCAGTGTGGGGAATAAGAAAACATGTAAACTGAAGTCAGAAAACCTGTGTTGGTTGACCTGGCCACACTCAAACCGTGTAGCTTTGATTAACATGGACGCCTCAGTGTCCGAGTTGAGCCCATTTATGGTTTTTACGAGTGGTAAGTGAAATTGCAGGTATGGAGCAATTGCAGGAATGTTAAGTTCCCTTTCCCACCCAGGATCTCCTGAAATCAGAGCTGAGATAAAAGGCTGGTGTGTGGCTATCTTGTAAACGCAATCCCGGTGAGCAGAAGTAAAGACCAGAGGAAAAAGGAAAGTCCATAGACAAGGGGCTGGGAGACAGTGGCCTGGGACTGCCCGGGGGCCTTGGAAATGGGTCTCAGAAGTTCTCCCAGGGGAGGGGGGAGTGAGCATTTCTCCATCAGCTCCTGCCCCTCATTGCCCACAAGTGAGCCCTTAGCTCTGGGGGTACCACACGTGTGAATGTCAGGTGAGTTCTGTTGGCGGTGTCACGCTGTGGCATCAGGGAAGACCTACTTAGAAAGAATTTCATGCAGGATGCCTGAGGCAAGGTGCTGTCAGATCGGTCTGAGCAGCGCTGATCAAAGCTGGGGAAACTGTCCCTCCAGCTGAGGCTCAGTAACAGATGCAGCCAGGTGGATTCCACGTGTTGCCTGAGAGGTGTCCGATACGAGGGTTTTTCATGTAATCCCCCTGTTATATGTTGTCAAATTCAGACGGAAAAAGTTCTTCTTAAGCAAGCTAATATGCACAAACAACTTTTATTTGAATTACTAAAAACCAACAGCAACAGGGTTAACTAGTCTTCTGTTCCTCCTCATCATAGTTAAAAAATGTTACTCACATTGCCCCTCAAGCTCCGCAGACCTTTTCCTGCTTTTAGTTTCATAATGAATTTTAAATTATAAGTTAGTACCTTAAACTGTGTTTTCGATGGAGGCAACTCCCTGGGCTGTAGGTTTGGGCACAGTTTTTAGTCTGCTGTTTTGACTTGCACTGGATACACTCCCTGCTGTGGTAAGGTGCAGCTCAGTCTGCTCCAGGCTTGCTTGTGTCTCTATTCCTTGGCTGACAAAATAGTTCCTACCAAAGTCATCAGTGTCTTCCGTGTTGTAAACGCTGTGACTATCGCTCGGTCTTCATCTTACCTGTCTTCTCCCAGCCAGAGACCATTGCTTCTCTCTCTCCTCTTTTTTGGAGACAGTCTTGGCATCACACACTCTTTTGGAGAGTGTCATGGCATCACAGTTCACAGCAACCTGAAACTCTTGGGCTCAAGAGGTCCTCTTGCCTCAGCCTCCCAAATAGTTGGGACCACAAGGTGTCCACCACAATGCTGGGCTAGTTTTTTTCTATTTTTCGTGGAATGGTGTCTTGCTCTTGCTTAGGCTGATCTTGAACTCCTGAACTCAAGCAATTCACTCACCTCAGCCTCCCAGAGTGCTAGGAATACAGGCACGAGCCACCGTGCCTGGGCTCTCCTCAAAACAGTCATTTCTTTTGGCTTGTGATGTCCCACTCATCTGCTTTTGCCCTTACTTCTGGGGCCACATCCTTTAATTCTCTTTTTCAGGTTATATTTTTACAATTAGCCATTGAATACTGGAGTGCCTCAAGGCTTGAGACTTTATTTATTTATTTATTTATTTTGGGGACAGAGTCTCACTATGTTACCCTTGGTAGGGTGCTGTAGCATCATAGCTCACAGCAACTTTAAACTCTTGGGCTTAAGCAATTCTCTTGCTGGGACTACAGGTGCCCACCACAATGCCAAGCTATTTTTTGTTGCGGTTGTCATTGTTGTTTAGCTGGCCTGGGCCAGGTTTGAACCCTCCAGACTTGCTGCACGTGGCCAGTACCGTATCCGCTGTGCTATGGGCACCGAGCTGGCTTGAGGCCTTTAAAAAATTTTTTATTCTGGTGCCTTTTCTGATTTTGCATTCCTCATGCAATATACTAGTGCAAATACCACCCACACACTGGAGGTTCACGAGAGTCTTTGAGCATTTTTACTCTTTACTTGGTATCTCCACTCAGGTACCTCAATGCACATCAAATTCAACACATCCCCAAACAAAGGACGACAGCCTCTTCACCCCAAGACTGGTCCTCTTTTGTTTCCTTCCTCAGAAAATGGCATCAGCACATATCTTGCCTGGGCTAAGACCTGGTTTCATCCATGACTCCCTCACGCCCTTACTTCATATTCAATTCATTGTCAAGTCAGATCTGTTTTATTCTTTAATTGTCCCTTAAATTTGTCCTGTTCTCTTCACCCTGATCCCAGCCACCATCAGCTCTCTCTTGGACTTCTCTCCATGACCGCTTCAGCCTTCATCTAACACCACGTGGTCCCTTTACATGCTTTCTGGCCCATTCTCTACATCACTTCCAGGACAACCTTTTCAAAACACCCATCTGGTCACGCCACTGCCCTGCTTTGTGGGTTACACACAGATGTTGTTGAATAAATGTGGACTGAAGAAGTGCCTGGATGTGTTTTCTCCTCAGTGCATTTGACAATTGAGGCACACAATCTTGTGATATTATTAGCTGTCTCACTGATTGCTCTAATTCAGTAAACCAGTACATAGTAGTGCCATTATTAACTTTTGTGCCATTATTTTTTAAATCAACTTTATTTAATTTTTTTTATTAAATGATAACTATGTATATTAATGCAATTCTAGGGTATAGTGTGGTGTTTTCAATCAACTTTATTGAAATAGAATTTACATATAACAAAATACAAATTTTAAGTCCTGCTTGATGAGCTTAAACAAACGTATCCACATTTGCAACGACAACACTGATCAATACATAGAACATTGCCAGCGTGGCGGGAAGTCCCCTCCTGTTTGCAGTCACTGCCCTCATGGCATCACCTTAGGAGAACACTGTTTGGATTTCTGACACCACCTGAAAGCATCCAGGATGTGCTCTCGTGCGTCTGATTACTTTCTCTTCATATTGGATGAATGGATTCCGTTCACTTTGTTTGTGTATGATCAGTCCATTCCTTTTTTATTGCTAAGTAGTACTCCTTTGCATGATATTTAGAGATATAGTCGTTTATTCACCTGTTGAGAGATTGTGTTTCCGTATCTGACTTTTATAAAGTCATCTGTGAGCATTCGTGTGCAGGTAATTCTTTGGATATATATATGTGCTTGTGTTTCTTGGATAAATACCTAGTACAGTTAAGTCCTCATTTAATGTCATTGATAGGTTCTTGGAGACTGTGATTTTAGCCAAAACTACATGTAAACAAATCACTTATTTTTTCATTGACTGTAGCTAAGAGCTGTTGAACAAAATGACATTTTTAAGAACCTAGTGTATATCATTTCACTTAAAACTGTAGTTTCCAAAAACCTATTGACGACGTTAAGTGAGGATTTAACTATAATTGAATTGCTGGGACATAAGGTAAGTTTCTGTTTAATGTCATAACAAATTGCAAACTCTTTTATAAAGTGGTTGTACCCATTTGACAATCCCACAAAAATGTATGAGGACTCTAATTACTTTACATCTCATCAACACTTGGAATGAGTTTTGAGTCTTTTTAATTTTTGTCATTTTTAGAGGAAATAAAGTGGGATCTCGTGATTTTTATTTTTGTTTCCCTGAAAACTACTGATGTTAAGCATATTTTGTGTGCTTTGGTAATTCATTTAGTTTCTTTTGGGTGGTGTCTGCTCATTTCTTTTGCTCTTTTGTTTGGTTGGTTTTGTTTTCTTTGGGTTTTATAGGTTTTTTTTTAAAAATAGACTTTAAATATAAGTCCTTTTCTAGATATATTAATTTTCTCCCAGTCTGTGGTTTGCCTTTCAATTTTCTTCATCATGTTTTTAGATAAGCAGAAGTTTTAATTTTGCTGAAGTACAATTAACCACTTTTTTCTTGTATGGTTACAACGTTTTATGTCCTAGCTAAGAATTCTTTGCTTCCCCCAGGTCAAAAAGATATTTTCTTTTTCTTTTTCCTAGAAGGTTTAGGGTTTTGATTTTATGCTTCATTCTATGATTTATTTTAAATTCATTTATATGATGATGCAAGACAAGAATTAAGATGAATATTTTTTTCTCACATGGATGGTTGTTATACCATTTTGGGCGGGGAAAAAGCCCTGGTCATTGTCCTGTTGAATCTTGTTGATGTCTTTGTCTAAATCATTTGGCTGTATGTGTGTGGGTCTATTGGTAGGCCCTGTGTATTCTGTTCTGTTACCAGTTTATATATATTTGAATTGATAAAGCATTGTCTTGATAACCGTAACTTTATGGTTAGTGTTGAAATTGGGTAATTTATGTCTTTCAACTTTCTTCTTTTTTCAAAATCGTTTTGGCTACTTTTGTTAATTTGGGCTTCCACATAAATTTGAGAAGCAGCTTTTCAGTTTTAAAAAATCTGTTCATATTTTATTCGGGTTGTACTTAATCTACAAATTTAGGAAAGAATATTTTAATAATATTAACTTCTAAGTCATGAATTATTATATTTTAATTTAATTATATTTTATTATAATTTTTTTGCTGACAGTTTTTTCCTAATAAGAGTATTTAAAATGATAAATTTCCTTGCATATTATGAATCAGACAAAAGCTTGATAACTAGGATCTACAGAGAACTCAAGTTAATCAACAAAAAAAGCCCAAATAATCCCATATATCATTGGCAAGAGACATGAATAGAACCTTCTCTAAAGAAGACAGATGAATGGCTAACAAACATATGAAAAAATACTCATCATCCCTAATTATCAGAGAAATGCAAATCAAAACTACTCACTTAACCCCAGTGAGGATGGTTATATCTAAAGTTTCAAAGCTGCAGGTGCTGGCATGGATGGAAGGGAACAC
>NW_003852508.1:1585827-1588182 GCF_000181295.1 Otolemur garnettii | reverse complement strand
ATACACTGAGAAAGATTAAATCCAACCAACATAGCCATCGTCTTGCTTCATCTCATTTTTTTCAACAACATTTAAGATCCAATCTTTTAGCAATTTTCAAGTACACTAACTATAGTCTCCATGCTGTAAAATGGATCTCCAAAACTTATTTGTCCTATCTAACTGAAACTTTGTACCCTTTAACCAACATCTCCTTATTCTGTGCCCTTCCTGTTCCAGTAACCTGCATTCTACTTTCTGCTTCTATAGTTTGACTTTCTAAGATCCCACATACAAGCACATGCAGCAGTTGTCTTTCTGTGTCCAGCTTGTTTCACTTAGTGTAATGTCCTTCAGATTCATTCATGTTGTCATAGATGATAGGATTTCTTTCTTTCTAAAGGGTGCATAGTATTCCCTTGCACGTATATACGCCACATTTCTTTATTAATTCATCTGTCAATTATGGCATATCTTAGCTGTTATGCACACTGCTTCAGTGAATATGGGAGTGCAGATAATCTGTTCAGCATACTGAGTTCATTGCCTTTGTCTGTATAACCAGAAGTGAGATTGCCGAATCATGTGGTAGCTCTATTTTTAATTTTGGGGAACCTCCATCCTGTTTCTGTAATGACTATATTATTTTTAGCTAAATGATTGATTGATTGATTCGTGGCTGTGCTAGGAATTACAACTTACCATGGTCTACTTAGAGGTAGTAGTGAATCACTTCCTATAAAATGTGAGACCCTTCCATTATAAATCCACTTGTACCTCCTGCATCTTCTGTGCTGCCGTGGCTACATTGCTTTCCATATGTTCTAAGTCCCCATGTTATTATGTTATTATTTTGTTTTCAACAGTATGTTGTCCTTTAAGAAAATTTTAAAAAGAAAAATATGTAGGTCTTTATATTTACCCACATATTTACCATATGTGGTTCATCTTATGCCTTCATATAGATCCACGTTTCCATCTGGTATCATTTTCCTTGAACCTGAAGATTTTTTTATTTATGTGTTTATTTGCTTTTGTAGAGTTTCCTATAAGGCAGGTCTACTGTTGAATTTTTTCTTGCTTTTGTTTATCTGAAAAATCTTTATTCTAACTTGTGAAGAATTTTCAGTGGGCATAGAATTCTAAATTGACCATTGCTTTCTTTGAGCATTTCACAGATATTTCTATTACCTCTGGTCTCCACTGATTTTCTTGGGAAGTTAGACATTGATTATTATCTTGACATAGATAATACTAATCATTGTTATCACTCCATCTGCAATACGTAATTTTTCTCTGTATCTTTGCTTTTAAGCAGTTTGATTTTGATATGAATAGATGTGGTTTTCTTTGTATTTATCTTGATTGAAGTTAACTTGAGTTCTTGGATTTGACGTTAAGTTTTTCTTTTTTTCTTATTTGAGACAGTGTCTCCCTCTGTTGCCTGGGCTATAGTGCAGTGGCATCACTGTAGTTCATTGACACCTGAAAATCCTGGGCTTAATGAAATGTGTTGTCTGTTTCTGCCCTGTGTGATTTCTTTGCTTCTGAGATTTGGTACATGGGTCTCATTAAAACAAGAACCTATAACCAGTAAGCATATGGCTATGTGGAAGATGTGGTTCTTCCTCACTATATGTAATGCATCTGAAATGCTACAGCTGCCAGATGTGGAATCAGTAACCTTGAAATTGGCACTAGATATGGGGATGGTATGACGTTACCACCACCACCATGGTTAGATTTTTGGAAAGGGTGTTGAGAAATAAGATGTGGGACTGGTGAACTGAAGATGGCTGTGTGGTTACTAGATAGCCGAGGGACGTGTCCATTGAGGCTTTGAAAGAAGTCTCTATGGGAGAGTCAAATTATTGTTAGCCAAACTTGTTTTCTGTTCTCCTACCTATGACTGGCTGGGCTCAGGGGATGCTAAAGGGGACAGAGCCAAGGACAAGATGTCCCAAATTGGGTTTCTGTCTTCTCCTAACTACATAGTCAAGGTGATATGAATGATTGAGAATCCCATCCTAAAACTCAAAAGGATGAGGGGGACCCTAAAATGTCTCTTCCCCCCCTATTAAAGGGGTGGTCATGAGATTGTAGGCAGAAATCACCAAGGTTTAAAAGTGTGAGGGATGAGAACAGAGCTCCAAAATGTATCACGTCTCATTCTCAACCTTATCTCTCTCTATACGTAGCTAAAAAAGAAGGGAGCAACTAAAGAGAAATAAATACGTGCTTAGACAAGTTCTCCTTACTGACCTTCCTTGAAAAAGTCCCCACGGAGGAGGACTGGTTCCAACTTAAAGTTTCTATAAATTAGTAACTGCTTTAAGAAATTTGCTAAATTGGGGGCAGCGCCTGTGGCTCAAAGGA
>NW_003852508.1:1584038-1585302 GCF_000181295.1 Otolemur garnettii | reverse complement strand
TAAGTGTGCAAGAAGTTTTCACTAAGTATAAAGTAAGCAATTTCTAAAAAAAACACTTCTGCTTGAAACAAGTTGTGGATATATGACTTGGTCAGGGAGCATTCAGAAATTTGGACTCAGAAGATCCATGTTTTCCAAGTTTGTTTAATTGAAATAGTCTCAAAGCAATCAAATATCATTCAATACAGTTGCAAATAATTAAATTTTTTGCTTTAGACATTATATTGTTTAGGAAAGAAGATAATCCACTAGTACTCTTGGAGACAAAGGAAATACATTAAAGAAAAAATAGAGATTAAAAGACCAGAGATTCCCTGCCTTGACCACTATGTAATCTTTGCTTGTAACAATAGTACCCCATAAATTTATACAAATAACTAATAAATAAATGTTATCTTTTCACTTTGAGAGAGTCCAGGGGTTGAACATGGAGTGGAAATGTTTCGTTGCAGGTAGAGAACCTCTTCCCACACAAAGTCTAGCTTCTGGGTGATGAAGTTCAAGGGAAGCAGGATAAGTCCTTTGAAACAAAGGCCACGCCGAGTCCCTATACCATAGTAGAAGAGAAAGTTAGCTGAGCGTTTGGCAGGTGCTACTTGGGCTGATGAGCTGGTGTGCTGCATTTGTGGCAGCTTCCTTGGGAGTTCAGGGGCCTCTGCTGCAGATGTGGGCTGTGGAGTTAGGATCATGATGCCCTTGGATCTGCATCCGTGTCGTCCCAGGTCAGCATCTGTCAGATAAAGGTTAAGTCTGCAATGTGTGTAATTTCACCCAACATGCAAGTATTTTTTCTTCTTTCTTGGACTGCTTTGTTTCTTGACTAAGAAATGGGTAGTGCTGATAGATGGAAAATGCTAAAGAATGTCAGCTAATATTCCATAAATTATGGCGGTATTAAAGTGAGGCCAATGTATTGTGTTATTAGATTATCTATTTCCCTATTAGAGCAGGGAAGTAGGAGTGCTCAATGCCATATTCCATGCTTGCTGCTGTTATTGGACCAACCTGTCATCTTTCTCCATAGAGAGTGACCTTGTTTCCTCCCTGTGATGATGGTGTGGTTACCCCAGATCTGGCTTCAAGAAACATTCCTGCAAGATTTGATCGCCAAATTGCTGGTGTTCAAAGTAGAAGTTGGGGTAGTGAGTCCAAATAAGGATCAGGGCCCTGCCACTTCAGTTAAATTCTCTGCAGTAGTCAGATTCCTGATGCAATCAAACAATAGTTTCTCTTAAAAACTCCCTCAACCCTCAAAAAGACCCAG
>NW_003852508.1:1581145-1583847 GCF_000181295.1 Otolemur garnettii | reverse complement strand
GCCTCCTGCTATCTGGCCTTGGAGCATCAACTTCTGGGGACCTATTTGGCTTTACTAGAGCCTGGGGCCCTTTCAGGTTCTTAGCCAGTGGGGCTCAAAACCCAAGTGCCCAGAGTGCTCTGGCTTAAGGAAACCTCATACCATAGCTTGGTATGGCTACTGCACCTGCTTTGCTGAAATGGAAATGGTGCCTTCTGGAGAGGCCTGATAGAGGAGGACTTTCTAAGCTGCAGGAGGAAGTGGCCTTTTCATATTCAATCTCATGTTCAGTTATGATGGGACAACAGTGGCACCTTCACTGCTGACAACTCTTGCCAAGTGAGGAAGCTTCCACTTTCAACTTTCTGAGACAGAAAGGAGAGGTGTCCATCTCTGAAAGTGCTGGACAAACAATACCACCTTTCCCAGGGGGGCCATGGCCAGATTCTTCAGCCTGCCTCCTGCTTCCCTACCCCAGCCGGTCGGAGTACCACCTGGACTCTGCCCGTGCCTGATTCTAGGAGTTTGATTCCCTGCGCTCTATCCATTTCCTAGAATTGGAAGGGTCAAAAACCCTTCCACGTGGATCAAAACCCATGTGAATATAACACCACCCTAAGCCACCTAGAGGTACATTGGATCAACAAATGCTGCTTGCTGAGAACTCCTGCCCCTTCCCTGAGGCCCCCTCCTCTGACTAAGGGGTCGATTACAGGATCGCTCAATCCTTTGCACCCTCCCCTACATGGAGAACTGCTGTTTGTTAGCTGCTGCCACCCCCTCCCCAATCCAACACTAAGCTAGGTCTCCGTCAGCACAGTGACATCTACTTGGAACCCTATAATGACAAGGGGATGTCTGGAGTCTCCTGTAACATCATCTGGACAGTCCCTTTCTCTTATCAGATGCACTGGGCTTTAATCACCTCTTGGGTCTATGTCCAGTGCAAGGAAATTCCAGACCAGAGTCTGCAATCTCTCAACTATAGACCCACCACATAACCCCACTCCTGAACACCCCCACTGTCCAGGCCTGTACCAAGAACTATGACAGGGCCTACAAACCACTGTTCTCTAACCAGGGTCCAAATATCCTATCCTTTTCAGGGAATCAAGCTTCTTTTCTGGCCCAGGCTGCCATGGAGCAGCCTGGTTCTGCCCATCCAGATCCATGTGCATTAAGGATCCAGACAAGACAGGGAAGTGATATTATACTTTCTCCCTCTGCCCTGACAAGCAGATCGTTCAGCTCATGCTCACCCCATCCCAAAGCATAAATTATCTTTGGCTAGGAAACTGCCCTCTCTTGGCCCTTCTGCTTTGATCATGGTGGTGGACTGCAGTCCAGACGAAGAAGCAAGGTATCTAGGGTGGCGTACAAGTTCTTTTGGGCTTGCCAGGAAGTTTCCATAAACCCCCCTCAAATCAACCTTGTACTGAATAGAGCTTCCTTCCCAATGCCCTTGCTCACGGGGACCGCCACCTCACTGGGCACCTCAGATGCAGCACCAGGCCACCAGTTTAGCCCAGCAACCAAAACTTGTCACCACCAGTCAGCAAATGGTCCCTTTCCTATCCCTGTACATGCATAAAGCCTTGCAAGCCTGTAGCTCTTAACGCAGAGCCAAGACTCTCGCCTAGCGCTGTTAGACAACCACCTACCCTCAGACTGAGTACTAGCAGCCCACAGAGGAATATGTTCATTGCAGGGAACCTTTTTTTTTTTTTCTCAGAAATATGATTTATTTTCTATACCTCAGGATCTGTATTTTCTTTTCATAAATTGTTTTAACTTTTACTTTGAAATAGCATTAAACTTACAGAAAAGTTCTAAAAGCAGAGAGTCCAGGGAATAGGGTTCCCATACACTGTCTACACAGTTTCTCTTAATCTTAGCATCTTATGAAATCTTGCTGTATGTGGCTCAACTATACTGGCAGGTGGGGTAGCACCTCAAGGAAATAAAAACTGACCTTCCAGCAATGCATAATGTTACACAAGTAATCAAAAACATGTGCGCCAAGAGTTCTGGAAATTGCAGGTCTGCTCTCTATGGAGCAGTGGCTCTGCATAGGTTTCCAAACTCAGCAATTGTCATTACGCCAATTGTGACCCTCTCCTACTGGTCACGTGCCCTAAAGAGGCACTTCTACTCTCTAGATGTCACCGTCATTAAAAAGGTCTATGTTGATGTCAAGGCCTCAAGGGGTCAACTGTATTGTGGTATGAGGCCTAAAACTAATACCTGATATTGTGTGCTGCTTTTTACAGATGGTGAAATTGGGAGGGGCTTGAACAGCCTAACTGCAAGTTCTCTGTTCCAGTGGAAAAGGACAGATGACCTAGACACACAGCCCTTTTTATTAAGGGAACCTGCCATCTCGTGAAGTTACTCAAACAAACCAACCCCATCCTCTTGCAGGTTCTAGGGAGCACCTCACCCTTATGCTACCCCAGTGTCTGTCCCTAGCAGCCCCTGCTTGTTCACTCTGTCCCTGAGAGCACCCCCATGTGGCCCTGCAAGGCCTGTGGTGCCTCCTATTGGGCTGTGAATACATGTAATTAATCAGCTACTGTCTCTCATCTGTTGGTACTGGGTGGCTTGTGTGCAGTCATTCCCATACTCTGGGGCAGAATCCCTTCCTTACCAATGGGATAAACAGGGGGTGACTCAAATTGTAGTGACACTTTTTATTTTACCTATTTTAATAGGTGAGTAGTGAT
>NW_003852508.1:1578330-1579830 GCF_000181295.1 Otolemur garnettii | reverse complement strand
ACCTGTGTCTGGGGCTATTTCTAAGTCCTCTGTTCTGTTCCTTTGATCTCCATGTGAATCCTTCTGTCAGTGCTACACAGTTTCAATTACTGGACTTATCTCACATGTCTTGAGATCAGGTAAAGTGGTTCTTTCTAGTTTCTTCTTTTTTGAAATTGTCTTAGCTATTTTGGATCTCTTGCCTTTCCACATGTATTCTAGAATAATCTTATCTATGGCTATAACATATGTTGGTTAAATTCTGATAGAAATTGTATTGAACTTGTACATCAGTGTGGGGAGAGTTGATACCCTTCCCATACGGAGTCCTCCAATCTGTGAACACAGTGTGTCTCTTCCTTCGTTCAGATCTTTGAGTTCTCTCATCAGGTTTTACAGTTGTCAGCACATAACTCCTGTGCAAGTTTTGTTAGCTTTACACCTCAGTATTTAAAATATTTCAGCAGTTATAAATGGTATTATATTTTAAATGATGATTTTTTACATGTTTATTACCAATATGCAGAAATATTACTGATTTTGATGTGTTGATCTTGTATCCCATAAACTTGCTGAAGTTACTTATTAGTTGTAGAAGTTTTTCATTGATTTCTTGTGCCTTTTTTATCTAGACAATCTCATCATGTGAAAATATGGGCAATTTTATTTCCTCACTTTCAATCTGCAGGACCGCTCTTTCCTGTTCTTGCCTCATTGCACTGGCTAAAATCCTAGCACAATGCTGAATACCAGAAGTGAAAGAAGCGACCTCTGCTTTGTTTCCAGTCTTGGAGACATGCATTCAGCCTTTCCCTACTAAGTATACTATTTCTTGTTCTTCTTTCTTTTTTTTTTAGAACAACATATATTTATTATTTTACAATAGAAATGATTATTTATTATTGTTATTATTATTTTTTGCAGTTTTTGGCCAGGGCTGGGTTTGAACACACCACCTCCGGCGTATGGGGCCAGTGCCCTACTCCATTGAGCCACAGACGCCGCCCTATTATTATTTTTATGGGTCCTTTGCAATCAAGGTAGGAGCAAAAGTCTCATCTGAGACTCAAGGATTTCTTCCAAGCTCATTCAAATTGTCAGCAGAATTTATTTCCTTGAGGTTGGAAAACTGAAGCTCTCGGCTTTGTGGTCCCGCTGTTCAACAGGTTGTTTACATGTGATGGTTGCTTCTTTAAGGCCAGCAAAAGAGACACCCTGCTTCAAGTTTCTTACTTTAGGAAAGCTCTGGGCCCTCGTTCAAAGGACTCCCCCAGTTAGGCCCAACCCATGTAGGTTAATCTCCTTTTTGATTAACTGAAAGACAATTGCTCCATGACCTTTATCACATCTGTAAAATTTCTTCACCTTTGCCATACTCTTATTTAGAAGCAAGTCACAGATTTCACTGCCACTAAAGAGGAGAAGATTATACCAAGGTATAGATACCAGAGGACCCTGACAGCCACGAAGTGTGCTATTAATTGTAAGTGTTTTGAACATGCCCTTTATCAACTAGGAAAT
>NW_003852508.1:1575875-1577593 GCF_000181295.1 Otolemur garnettii | reverse complement strand
TGTGAAAGAGTCATATTTTCCTCCAGATAAATATTTGTGCTCTCTCAGTCTGGTTTGGATATTAGGGTAATGCCAGTTCCATAAAATGAAAACTACAGGGAAGTTGTGATGATTGATTTTATGTGTCAATTTGGCTAGGCTATGGGACCCAGTTGTTTGGTTAAACACCAGTTTAGATGTTGCTGTGAAATAGCAAGTATTTTTAAAGATATGATTTGCATTCAAATGAGTAGATTTTGAGTAAACCGGATTATTCTTCATAATGTGTGTGGGCTTCATCTAATCATCAAAAATCTTACAAAGAAACAGAGGTAGGCTCTCCGGAAGAAAAGATTCTGCTCCTGGGCTGCCTTAGGACTCAAAACTGCGACATCAACCTTCCCTGGCCTGAGTGGCTTGCAGATTTCAGACTTGCCAGCCTCACCATCATGAGAACCAGTTTCTTGAAATACTGCACCTATTCCAACACACAGACTCCCTCTTGGTTCCGCTTCTCTGGAGAAATATGGTTAATAAAATATACTCCTCTTCTGTTTTTTTAGAATTGGTGTTAATTATGTAAATATTTGGTGGAATTCTTCAGTGGAAACTTCTGGGTTTGAAGATTTGGTTTTGGGGAGTTTTTAAATTAAGAACTCAATTTTCAAAATAGCTACAAGGCTATCATAAATATTATATATTGAGTGAGTTGTAATTTTTCTTTTCAAGTAATTTGCTTTTCTATTTCCTTGATAGTTGTTCTTTATTTCCTTCTACTTGCTTTGGGTTTATTTTTCCCTTATTTTTTAAGTTATTGAGGTGAGAATTTAGGTTATTGATTTGACCTTCTAATGTATAGTGTATGTATACATTTATGATGTAAGTTTCTCTCTCAGCACTGCTTTAACTACATCCCAGAAATTTCAATATATTTTCATTTTCATTCAACTCAATGCACTCTTTTTTTTTTTTTACTTTCACCCCACAGGGGAGTTTGGAGAGTCTTGCAACAATCCGGAAATTCTGGAGACTTCTTCTTTGACCCATGGATTATATATAAGTATGTTGTTTAGTTCACAAAGATAAAAATTTTCCTGCCATATTTCTGTTATTAATTTCTAGTTTGATTCTGTAGTGGTGGGAGAACATATTCTGTATGATTTAAATTCTTTTAAAAGAATCGTTAAATATTGAAGTTGAAGAACTGTTGAAATTTGTTTTGTAAAGTAGGACATAATTTATCTTACTATATGTTCTGTGGGAAATTTATGTATTCTATTGCTGTGTTGAGCATTTTATAAATGTTGATTATCTCTTGGGCTGATGGTATTGTTGAGTTCTATTACCTTGCTGATTTTCTATCTTGTTGTTCTATTAATTACTGAAAGGGGGTGTTGAATTATAGTCTCCAGCTATAACTGTGGATTTGTCTATTTTTCCTTTAAGTTATAATGGTTTGGTTCGCATATTTCGTAGCTCTTGTTTGGGGCACACACATCTAGTAATTCTATGCCTTTTTGAGAGTGGGGGATAAAGTGGTTGGGGGATTTCATTACTGCCAGGTGGAGGCAAGGAGTCTGGATTTCCATATGGTCTCTACCGAACTGGAGGGGATGGGAGGTGCTCCTTACTGCCAGGCAGAGATGAAAGTTCCAGTTTCCCACTTGACTTTTTCAGATACCACCCCACTGGAGAGTTTGGAAAGTCTTGTTACAGTCTAGACATTTTAGAAGTCTAGG
>NW_003852508.1:1573470-1574869 GCF_000181295.1 Otolemur garnettii | reverse complement strand
TATGTGGAAATGAAATGTATTTCTTATATCAACCTTGTATTTAGCAACATATGATAGCAGAATAGTCTATATTAAATTATTAAAATTAGTAAATAATAGTTTACTATAGATTCTTTTGATTTTTAAATGCGGATTGCATTATTTGTATCTTCCTTTCTAAATAATTTATATTTAAATTATTGTTCTTGCCCTTGTTGCTTTGGCTAGAATCTCTGCTATCATCTTCATTAGTGGTGATGACAGACATTATTGTTTTATTTTTGGCCTCAGAGAGAATTTTTTCAACATTTCTCCATTAATTATAATGTTTATTATAGGTTTTTAAAAGGTACCCTATATTTTCTTAAGTTACTTCTTGAGTTCTCTTCTATTACTAGTTTGCACAGTTTTTTAAAAAATCATGAATAGAAATCAGATTTTATCAATGTTCTTTCCCAATCTATTTGAATAAATATATGATTTTTTCTCTTTATTTTGTTAATACATTGAGTTATAAGGATTGCTTTTTAAAAAATTTTTGAATTTTTTTATTAAATCATAAACACATAGATCATGTATACATTAATGCATTTATGGGGTACAATGTGCTGATTTCATATAGAATTAGGAATGCTTACATCACACTGGTAAATATATACCTCATCCTGTTTACTTAATTATTGTGTTAAGACATTTATACTCTATACTAATAGATCCAACATGTGCCCTTGCATTATGCACCATAGGTGTGATCCCACCATTCACCCTCCCTCTGTCTGACCTCCCCCTCCCTTTCCATCCTCCCTCCTCCCTCCTTCATCTTGGGCCATAGTTGTGATCTATTCTTCACATGAAAATGTGAGTGATTGTAAATTGGTTTCATAATAGTACTGAGTACATGGGATATTTTTTCTTTCATTCTTGAGATACTTTACTAAGTAGGATATGTTCCAGCTCCATCCATGTAAGTGTAAAAGAGGTAAAGTCTCCATCTTTTTTAAAGGCTGCATAATATTCCATGGTATACATACACCACAATTTATTAATCCATTCATGGGTTGATGGGCACTTGGATTTCTTCCATGACTTGGCTATTATGAATTGAGCTGCAGTGAATAATCTGGTGCAAATATCTTTGTTTCCAAGTGATTTTTGGTCTTTTGGATATACATCTAGTAGAGGAATTGTAGGATCAAACGGCAGGTCTACCTGTAGATCCCTGAGTATTCTCCACACTTCTTTCCAAAAGGGACATATTATCTTGCACTCCCACCAGCAGTGCAGAAGTGTTCCCTTTTCTCCACATCCATGCCAACATCTGTAGTTTGGGGATTTTGTTATATGAGCCACTCTTACTGGAGTTAGATGATATCTCAAAGTGTTTTTGATTTGCATTTCTCTGATGATTAAAGATGCTGAG
>NW_003852508.1:1561936-1570424 GCF_000181295.1 Otolemur garnettii | reverse complement strand
AAGCATTCTTCATATGTGCTGACTAAGTCTGAAACTGCCCTAAGCCAGTGCGTTAAGCACAGAGGCATCTCTACTAATTGTCCCAGTGACATAACCTGCTGCTACCCTGCATTAGGTGGCCCCCCAGTGATAGACAACCTGCTATTCTGCATAATGCGGCCTCACCTCCATCGGGGGCTTGGTTTCCCCTCACCTTACCTCTACCCTCCATGCTCCCACTGCATGGCTGCCTTTCACTTTTTATATGTGTCATGCTCCTCCCAGTTTCAGGGACTGAGCACCTGCCATTTCACCTGCCGAGACTGCTGTCCCTTGTTACTGAGGGTTCCTCCCTAAGATTGCAGTCTTAGCACCACTTCCTCATAGAAATTTTCTCTGACCCCTGATCTAAGTTTGGGATCAGAAAGGTTACTTTCCCCTTTAGAGCTTATTTTAGCATATTTTTCTTAATCTTTGAAATATTTATTCACAATCTCAAGGAAACAACTAGTGGTACAAAGTTTGTGTCTTCTGTTAGAATATGAGCTCCATGACCCAGAGGCCATGTCATTCTTATTCACAGAGAGCACACAGTAGACACTAACTACACATTTCTTGAATGACAATTCTCTTATCTAAATTTCTCATTTGGGATGTGTATAGTACTGCAGTTTTATGGGTAGGGACAAGAGTTGACATCATGCATATTTTTGTTTTCTACAAGATTCCACTGAGATCACTTCTTGATCTACTATTTGCTTCCTGGCACTACAGCCACTTCACTACCTTCATCTGCATGGAGCTTCTGTTGGCTTGGGTCTCACAAAGTAGGATGAGATGGGTGAGTGGCTATAAAAGGTAGCCTAGGCTCAGTGCCCATGGGACAATGGTTACAGTGCCAGCCACATACACCAAAAGTGGTGGGTTAGAACCCTGACTGGGCCAGCTAAACAACAATGACGACTGCAACAAAAAATAGCCAGGCATTGTGGCAGGCATCTGTAGTCTCAGCTACTTGGGAGGCTGAGGCAAGAGAATCCTTTGAGCCCAAGAATTTGAGGTTGCTGTGAGCTGTGATGCTACAGCACTCTACCAAGGGCAACATAGTGAGACTCTGCCTCAAAACGAAAAAAAAAAAAGGCAGCCTAGATCACAAACAATGGATGGTATGGAAATAATGACAATTATACTATAATCAATATTAATAATATATTACAATAGGTAATAAACATTTACTGAACACTTACTTTACAGCGTCAGGCACTGTGCTAGCTTCTCTATGCATCACCATTGAAGATGCTTTCACAATACTATTATGATGTAGTTCAGTTATTCTCACCGTTTTATAGGCAAGAAAACTGAGCATTAGAGAGATTAATTAACCTCTCAAGGTTGCACAATTAGTGAGTGGCAGAGATAGGATTTGAATCCATGTTTTTGTGACTCCAGAATCCATGCTCTTCACTGCTAGACCATAGACTGCCTTATGTCAGTTTTGCTAGTTGTCAAAATACGGTGAGAGTCCCTAGGAAAGAGATGGTAAAGTAGTTTATTTTATCTAATTTTAGCTCTAAAGTATCAAGCAGATTTACTTTCTCCTTTCATGCTTGTTTTAGCATATCTTTCTTAATCTTTGAAATTTGTTTGTGAGAAAGAAAATATTTGAATATAGGACTCTTTAAGTATTCTTTAAGCTGACTCCAAATTACTTGTCTCTGTAATGGGATTGGTTCTCTGATTCTAATTCAACCTTTGCAATTTTCTTGAAGGTTGGTTAATCTCAGCATTTAGAAAAGAAATCACTGTAATTGATCTGTTCAAAAGATCAGGTTATCTCTAAATACACAAACGTAAGTGTGTAAAACTTTTTCCACAGACAGCTCAGTCAAGTTCTTAAGCAAAAGACCTTCCTTCCACAAGCTGGTGTGCAATGACTGCTTTCCAGAAATCCCAGTGTCACTAAAAATTCATATGTTGGGGAAGATTAAATCCTTTATTGTTCTGGCTCTTCTGGAGATGGTGCCAAGAGAGTAAAATCTTATGAAAGACATTTATTTTTCCAAGGAATGTGTTAATATTTATTTAATTAAGCTCATAACCCTTTGTTTGAAATGTATTTATATAAAAGGGAGAAAAACAGACTCTACAATTAGTTTTCTTGTATCTAGGACAAGCTTGTTATAACAGTCACGGGATACATTTTGACGGGTGCTATTTCAGCATCGACTATTTTGAAAACTTGGAGAAAAACACTTTAAAGTCAATACTGTCCAATTTAAAAATATGAAGTTGGATCCTATACCATAATATATATTTAACCACTTCAAATCTTCTATGAATTTTAGAGGTGGCTCAATTAACTTGGTAGTCTTACTTTTTTTTTTTTTTTTTATAAATCATGTCTAACAAGATTATAATACTATTTTTTCCCCTTCCTTTCAGGAGACCTACTGGAGGCAGTGACTGCCGCTTAAACATCTCTGCATTTCCCATCCTGCTTGTGACATGTGATAATACACACATTGAAAACACAGAGGACATTACTATGTGAGGGGTTTGACAGGCTGTCCTCCTTGCTGTGAAGTCTCAGTAGTCTCTTTCCTCTCTTCTTCTCTTTCTCAAAAGTTGGGACATGTATAGAGACAGTGGGAAATTGCTGGACTGCCTGAGAGGTGCAGTTAAGCAGGAGGGGAGCTCAGGAGACACACGTAACTGGGGGACATCGGCGTGATTTGCTGCACGAGATGGCATTGAGTCGGGGGTGTTAGGCACTCAGATGTCAGAGGAAGGCCTTCCAGTCTGTACCAAGATGGGCATGCTGTTGAAATGTTTGCTGAGTGAATGCAAAGCTATTTTGAAAAATAAAATAGGTGCATGATCAATGAAAGTGAGGGAATCACGAGGGGAAGTGCATGAATGACCCGAGTTCCTGGCTAGATTCTCTTGCATGAGAAACTCTGCCCAGGCATAGATGGGGCCCTTGGTAAATGGGTTCTTTGAAGGAGGATAATCCTTTCCCCTCAGCTTTTGACAGAGACTTGTGGTGTGCCAACAGCGCTCTTTGGATGTAACTGACTGACAAGAGAGATGAAGAGGTGGGATGTCAGTTGGTGTCATAACCTATTTCAAGCTGACCTTGTCCTCACAGCACTCTTGCAGTACGTGTCTCTATGACAATAATTCATTATTTGTTTAATTGCTTCTTAAATATCCATCTTTATTGCAAAAATCCATTAAGCTCTGTGAGGGAAAGGATCAGCTTGGTTGGTTTACCATGATACCGAGCGTGTTGCCCGACACTTCACTGGTGCTCAGTGAATTTCTGTGGAATGAATGATGTGCCTTCACTCATTCATAACTGAGACTGTTGAGTGCATGACAGTAAAAGAGGTTGTTCTATTTATTTAAAATATGTGGGATATGGGTGATAATGTTGGGAAGACGATTTGTGATCAGATCACTGGGAAATCTGAGTATCTAGGTAAGAGTTAGTACTCATCATACAGTGGCAGGCAAGAGATTATTAATTAAAGGCTCTGAGTAGGTGAGTGACAAGATCAGCTTTGTTTTATGAAAATAAATCTTTTAAAAATTACTTGAGGATTGGAATCCATGAAGAGGAAGGTTATCAGTATGATCTGAATCATACCATCCTGTTTTAGCCTGTTGCTTATAAAGCAATCTCTAGCTATCTCCCCTGCACCCTGCCTGTTGCTACCGCCTTTCCATGTAGAAGAAATAAAGATTTGTGGTGGCGACATGGAGCTTGGGAAGGGAGAGGAGGGAGCATGGAGTGGAGGCTTGAACAGAAATTTGGGCATAAATATATGTCCATTTTTTACCATGAATTAAAGACTTATTTTGCCATTTTTTCCCAAAAGCATGCCAGTCATTTACAAACAAATCTTAAGATTCTGACTTGGCTAATAAGGTGATCTTGGTTTATTGGTTGAACTGGACTCAAGCATTTTTCCTCCGTTGTCTAGAAATGTCTCCCTCTCCCCTGCCTTTTCTTGCCTTTGTGAATATCTTCACATTTTAAGCAGATTGCCATTGCTTTCTGGTTATTTTCAGGTATTAAACTTAGTCCAGTCTAACTTAAAACTCAGTGTAACATCTAGTTCAGAGATTCTCTTCTGTCTCAGCACAACCTGGAGATTAGAAAAAGGGAATTCATGCTCTGCCTTTTCACACACAGGTAGGTTTTGAATCCACGCCTCGTTCTCCTCCTGTTTCTTCTGCAATGCAGTGGGAGAGGGAGATTGCATAGAAGAAAAAGGTCAAAAATCTTCTTAGTTTGGGATGTAGGAGGCTTGAAATGATGATTGCTTGGGACATCTTTGATCCCACATTTTGGTAATGATCCATCTGGGGAATGAGTTGCTTTTTGTCTCCTTCTTGAGGGTACACTTTTATCAGTATGACTGGCTGTCTTGGAATAGCCTCCAATTGGCTCCAGCAAAAGAAGGAAGAAATAACTTCACCCTCTCTTTTCCATGAGGAAAAGAGAAGAAGTGTCATCACACTTCCTCTGAAGATTCCTAGTTTGTAGGAATATAGGATCATGGGTTATGGCCTTTGGACCAGTTTTGCTGTCTTTTAGCAAGACCTTATTTTCTTTTGTTCTCAGCTTTCATGCTTTAATGGAAATTCCAAGACAGCAGATAAAGAGCCATTTAATTTCCTAGAATATACATAACTCTTGTCCTGACAGAGCTTAGAGTTTAAGAACAGCCATCAAAAGTGTTAGCAAGCAATCTCAGTTGTTAAGGAAAGAGCAACTTCATTTATTCACGTGTTCATTCATTTCCACCAAGTCAGGTCCTGTCCCAAGAGCTAGGTATGCTGCATGAATAAATCTCAATAGTTGCTGCCCTAACCTAGGTTATAGTGTAGTGGGAGAGATAGACATTAAGTGAGTAGACACACAACTATTATAATTATAATATGGGAAAAGAACAGGGTGATATGGAAAAGAACAACATGGCTGGTGCGGTGGCTCACACCTGTAATCCTAGTGCTCTGGAGGACAAGGTGCCTGAGCTCAGGAATTTGAGACCAGCTTGAGCAAGAGTGAGACCCTGTCTCTACTAAAAACAGAAAAACTAGCCAGGCGTTGTGGCAAGTGCCTTTAGTCCCATCTACTCTGGAGGCTGAGGCAAGAAGATCACTTGAGTCCAAGAGTTTGAGGTTACTGTGAGCTATGATGCCAGGGCACTCTACCCAGGGAGACAGAGTGAGACTCTGTTTCAAAAAAAAAAAAAAAAGAAAGAAAGAAAGAAAAGAGAAAAAATATGGCACATGATGGTATGAGCAGGCTTGCTCATTTTTATGGGCAAGAGTGTAGAAACTATCAGAGTTTCCTCTGCTAGAACTAGGAGAGTTCTTTCTCAGGAGTAAAGTTGCAAGCCCACCAATGATGAGTAGAACTGTGTTTCTAGGAAGAACCTATTAGTGCATTACTATATTTATTAGCCCAACCATTTGCTAGGTACTGTAAAAGTGCTAAAAATATCAAGATTTACAGGATATAGTTCCTTTTCTCAAGATGTTTAAAGTCTAGTGGGAGATACAGCTAAATATTGAGTTACAATGTAGAGGGCCAAGATAAGAATCACCCCAGCAATGTCCTTCCCTGGGCCTGGGAGATCAGTGGGAGCCGCTCTGTGAGATGGACCACTTGGTGGTTTTTCCAAAGGATCACGGGGTGCTGACCGGAGGGCAGAGGTAGGATAGTCTAGGTAGAAGAAGGAGCATGTTCAAAGACAGAGGTGAGAACCCTAATCAATGGGTCTCGACACAGAGGAGTTGATTGATAAGCAAAGACACTGACATCCCTAACTTTGCAGCAGCAGCTGCTGTTCATTGCAGTGCATCAGGATGCGACAGAGATGGGAAAGTACTGGTCCAGAAACTAGAAGGAGCATGACACCTTTAGGGAATTACAGAAATGCTGAGCTATATGAAGCGTGGAGAGGAATGCTGGCCAGCTTTCGGTCTTACCAATCACACTTAAATCCATAATATTGTCATCAGTATAACCCTCAAGCTAACAGCACCAAAGCTATAGGAGTGGGGATAAGATTTATTAAGTAGGGAATGTGATAAACTTTTAGCATCCCAATACCATTTATGAAAAATAATTTTATTTTTATCTCTTTTGTCCATCTTCCTCCCTGAACTTCAAGGAGAATTTGGCTGTGTGTTCTTGGTTTCTGGGTCTTATAGTGCAGAACAGTGTTTTTCAATTTCAACCTTTTTTGTCTCATGGCACACTTGAACCTATAGTTCAATTTCTGTGGCAGTCTTAAATTAATGTTGATGGAAAAAAAGTTAAGAAAAAGAATGTACTTACTGTGCTTTGAACTTCTTTCAAAATAATTTAATTAGTGGTCTTCAAAACTTTTCGAGGCCCAACAAAGCCCCTCTCATGGCGCACTGGTGTGTGACAGCATCCCAGGTGAAAATTGCTGGTGTGGAATCAGGGGCAAGACTGGAGACGCCAAAGGAAAGAGAAAAGGGAACAGATGGGGAGGGCACGAGAGAAAATAGGCCTTGATGTAGTTGTGGTGTTTAAATTGAAATTGAGTGAATTTTCTTTAAGATTTCCAAGTAGAGAATTTGGACTTTCTTAAACATTTCTTTAGAATTTTTCTAAAATTCCATTTCTTAAGTGTAACACTCAATAGAGACTGGGCTGTCTGAAGCATCAGGGAGTATTAGGGTCACATCACACGTACCTGCTTATAAATGACAAAGGGGTTTAGTGCAATGCAGGAAATAGTCTCTGGCTCTAGAATCAGAATCTATGCATTGCTTTTGACACTTAGTGACGTGATTTTGGATTAGACCATATTGTTTCTCTTAGCCTTCCTACATCTCAGCGTCCTTGGAAATGAATGAGGACATAGTACCCATCTTATATATTTCACTGGACATGTGTAAGACTTGAAAGTGCCATGTAAATTATAAAGATTTATCCAGAGTTTCATGACAGCATAATAATAGTGATGTTAATATTTTTTTTAATTGATAACATAATAGATGGACATATTTTGGGGTTACGTGTGGTAATCTGATACATTCATATAATAAAATCCAGGTAATTGGGGTGTCCATCATCTTAAATATTTATCTTTTCTTTATACTAGGACTGTTTGAATTATTTTCTTCTAGCTGTTGATGTTAAAATTAAAAAGAATACATTTTAATTTTTTAAACACTAGAATTATACCCTCAGTGGTTTTGAGCAATGATGGTTGATGATGACAATAAATAAAGGACGAGGAGACAGAGTCCCTCAAGTATGAATGACAATGGCTTGAATTTAAAGAAAACTACCAGCTAATCTTGTCCCTGGCAAGACTACAGTTTAAATCCATCACTATTTTCTTTTTAAGGTTACTCTGACATGTCTGAATTCTTATTGTTCTATCTGCAAATGTCACAGTTCAGTCCCTGAATTTTCTGGTTCTGTCAGGCTGCAAAATCTTGTGATAGAGGGATAGTTAATAAATTATTTGACAGGAAGTATAGAAAAAAAGTCTTTGTAATTCACAGTTCTGACATAATGAAAAGCTTATAATTCACTAGTGTGACCTCACAGCTGTGAATTACAAGTTTCACTTGACTCGTTCACAATTTGTCTTTGAATTTATACTATGAAAAGTGAGAACCATATTGTCAAACTGTCACTCCATATTGATATATTACTGCTGAAGATTAAGAAACATTTTGTCAAAGAGCAGGAAAATAAAAATACTCTAAAAGAAGATGGAGTTTGATACAAATTTGAAGGGGAATATGAGGCAAAGGAAAAAAATGGCTAAGAAAGGCAGTATGCAGCATTGGTATCTGTTGGGACTTGCGTTTTAATTCTTTTGTTTGATAACAGCAAACTCCTATGTAATGTGCCATATATGCCAGGCCCTCTTCTGAACATGGCATATACACACCTCTGAAACAGAAGAGACTCCTTTTAGACGTAGGTACTATTTTTAGTTCTATTTTATAAATGCAGAACCTGAGGCACAGAGAGGTGAATCAACTTGCCTAAGGTCACACAGCTAGTAAATGGCAGAACCAGGATTTCAAGTTAGGCTTCATGGCTCCAGAGGCCATACTCCCAAACCTCCTTGCCACTTGGCCCCTGAAAAGATGTCATTATCAAAGACAGAGTTGGCTGAGTCTACACTAATTTTATTCTCTTAACATCTTAAAAATATCATTGATCTGATTTTTTTCTTGATAGTGGTACTTTAAAAGAGTAGAGGTCAAGAGAGAGAAATCATTTAAACTTGTTTAGATCCAGGATAGCGAAAGGTTCTCTATACTGTGTGCATATCTATTTTTTTCAACCTTTCACCCATCTTTAAATAAAGTATGGAGGGTGGTGCCTGTGGCTCAGTGGGCAAGGCGCCGGCCCCATATACCGAGGGTGGCGGGTTCAAACTGCAACAACAACAAAAATAGCCAGGCGTTGTGGCGGGCGCCTGTAGTCCCAGCTACT
>NW_003852508.1:1533500-1561803 GCF_000181295.1 Otolemur garnettii | reverse complement strand
ACACACACACACACACACAAACAACAAAAAGCAAACAAACAAACAACTTAAATAAATAAAATATGCAAGGTTGATTGTCATTTTAATAGTACTCTTCCCTGAAACTTTTTATTTTAATAAAATTCCAAAAATTACTGGAAATTCAAGAATAATTCTAAAAACTGTTGTATATCTTTACTCAGAGTTATGAACTGTTTACATTTTGCCTCACCTTCTCTCCCTCCTTCTCGCCCCCTCTCGGAATCATTTGAAACTAAGATTCTTTATCCCTAAATATTTCAGTGTGTATTTTTCTGAAAGCAAGAACACCCGGTCATAAACACGGTCAATGATCGAAGTCTGAAGTCTTTCCATTGATAGAAAACTAATGTCTAGTCTACAGTCCGTGTTCAATTGTCCCAGTAGAGTTCTTTATTATTTGTAAGACTAGTCACGTGCAGTAGTGAGAAGGGGGAAGGAGCAGGACAGGGTGGTCTGTCTGCTGCTGACGGTGAGCAAGCAAGACCTTTGGACCTGCCCCCATGGCGTTCTTTATAGTTAATTCTTTTCATCAGAGACCCCTTCTTTCCCCCTTCCATTATAGCACCTTTATTTGTAACAATCAAAACTGTAACAATCAGAATACCCTATGATAGGTGAATAGTTAAACAAACTGATGTACATTCATGCCATGAAATACTACGGAGCAGTGAAAAGGAATCAATCATTGATTCATGTAACAGCTTGGATGGATCTCTGGGGCAATGTGCTGAGTGAAAAAAAGCCAGTTGCACACTAGATAATTTGATACCCATAACGGTCTCAGAATGAGAAAAGCATAAATAGGGGAGCAGAGTCGTGGTTGCCAGGCATCAGAGATAGTCTTGGGGTGGGAGCAGGTGACCATCAAAGGTTAGCTTGAGTGAGATCCTTGAGGTAATGGAATGGTGCTGCATCTTGACTGCAATGGTGTTTGCACAAATTCTATGAGGTTCTATCTTAGTAGAGTTTTTTTTTAGATTTTATTTATTTATTTTGTTTTGGAGACAGTCATCCAGGTTGGAGTGCAGTGGTGCGATCATAGCTCACTGTAATCTAGAAGTTCTGGGCTCAAACAATCCTCCTGCCTTAGCCTATCAAAGGGATGTCCTTACAGGCACCCTGTCTAGAAGAGTTATGAGTAGCTGGATATAAAAGTAATGGAGGAAACTGAAACACATAACTGGACAGAATACCAGTGCCGTGATGAGACCCTGGTGTAGCAAGGTCAAGTTCTTTTCAGCTCAAAGTGTTCCCAGAGTGTGTTTCATAAACTACTCATCTCACTTCCAACAGGTGCCTGTATCTGCCTTTTTCTCTGAACTGCTCTGCTTACTCTGGAGTTCTTTCTTCTCATGCTTGTGCTGTTACCTCTGCAGCCTGCTGCCAGCCACCTGCAAAGCTGCTTGCAGGATGTGAGGTGGTGGTCTCTTTGAAATCCTCTCTCCCAGCTATAGCTGGGACACTCTCTTGCCCCAGAGGCTGTGTCTGTTTCGTCTCCCACACATTCCAACAGCAGCTGCAGCTAAGAGGTACACTTCACCTCCACTTGTAATATGCAACATTGTATAATTTTTAAAACGACCTGCTTTGGCCTTTGAATAGTTCATAGAAATTTCATTAAAAGTCCGTGGACTTTGTGCTGGTTCTTCCCAGTAACTGTCTTCTATAGTTCAGATTTGAGTTCATAGATGAATGAGGACTACGAATAGTAGGTACCATAGTGTATCTCAAATTGCCCCTCCTCAAATTTCACTTCCTCACCCTCCTAATTTCTTCCCCAAATTCAATGGATACTTAGAGAATGCTTTTTCCTCTTAAAATTCATCTTTGATAGGAATTCCTGAACAGAGTTGCACATGTATACATCCGAGATGGAAATTTACAGTATGGTCTAATCTCTGATGGCAGCTTCATTAATTGGCTGTGATCATTTAAACCTTAATATTATAAAGAGTTTGTGAAATAGGTCCTGCTAAAAACCAGGACACACTATCCTCTTTAGGGAATCTCCTGTTGTATCCATCTGGTTTACTAAGAAAAAAGGGAAGTGAAATTAGTGTACTCATTTATAATGGACTTACGGTGAATCCTAACGGATCCTTACGTCATTTCTGAAGAATTATTCACTCACCTCTTGGGGATGAGTTGAGTACATTTAAGGGCCTGAGATAGTATCTTTCCTTACTGTGGACCATGGGGTATTTACCCTTTTGCAATCCTCTAGCTTTTGTCCTGTTCTCTACAATTCTTCCTCTATTACAAATGGCAGTGCTAGGTGCTCATGGAAAGTTCTTTTGTGCTCTAGAATACAGTTCAATGAAGCCCGAAGTCTTTAAACTCTTAGGGTGGTTACCTTCTGTCTCAGGGTGCTTTCTTCTCCCTTGGGGTTCCATTCTCTCCTTACTTTTATCGCACCTTATTTTAGTTAACTGATAGTTGATTCTTCTTTGTGAAGAAAAAAATCAGAATAGGAACTCAACACTTTTTACATTAAAATGCATTTGTGATAATCTCAGATTTAAAGAAAAACTGAAAATACCAAGCAAAATTTTTGTTTTCCCAGAATTTAATAGAGAATAAATTGCTGATGTGATGGTTCATCACTCTGCATATTTTTATAAACCAGGACATTCTACATGACTAAATCAGCCAAATCAGAATGTGGAAAATAAGAATATTACTACCATCTAATTCTCAGGGGCCACTCATTTTAGGGAATTGTTTCAGTAATGCTCTTTATAGGCAAAAAGTCCAGTCTGGAATCAGGCATTGCATTTTGTGGCTGTGTTCTTGAATCTCTTTCAGTCTGGAATAGTTTCTCTCTCTTTCCTTGACTTCAAAGGCCACATTACTTCCATTTATTTTGTTAAGTGGTCTTCATTTGGTATTTGTCTGATGTTGCCTCGTGATTAGATTCAAGCATGCTCTTTGGCAGAAACATCAGAGAAGCTGTGCCGTGCTGTTCCCATTCTGTTCTGTTGGGTTGCACGTGGTTTTGACTGATCCCATTACTGATAATATTTATTTTGACCACTTAATTAAGGTGGTGTCTTCCAGGCATCTCCACTGTAAAGTTACTTCCCCTCATTAATTATAATTTTAATACATGTTTTGTGGGAAGATATTTTGAGACTATGTGAATAATGGGAGCCTCATCAAACTTCTTCTTTATTTAGTTATACTTACACATTTACTATACAGTATGACTGTATTCCTGTATTATTGGATGAGATACAAACTTTATTGCTACTGTTACCTGTTTTGATGCTCAAATTGTCCCATATTTGGGCAGCAGGAACCCCCCCAAGGGCTTTGTGTCTTTTTGACATGTCCCCTTATTTTTGGAGCACTTCTTTTCTGGCCCCAAAAGATGTTCCAGCTCATTCTATAATATCCATCTTCCAGTGAATCAGGCATTCCTACAAGGAGTTCTGGTGCTTTTAACTGGTAAATAGTGTTCAGAAACCAGGCACTAGGTGTGTTCATAGATGTTGAGTGGGATGACTCCCAGCCCTTCTCACTGGACCAGGCGAGGTAATACATGAGACACCCCCCCCCACATTTGTGTCATGTGGTTTCTATAGCCACCTAAATACGGTAGAACCTCCATAGCTGACCACCTCCCTACATTGAACACCTGTTAAGTTGACCTAATTTTCATAGACTGGACATGTACCACATGCATGATCGGTAGGCCTAGCCCCTTATGTTGTCCACCTCTGTATGTTGACCAGTTTGTTACAGTCCCTTGGGTGTTCAGCTTACAAGGGTTCTTCTGCATATTTAAAGACCAGAGATCATACCAACACTTCCAGTTTCAATCTAACCTCATAGGGTTCATTCTTTTTCCCTTTCCACTTATGAAATTCTCTTCCTTAACAGTGAGAAACCTGACTCCCGGTAATCCCTCTGTCTATAGCAAAATTCCTATCTCAGTGGTTGCAACTCCCTATTCCATGGGGACCCCTTAGTCTAGCTCTGACAGCCCCCATTCTCTTTGTAAACATCATATTTCCAAGCTCAGTCTCAGAAATCAGCAGGAGGGCCTTGAGTACATGCGCTTGGGGGACCCACAGTTCCATGCAGCACCTTCACCTGACCCCCATCCCTGGACCATCCTCCTCGTCCCTTCCCCACGCTCAGGCTCTGCTGTGCTGCAGGGGGACCTTCCTCTACAGATCCAGTGTCTTCCCCAGGTTTGGTTTCAGACACCTCACACCAGACCAGTCCTCTTGTTGGACACCCTTTTCCTCTCACTTCAGCTCTGACATTCCCTGGTGGTCACCACCCCATCTCCCAGCCCGGTGAAGTGCTGCGTTGGACCACTTTGCCCCTTCTGTGTGGACGTGAAACCCCTGCTTGGGCCTGACACCCCTGCGGGGCAGCTCACCCCCACCCCAACCTTTCTCACCTCACTTAGGATCTGACACTCCACGGTGCCCACCTCACCCCACAGGGCCCCTCCCGTCATTGTAGGCTGCCCTCACCGCAGCAGGGAGGGCCAGTCAGGGCTCACATGGCTCATGGCTGGGCGCTCTTCCCCAAGAGGCCTTCCTTGCTGCTGCTGGGCTCTCATCTCCCATGCCAGGCTGCCTCTGCCTGCCCTTCCCTCTATGGCCACTTCCACAAATGTCCCATGTTCAACCTTTTGCACTGAGCCATCCTCACACATGGACCTCCCTGGATTCACTTTGCCTAGCTGCCCTGCCGTTAGGACACTGTCCTTACACTGCTAGCACTCAGCACCATGGGCTAGACCTCACCGTTGTGGCTCCATGTGGCTGTCCTCTTACCATTCTGGGCTCACACAGGACCTGCAGGGAGCCCTTCTGGCTCTGTGGAGCTCCTGTAGCTGCAGGACGCCCTGCAGGCTCCATGCCATTCAGACCCTCTGCTTGGCACTGCTCTCCCTTCTCTGCACCCCACTTGGGGCCTGACACTTGCTCCCATGGACACGCCTCACCTTGCTCATGCTTCAACACCTGGTCTTGGCCACCGGCCTGTTCCCTGTTCCCCCTCTGGTGACACCTGCCCTGCTCCGCTCCAGCTAATAGCTTTGGAACCAAATTGCTCTGGAAGGGAAGGAGGAGGGAAGGGAAGGGAAGGGAAAGAATGGGGGAAAATGGAAATAGCTTTTGACAGAGCCTGCTCAGACCAAGCCACAAACCCAGAGACATTTGTCACAATTCCCCTTTGTTTCTGTAGGTATTCATTCCTTGAATGACTTGAAGGTTTAGCCAACATTTCAATATTCTGTGCCTTCCTTGGGGTACTGAAGAGGCATATTCTCTGCAAACAGCTGTTCAGTATGATACCACCAGGGTCCTCCGGTATATTTATAGCTTTGGAATTCACAACTACCTATAATTTATACATGCACAGCTCTTCAAAATATGTAAAAAGTAAATCCTTCTAACTTATAGGGAGTATGGAATCCAATCAGTTTTAGCAAGCTTTCCTGTATATTAATTATCATTTATTTGAGTGCTGTTTTTAAAACCCATAAATCTGTAAAAGCTTACATTTTGTAACCTTGATTGAACATTATTTTTAAACTCCTATTGCATTTGGGGAATTTTGCCAGCCCTGGAACAAAGAACAAAATGTCATACTGAAACTAGTTTTTATGATGAAATGATGGTTAAGATATAATTATTATAATTAATGCCAAAATCTAGCCGTAATTCACCATGTTTGATCAGAGTGCATCTACAGTGACTCAGGCTGTGACAGATTTACTCCCAGGTACGTGAGGAGCTGTGGCCGGACGTTCTCGTGAGTGTATGTGGTGTAATGTTTATGATAACAGCATCAGGGCTATGGCAGCAAAGCTTTTATACTGTGTGTTTTCTCCTAGGAAAGAATCTCAGAAAAATACACTGCGTAGTATATCAACTTTTCGTGTGTGTTTCTCATAACCCAGACTCCCTGAAAAGTGAGAACCAGCTGCAAAGAAGCCTTGTCCTTTTAAACGACAAACTGCCAAAAGCTAGAAAGTGGCGACTGACATCCAGCTTATGGCAATAGGATGAAGAACGACTTTGCGAGTTCACCAGGCGAGTGACACAGCTGTGTTTCCTGTTAGCGACAGAAGACAATCCAGGCAGAATTCCACGGCTTCATTGCCTCAGCCTGAGACATTAAGGTTCAACCTCTGCACACAACGCATAAATATCCTTTGGCTTTTCTTCAGTAAGCACAGGCTAGAAGTTAATAATGTGGGGATGTTTGATTCCCTGCTGTTTTAAATAATTTCATGGAAAATCTAATGCAGTAGGACACTAGTTTAGAAAGGTTATTACTCTCATCAAACGACAGCACTTCTTTCCCATTATTTTCTACCAATTTCTTGCCCTTATAGCTCCTCTCCCTTCATTTACCGCAAATGATTCTTCAAAACGACACTCTGTGGTTGGGTGGAGATGGGATTGGAGAAAACTTAATCCCTAATCAGGGCCCTGTCAGTGCTGGTCCTCGTGTGCATCTTTCTTCCTTCCTCTGCTTGCTGGAGCTTAGACACCAGACGGAGATGCACGCTCACCCGAGGGGTGTCACTGGAAACCAGCCCCTACCCGGCTTGCTGAACCGTTTTGCTTGGGACCCTGGAGTCAGAATGCACAGGGAGGCTCCAAGCAGTTACTGCCTGCAGTAGCCCAGCCCAGACCTTAGACTATGAGGCGCTCTGATCGCTAAATTCTGGAGTCTTTATGGCCTCTGTGGGCAGCAGGTACTTACCCCCAAACTCTAAGAATGCTCTTGGGAAGAGGTCAGAGTTTCCAGGATGAAGCGATGATACGTGGTTCCGTGGACAGGTTTCAGGCTCTCTGAGTGGGAAGGAGACTGCCTGTCTCCTTCCTCCTCTTTTCCTGCCAGGACGCGCAGTTTGTCCCCGCGGTCATGTGCGTTTCCCAGCCGCTTCTGCGACGGTCGCCATGCAACTCAGTTCTGGCTGATGAGACAGAGCAGAAGTTGTTTGTTTAGGACTTCTGGGTGAGATTCTTTAAACAGTGGGAAAAACCCATTTTTGGCTTTTGCTCTCCCTTTGGAGTGACCAACTGTCCCAGTTTGCCTGTGAATGTGGGGGGTCCTACAGATATGGGGCTTTCAGTCTTAAGATCCAGACAGTCCTGGATAAGTTGGTTGTCCTACCTGCCTTTCTTCCAGCAAATTTAGGTGTGATAAGTGGAGTTCTAGCAGCTATCTCGTGACCATGAGGTGACAAGTTCATGCTAAGGGTGGCTGAGTAAAAGGATAAGAGGAGTTTGGGTCCATCGTACCTGCCCTAGATTTCTCAGTACATGAGAAAAAAGTAACTCCCAATTTAGCGAAACTATATATATGTGTATATGCATGTGCAGAGTGTCCTCTTTTCTAGCAACTAAACTCGGTTCCTGATACGTGAAGCTACCACAAATTCCCTTAGCGTTGACTTGGTCAGGGAGCCCTGTTATACCAACGTGGAAGATATACCTTACTGGCTAAAGCACGTTCCATTTTGTTTTTCTTTTTTTATTGTTTGGGATTCATTGAGGGTACAAAGAATTAGGTCACAGTGATTGCATTTGTTAGTTAAAGCCCCTCTTAGAACTGTGTCCCACCCACAAGAGGTGTGCCATACACTGTAACCCCCAGCCCCTCCCCCACTACCCACTCTCTCCTTCTCCTACCCCCACCTTGCATTAGATCATCTACTGCCTTCATATTAGAATTGAATACACTGGACTCTTGCTTCTCTATTCTCATGATGTTTTACTAAGAGGAAAGCACATTCCATTTTTTCAGGAGAAATGATTTCAACATTGTGAAAATAGCTCCAGTCTTGTCAGACTCCGAACTCTCTCTCCTTTCAACTTCAAGCTGAGTTCATTGTCATTAGTCCTCACTCTTTTAAAACTTACCCTGAAAAGAGTCCCTCTAAGACAGATGTCGGTAGAGCTCACAGCAGCTCAGAGTGTGGCAAAGAAGGCTCTTACAGGGTGTGGAGGATGAAGCAAATCCATTCTGGGTGCTAATCCACCATCTTGACATCTGATCAACACTTGCTCTTGGGAGTGCCTCTATGATTTCTACTTTATTTACTGTTAGGTAAATCCTGCCCTTGACCATAAATCCTGCCTGTAGGCAGACTCAGATAGCTTCCTCGTCTTTCCCTGAGGAATCGACTTCAATTGTCCTACGCTTTCCTTCTTAAGGCAGATAATCTTGGGTCCAGGTGGTAAGGACACAGGGATCCACCCATCTTCTGGACTGGTCCCAGTCCAGAACATGACTTCTGTTCCTAAGTTCTTATTAAACATTTTTTTCTGAGAAACTGGATTTGTTAGCTTCTTTAGCATCTCTGCTTCCTTGGATTTTGGGGGTGGGTTTGCATGGAACTGCTCACTGGTGGAACATCACTGGGAATGCAGGAGTAAGAACACAGAGGCACAGAGAAGAGGTGCAAGGACCCAGCCAGGCAGTGTGTTCACTCTCTTCCATGCATGGTGTGGATCTCCTTCCCTGCAGCTTGCCAGTTAGCCTAAGGTGACCAGATTTTAACATTGGTAAAGTGGGACACTGTTGACGGGGGTGGGTGGGCTGAGGGGTGGGGGTGGGTGGGTTCTTAATTAAAAATTTGGTCTATATGGAGCAACAAAAATTTTCATAGAACACAAAAATAGTATTGTAATGTATTTTTAAAATTTCAACATAAGTATAATTAACAAATATAATACATTAAAAATTATGTATAGTATAATTTTATTCTTTGGCATATTTCTCATTGGATTGAATTTTTTTTAGTAGATTGCTGTCATTGTTTAAAAGGTCATGAAATTTTTCACAAGAATTTGTTAAATTATATTTCACACATAAAATAGCTTTCAAAGTCTCAACACTTAATTGTGATTTTTCTGATGTCCACACATTATTTACCATAGAAAAAACGCGTTCAGTCACAGCATTAGTTCCTGGTATGGACAGCACATATCCCACAGTTTTTAGTGCATTATTATATGGAACATGGTTTGTTTCAAAATGATGAAATATTTCTAACTATTTGTTCTCTCTTGCTGATGCCCAAGATTTAACTTTTTCCTTATCAATTTTTTTTTTTTATTGAATGGTAACTGTGTACATTGATGCACTTTGGGGGTACAGTGTGGTATTTTCACACACAATCCAAGACACTTCCATCAAACTGGTTAACATAGCCTTCATGTAACTTTCTTAGTTATTATGTCAAAACATTCATATTCTACTCATAGAAAGATTCACTTGTACCCCTGCAAGATGAACCAGAGAAGTGAACCCTCGAATCCCTCTCCCTCCACCCTCTCCCCCTCCCTCCCCCCAATATATTTTTTTAATAATGATACCTTGTAGGTTGTAAGTGTCACTTTCAAGGCCACCACTATAAAATATAAATAATACGAGTACTGTCTGCTAAATTCATGAAATAAATAAACAATTACTTACCTAAATTATCTGAATAGCTGATTTGTTGACATCACTTGTTTAACTAGCACTAGCACGCAGTACAATGTGTATCATCTGAGAGACAGTTACAAAATGTTTTCATCGTTGCCGATGCCAAAAAATGCCATTGTTCATTCAGTCCAAACAATGGTGATCGAATTCTAACAACTGATCAACAATGCGAACTTTGATAAGCAGTTCTCGATAAGCAGTTCTCAACAATTATTTGTTATTATTAAAGCTTAACATTATAAAATTAACAAAAATAATATAAAACTCATATCCTGGTGAAATAGCCACATGGCAGCCGAAAACCATATATTCTCTTCCCATTCTCCTGCCATTCCCTTGCTTGTTGCCCATTCTTTCCAAAAATTGGGACTTTTTAAAAATGTCACAGGACTCAGGACAAATTGTTAAAAATCAGGACTATCCCACCAAAAGCGGGACGTCTGGTCACCTTAAGTTAGCCATGCTCAGCCTGGAGTGATTCTGCCCAGACTTTGATTTTGAACTTCAATGTACAGCTCTTCTTTCTCTGGATTTCTCTGTTTGGTGTTGCCTTGGCACTTTATTGCAGAAAGAGCAAAGCTGAGTCAACACTACTATTAAGAATTTGAGGATTTTGTTTTGATGTTTCAGTCTACTGATGGGGGTGTGGCACTGACCTAAGAAATAATCTCAAAGCAGTGAAATTGGTTCTATTGCTTTTGCATAAAAAAATCTTTGCCTTTTCCCTATCTATCAGAATTATCCTTTCTCATCAAGGAAATCTTAGTTCTAAGTAATAGTAAATATTCATAAATAACTGATTATTGAATAAAAGAAGGAAGGGAATTAAATATCTTTCAGAGGACCTACTGAGAGCCAGGGTTCATTCCAATTGTTTGGTATCTGTGCTGATGTTACTGTTTGAATATTACCTCCAGACTTGGTACACATTCCAAGACAAACACACAAACTTTGTATACACTCACGTGTCTGATTTAATCCTCACATAAACTCCTATGAGTATTCCAGCATGGCTCTGACCTTAAGACTGAGTCCTTTCTATTGAGTAAAGCTATTGCTGACGTGCCTAAGCTTCTCCTTCCAAGAAGAGATCTCAGACTGGTTCACTTTAGAGACACGGGGAGAAGGTAATCGGCATCAGTTGAGCACCGGCTTGGTGGCACCCAGTACACGTTTACATCCTTTTTTAGTTAATATTTACTTGGACCCTGTGAGATGACATCATTCCCATTGTTTGCCATACTCATTTTATAGATGAGGCAACTGAGCTTTGGAGAGATTAAATACCTATCTAAAGTCAAACTGCTAACAACACAGGCTGCCAAGCCACTCGTGCTCTGAACCACTGCACCCATTGACTCTTATTTATAACACTCTGCAATTTGCTTTTCTCACTTAACTATGCATCATGAACATTTCTCCAGGTTAACGAAGAATAGATGACACATTTAAAAGAAATCTTCCATAATATTCCATGTTATAGATGAACTTTAATGCCTGCAGCTATCTCCCCTCCCTCTCTGCCACAAACAAACCTGCAATAATTTTTTTACACATATTCTCATGTACCAGTTTATCGATTTCTATTGGTTAGATTCCTACAGGTGAGTGTGGGCCGAAAGTTTTGGATATGTCTAATTATAATAGCTACTGCTAGATTATTATCTTTTAAAAATTTCGATTGTGGTGAAGTACACAGAACACAATTTGCAAGATTGTTTTTCTGAAAAGTTTATAGCAATTCCCCATCCTACCATCAGCAATGTCAGAGGAGGGGTCTGTCCATTCCTCCCCAGCTCCTTGCTGTAATTTGATTTCCTGGAGTCCTTGTGACATTGAGAACCCTATCATTTGTTTATTGGTCATTCATATTTTTTGCCATCTCAGCCTGAAGGGTTCGTAACCTTACGTTGAGAGAGTAAATTTCCATTTAGGTTTATGGACATCAAAAGCAGGGGGAGGAGATATGAATATGTGTTTAAAGTGGGCATTTTCTCGGCCTTCTTTCTGCGCCCCTCAAATTTATTCAACTTGTAAATTAGCCTCTATCAGTGGGTGCTTTAAAAGTGAATGAAATCATCTTCCATGTGGATTCAAGAGCTTTGGAAAAGTGGCTTAAAGAACAAAAGCCATTTGAGATCCTGATGAGGCCCTGAGCATGTTGGGAGGCCTAACCAAGGCTGGATGCTGTGGAAGATTCCACCATGTGCGTCTCCAGAACACCTTTCAGCACCTATCAGTAAGACCCTTTTGAAGCTAACTTAGATGGAGGATGACTTTCCATTTGGTGGGTGTGAAAGAGAAAGGATGAGAGCGAGGCTCAGGACCTACGTGCTACGGGGAAGAGGCTGTTCCCTGGGGTGGAGGGGAAGCTGCTGAGCACTACTGGAGAAGAAGCTCTCTGTGAAGTTAAATGAACCGAATGTTTAATGAAGTTCTGGTTGACAAGCTAGAAGAGAATTGGGCCAAAGTAAACAGTCATTCCCTGGAGACCAAAGCCTGGGAGTGGAGGGGGTGTGTTTCCAGTGCCTTCCCCGCGGCACCCCTGTGGATCTCAGGGGACGTGTTTTAAGTAGGTGGGCTTGTGTCACTGTAAAAGTAAAGTAAAGTTCCGCAAGCCGACCAGGGAAGAGTTTTGTTTGTGTGGAGAGACAGTGCCCTACCTATGAACCACATTTTAAAATGCATTTTGAGGTTTGAGTTAATAATGTGAATGACATTCAGTAAGATTGCCAAATGCTGGTAATTTACTCTCATTTTCACATTAATGTGGGCCCACCTGTGATGAATTGGAAACTAAATAAGCACATCAGTTTTAATTAGATATTTCAGAGACTGGATCTCGCTAAACAGCAGTATTCATTCTTATCTATTAACAGTGAAAGAGTTTAGTACATTCTTCAGAAAAAGTTTACACCCCCCCTCCCATTTGTCCTTCTACTTTGATTTGCAAATATTCTTTTCAGTTGGAGGCTTTGGAATTAAAAATTGCCTGGGTTTGTGCAAACAGGGAAAGAAAGGATTGCGTTTAGGTTTTGAAGAAGAAGCAGATCATACAGTGAATTAGTGATAAGTTTCATTTTAGACAACATGAATTTAGAAACGTTAAAAGAGACAAATAACATCATGGTTGCCTGGAAGATGCTGACCAGGGGTTGACACCTCTGTGTTCCTCAAACGCTGATTCTGCAAATAGAGATCTAAAAATGACACCAGGGTACAGCTAATAGATGCTGAATGACCTTATATCAGAGAAAGAAGCCATTTCTCAACATTCGAGGCAAGATATTATGGACGGCAAAATGTTCTCTGGTGCATAAGAGTCTAGGGGCTAATAAAACAAACTGGTACAAACGTGGGAGTATCTTTGATTAATATTTGTAAAGGATGAGGAATTAATAGTAGACACTGAGGCTTAAAAACCAGTTGTCCTCACCCCCCTCCCACAAATGATTTTTAGGTGCAATTTTGTGTTGGTGCCAGAGTAAGGTCTCCCATGTCGTGTCTGTAAGTACTTCCACCTGATTAGACTGTGCGCTCTGGGCTCTGGAAGGGTGAGGCTCTATCTGTCTGCTACAGTTATATTCCCAGAGTTTAGGGAGTGGCTGTTCCACAGTAGGTGCTGACTTGTAATTCTCTCTGTTTTGCTAGTCCCTGGCTTCAAACGCAGTCCCTCCCCACAGTCCTCCTTTATTTCCTGTGTCTGGGCTTTCCAGTAAAAACTGTAAAGAATCATGGGGTGGTACCTGTGGCTCAAAGGAGTAGGATGCTGGCCCCATATGCTGGAGGTGGTGGGTTCAAACCCAGCCCTGGCCAAAAACTGCCAAAAAATAAAAAGAATCCTGGCACTATTTCCATATCATTTTACGTTTATTTTTCTTGAGAGGAGAGTATCAGTTGACCACAGATATACTTCAATAAACTTTTCTTTTTTTTACACAAAAATTAAACTTTGGATTCACATGAATGCAAAAAATATTTCAAAAAAGTCCATATATTCTCAGAAAATAAAAGCTGCTTAAAATATGTAGTATATTGACTATAGAACTAATTCCTCCGTCAAAAAAAGGCAAAAGAGAAAAAAAAAACTAGTACAAGGAGATTAATAAATTCTGGTTAAAAAATTATGGTATTAAATATGACTGTAGTCATAAACCATCTATATAGCCCTTAAAATAATGTTTTAAGGACAAAATAAGTCTCCTAATACCTTAATCAAAAAAAGTAATAAAAAACATTAGAAGTATATTGCTATAGTGATGTATGTACTAAAGGCCCCACCTATACTACAAAGCAAATATATTAAAAATTGTACTTATATCTCATGAATATATACATACATGTATGGAAAAAGCATTAGAGTATAATTATGTATTTTTCCTTATTAAAGTACAATTAACATCAAGGGTACAAGTGAATCTTTCTAAGAGTAGAATATGATTGTCTTAACACAATAACTAAGAAAATGACACGAAGGCTATGTTAACCAGTTTGATGAAAATATTTCAAATTGTATATGAAAACACCACACTGTACCCCAGAATTGCATTAATGTACATAGTTATCATTTAATAAAAAAAGTACAATTAACAAATAAAAGTTGTGATATAGTCACACTTTTAGAAGAAAAAATTTAAAACATTTACATCAGAACTTCTTTATATTTTTTCAGAATTTCAACTATGAAATGTATTACTTTTATATTCATAAAACATGTTATGCAAATATAGAATTTCTTTAAATATAAATCTCTTTTGCTGGATTGAAAATGTGATAGAATCTCCTTATCTATCCAACGGAAGAAGTTCAGTGAGCCTATGGGAGGGGAAGGTGGTGAATTGAAGAAAGGAAAGACGATTGTGTGGGAAAGAAGCTCTTGTGTTCTTGGGTATCAGGGTGGTTTGAAATCGGCCATGCCAATTTCCAGATCTCCCTGGAACACTGCCACGCCAGCTTATTTGCAGGGGGAAAAATGTGCCTTTAGATGATCTCTATACTATTGCCACAAAGAAATTGCAAATGGGGATTGAAGGAAGAGATTGTTTTTACAGCTTTTAATATGGTTACCAGCAGCTTCTATGTCTTAATTTTATATGCAACTATATAGATTTTTTACTTCTGAGTAAATGGAAATTATTTTCAAGCTTGACATTATAGTTCTTCCCTATCTGCTTCATGAGCGATCTTTGAAAGAAAAATATCTGATTGTGTCTCTGCTTAAAATCCTTTAATGGCTTCTCTCTCATTGCCCTTGAGGCTCCGTCCAGACTCTGTACTGTGCGTGATGCACATTTGTGATGCCGATGACCCATCTCCTGCTCATCTCCCAAACGTGTCCCAGTCTGCACCACAGCAGACCAGCAGACCACTCGCAGTCTTCCTGTGCCTTGTCCCCCACTATTAAGATGGTACTTCCTTCTAGAGGCCTAATCCGCCTCCTCCCCCTGGTCCCTCCTCCTCCCTGCTCTCAGGCACATCTTCCCAGCATACACTGCACTTGCCCCCCCCCCAGCATTGTGGTGGGTTGCCTGTCCTACCAGACACCTCACTGTGAGCTGCTGGGGAGTGGGGACTGGGAGCTGGCCATCTTTTTATTCCAGTAGCCACCATACGACTTTTGGTCCACAGTGGGTATTTGATAAGCCTTAGTTAATAAACATGTGAGTGAATGCCTGAGATGTTTCGGTGAGTGCATAGGCAAAGACAGTTAAGGATAAATCCACTCCTGATCTTGCCTGAAGCTTTGTTTCACAGGTGGCATCTTCCAGACAGGCAGAGCCCATTGTCCTCTTAGATGTGCATGTGGCCTCTGTCTAACAAAGGGAGGTGTGTTCAGCAGAATAACGACCCCCAGAGATGTGCATGTCCTAATCCCTGGGACCTACAAAGATGTTACTTTTCATGGCCAAAGGAACTTTGAGATGGAGATAAAGTTATGGCCTTCGAATAACAAGATTATCCTGGATTGTCTGGGTGGACCAAATGTACTTACAAGGGTCCTTAACTTGTGGGAGAGGAAGATGGAAAACAGAATGTAAGAATAGAGAGATGGGAAGTGTGAGAGGGCTTGGCTTTGAAGATAAAGGTAGGAACCAAGGGATGTGGTCAGCCATACAGTCTGGAAATAGGTCTTAATATCAACTCAGCAAGAATGACTCGGATCTCAGGTATACAAGTGCAGGGAACTGAATTCAGCTAATAACTTGACTGAGCAGGAAATGGAGTCTCTCCTAGAGCCTCCAGCAAGGCACAGACACCTTGATTTTAGTGCTGAGCCTGAGACCCGTGTTGGACTTCTGGCCTACAAAGTTATAAGCCAATAAATTTGTGTTTTTCTAAACAATTATTTTAGTGGTAATTTGAGGTAACAAGCCTGCAAATTTGTGTTTTTCTAAATAATTAAGTTTGCGGTAATTTGTTACAGCAGCAAGAGGGAGCTATTTTAGCGTGTGTGATCTTCTTACTCCTTGGCTGCCCACTGTCTTCTCTTTGCAAGTGTATTTTTTTCCCCAAGTAAAAGGAAACAAGAAGAGGAGAAGGACACCTCGTAGCTAATGAAGGAATGGGGGTCCCCTGCTTCTTTCTCATAGTGACCCTTTGTTAACATGCATGCGAGTTTCTTCTCTTCTTTCTCTCCCCTCCCCTCCCTTCCCCTCTCCTCCCCTCCCCTCTCCTCCCCTCCTCTCCACTTTTCTTTTTTCTTTCTTTCTTTCTTTTTTTTTTTTTTGAGACAGGGTCTTGTTATGATGCCCAAGTGGACTCTCAAACTCCTGGGCTGAAGTGATTCTCCCAGTTCAGCCTCCTGAGTAGCTGGGACTACAGGTGTGCATCGAGATGCTTGTTTAATGCACACATCTCAAATTCTGCCACTAATTTAATCAAACATCTTTATTTGGCTATCATCCAAATTCCTTTTCCCTGCTCCTCCATCTTCCCCATACCACCTACATACATTCCTTCTGTGTTTTGTGTTTCTTTTTCTCTCTCATTTTCACTGCTCATTATATTTTTTTATTCTTTAAATACTTCACTTAGGATAATGGTCTCCAGTTCCCTCCAAATTGTTGCAAAAAGACTTGATTCATCCTTCTTCGTGGCTGAGTAGTACTCCATGGTATACATATCCTACATTTTGTTAATCAAATCATGAATTAATGGGCACTTGGCTTGATTCCATATTTTTGTGATTGTAAATTTTGCTGTCATAATTTGAATGCAGGTGTCTTTTTGACTTCTTTTCCTTTGGGTAGATACCCAGTAGTGAGATTGCTGGATTGAATGGTGGGTCTACCTTTAGTTTATTGAGACATCTCCATACTGTTTTCCATAGTAATTTGCAGTTCCACCAACAGTGTGTAGTTGTTCCTCTCTCTCTGCATCTGTGCCAGCATCTATTGTTTTTGACTTTTTAATAAAAGCCATTGTCTTTCTCATGGTCGCTGCTCCAAATGTCCCAGTATCGCAAGCTGTGCTGGAACATGCTATAGGGTATAGTAGAAAGAGCCCTGGCCTGGGTAGGAATTGGAAGACCTACTCTAGTACCAGCTCTGACCAAGACCATGTAAACTTAGGGAAGCATCACTTCATTTAACTCTCTTATTTACTCATTTATTCATTGAACTCTGACTATATGCAAATACTGTCCTGGTCACAGGGGTTACAGAGAGGAATTAGATGTCATTTCCCTTTCTTCAAAGAGCTCATGGTTTAGTAAGGAGAAGAGATAAGTAAAGACATATTTACAACACTGGGATATGTGCTGCTTTCAAAGTGGGCCCAATTACCCTGGGCTCAGAGGAAGGTGTGATTCATTTGCCCAATTACCCCAGGCTCAGAGGAGGGCGTGATTCATCTGCTTGCCAGGAACAGAAAATGAGCAGTATCTTGAAGTTCAGCAGTTGAAGAAGGGGAAGGGGTATTCCATGCAAAGTCACAAACACACGGCTTTGCATAGCCAATTACAGTCCGCCCAGGAAAAGCAAGTTTTTAGTCTCTGCTGAAGGAGCAGAGGTGTGGAGTGGGGTACGTGAGATAGAAGAGATACCTGGAAGGATGAAATCAGAGAAATGACTATTGAAGTCCTGATTTTCTTGGTCATGAAATGTTATATGTATGAACCTTTCCAGAAATAACATTCAACCGTTCAAATTATGATTATTTCCTTTTGTGAATTTATAGTTCCATGGTGCTCAAAAAATTTCCGTGTACAATCTTGTGACATAGGTTGCTATGGAATTGAGGTTTGTATCTGAGACACACAGAAACTGGGACACAAAGACAGTGTACAGTTAAGGCCCCTCGCTTCTTGGATTCAGACCTAGCCAGAGTCATTTGATTTGTTCTTTCAGAATGAAAGAGAGTCTTAAAACAAAACATAACAAAGCAAGCAAAACCCTCACTCATGAATGTAGCCTTACTGAAGAGACAAATTGTCCCAAATAGTGCATATTCAGCTGTACTGCACACGTGAATTATCAGGGGGGATCTTATTAGAGTATAGATTCTAGTTCAATAGGCTGGGACCCAAGCCACTCCATTTCTGATAAGCTCCCAGGTGGTGCTGAGGCTGGGAGGCTCTGAGACCATACTTTGGGTGACAAGGCTTGAGAGTTGCACTGACTAATACAGAAGCCACTAGCCACATACAGCTACTTAAGTTTAAATGTATTAAAAATTAAATAACATGAAAAATTCAGCGTCTCAGGTGCGCTAGGCATTTTTCAAGAGCTCAGTAGACACATGTGGCTGGTGGATATCGTACTGGATGGTATAGACACACATTTCCATTTCCACCTTTACAGAAAGTCATATTGAATAGCACTGTCCTAGAGAATATTATCAACATTTTAATAATAGCCATTTGCCCGAAGAACTCCTTATCCACAGGGACTGTGTTTAGAAATATTTCATCAGAGAACAGAGCACAGGGATTACTTGATTTAGGCTGGAACTCCTGAGATCTAATCCCACCTATGCTATTTACCAGCTCAGTGCGGGCAGTCACTTAAATGTTCTATGTTTCAATTTCCTAACCCATAAAATAATACTCAGATTATATAATCCAGAAGGTGCATTTTAAACTTTAAAACACCAAATCTCTAAATAGCTAAAAACTGCTTCTATTTAACTGCAGTGACACTGGCCTCATGAAACTCTCTCTCCCTCTATCCAGGACAGAATTTAAGCTATTCCTTCTCCGTCACATATTTGTTATTTAGTTGGGTATACCTTTTTTCTTTAGGGTCTATAGAAAAGCATTTATTTCATATGTAGTACCTAATAGGTTCCAGATACTAAGAAAATATTTACTATGAGCTCAAATCCTGAGAGCAGTGGATCTCAACTTCTGCTGTGTATTCTGAGCCTCCGGGGAAACATGCAGAAATCTTGGTGTCGTCCTATACCCTGACTAATTAAATCACAGTCTTTGGGAAGTGGGATCCAGGATTCAGTACTTTTAAAATTTACACATTCTGTTTTTATTTGTTATGTGATTGCCCTTGCAACTTTGTCACCTAAAACTTAACTGAATCTATACTTACATGGTATTTTTGACAGTCCCACCCCGCCCTTGAACAATTCAAGAACTTTACAGCAGTTCTTCTTAAACTTTACTGTGATAGTAACCACCTGGGGATCTTGTTAAAATGGCCTAAAGTCTGTATTTCAGCCAGGTTCCAGGGGATGTTAATGCTGTTGGTCCATAAACTGCAGTTTTAGTATCAAGGCTTTGCAACATTTTAAACTTGATCACCCTCTCCTAATTAAACATTATTATTGTGCAGCATTTTAGTTTTGCCCTTTCTTTTAGCCATATCACTTAAATATTATTAATCTTCTTTCATATGTTTGCTTAGATTTTTTTTATTAAATCATAACAGTGTACATTAATACTATCATGGGGTACAGTGTACTGTTTCTGTATACAATTTGAAGTACTTTCATCCAACTGGTTAACACAGCCTTCATGTCTTTTTCTTAGTTACTGTGTTAAGACATTTATATTCTACATTTAGAGAGATTCACATGTACCCTTATAGGATGAACCATAGGCGTGATCCCACCAATCACTCTCTTTCCACCCACCCTCCCCCCTCCTCCCTCTCCCCTCTCCCCATGTTCCTGGGCTAAAATTGGGTTATAACTTTCCTATGAAAGCTATAAATTAGTTTCATAGTAGGGCTGAGTACATTGGAAACTTTTTCTTCCATTCTTAGGATACTTTGAAAAGAAGAATATTTATACATGTTTGTAATTTTATTATTCACATATCAAAATGTTCTAAAATCACTTTACCCTTTAAAAAATACTTTACTTCTTTTGGTATAGACTTCTTGGTAATAAACTCCCTATACTTTATCTCCAAGAGTAATTTATTTAATCTTAGTTAAATAATTTTATTAAGTAAACAATTTGAGGTTGACAGCTATTGTTTTGAACTGAATATTTGGGTCCTTTCCCAATTCAAATATTTAAATCCTGACCCCCTATGTGATGATATCTGGGGGGTAGTGCCTTTAGAAGGTGATTAGGTTTAAGGGAGACTCTGAAGGTGGAGTCCCCATGGTGGGATTAGAGACCTTATGTATAAGAAGAGGAAGAGACACCAGAGCTTCCTCTCTCGGCCATGTGAAGGCACAGCGAGAAGGAGGCATCTAACGGCAAGATCTCAGGCTTCTCAGCCTGGAGAACTGTGAGAAATAAATGTCTGTAGTTGAAGCCACTCTGTGGTATTTCAGGTGACAGCAGCCCAGGTAGACTAAGACAGCTGCTTTTCTCAACACTTTAAGAAATCGTTCTACTGTTTTCTGGTTTCCATTGTTTCTGTCAAGCAGTCTCTCCCATGCCAATTGACTTTCTTTTGTGTGTGGTATTTTGTCTCAAGCTCCCTTAAAAGATCAAGACATGGAAACAACCTAAATGCCCATCAACTCAGAAATGGATTAACAAGATGTGGTGTATGTATATCATGGAATACTATTCAGCCATAAAAAAGATGGTGACTTCATATCTTCTGTGTTAACATGGATGGAGTTGAAACACATTCCTCTCAGTAAAGTATTGTGAGAATGGAAAAACAAATATCCAACATGCTCAATACTAATATGAAGCCAGTAGATGATCTATTCACACACACATAGTTCAAATTGGGGGGAGGGGGAGTGAGGGGATTTGGGGTGCTCCCATTGAGTGGGCACAATGTAGGGGTGTATGGCACACCATTTGGTTATTGGACATAACTACAAGAGGGACTCTACCTAAAAAATTCAAATATTGTGATTTGGTCAATTGTATACTCACATTAACCTGAAAAAAAAATAAAAAAACAAAAGATCTTTTTTTATGTTTCACATTTTCACTATTAAGCGCTAGATGTGAATTTAGTATTATTAATCTTCCCTGGAATATGCATGCTTCTGGAATACTCCTTACTTGTTCTGGAAAACTTTCCACCATTTTCCGTACATATATTGCCTTTCCTTCCCCATCGACCCCTATGATTTCCTCTTGTGTGTCCAGTTAGTTGTATCCTCATTTTATCCTCTGCGTCTTATCCTCTTGGCATTTTGTATCTTCTTATCTCACTGAGCTACTTTGTGGGTATTTTCATCAAATTGCTCTCTTGTGTCAAGGGTAACAGTGTTTGATTTGTTGTTTTTCCTGTTCATTGAGTTTTTCTTTTAAGTGAACAAGTTATACATATTTTCCTTCTCACGTGTCTGTTTTACAAATCTGCCCGTTTGTTTGAGTAGTTTCCTATTATGAGATCTTCTTCATTGTTGGGCATTTTTTAAATTTAAACATTAAAAAATTATACAGGTCCTCATGTTCTATTTTCTACATATGTAGTTTCTTGGATGGCTGGTTCTGTCGTTTGTTCTTTTTCTAACTTTTAGCGTTCATATTCTTGAATGCTTACTGATTATTTTTTATTGCAAGTTTACTGCTTCATTTTAACCTATGGTAGTCATGTGAATCTATATTAGAGTACTTTTGCTCTGCAGAGGGCGTCTTCCTTCAGCCTTTCTCCTTGGTCTTGGCTAGGCTCAGTTTTTGCAACTTATGATTGAACCACATTTCAGGATCCAAATAACAGCGATGATATTAACATGCACCTATGGGCAGTCCTCCCCCACTAGCTGACAGGTGGTAGGAGCAGGGTTAGTAGTCCTTGGAGATCTCACATATTTCCTTCAAGAAAAGTCATGCAACAGAGTTTATCCTTATCCAAAATACATTCTTTCTGCTACAGAATTATTTCTCAGATCATCCAGCTTGCCATAATGCTAGAAGAAAAAATTGCTAGCTTCTTAAAGGAAAAAAATTATTTTGAACAATAAAAATATTTATCTAACTTGAGAAGTCTGCAGCAGGCAGTTCCAGATATGATTCAGTAGTTTTATGATGCCTTCAGGACCTTTTCTATGCTTTCATTCGACTGTTTTCTGTTTATCAGGAATAAATATCTCTCTAATGGTTGGCAGATGGCTGCAGAAATTCCAAGCATCCTAAAGTCACTCAAGAAAATTCTTTCTATGTTTTGAATCTTTATATGTAACTCAGTATTTCTATCTAGTATTACTTCCCTTTAAAGAATTCTTTTGAGTATAATTTTGCCACATAACTTCTTGCTGGTTATTTATGGGTTTTTGATTTTGCATTCAAAATATTTATTTTACCTTAATGTTTTTGAAAGATTATTTTTTGCTTGGTATAAAATTCTAGCTTAATGAAAATGTCTTCCTATACTTTGAAGATGTCATTCCAATGTTATCAGGATTTCATAGGTTTTGATGATTAGTCAGTTATCAGTTTTAGTGTTGCTTCTCTGCAAGTTCCTCTGAGGAATTTTGTTTTTGTCTTTGATTATTCTGCATTTGACTAGGATATGACTATGTGTGATTTCTTTTGTATTTATTCAGCTTGCAGTTCACTGAACCTCTTGTTGTACTTGGAATTTCTCAGCAATTATTTTTCCAAATATTGCTTCTGCTCCTTTCTCTTGTTCTGGGACTCAAATTGTATACATGCTGGAACTTTTGAGCATGTCTTGTGTATTTATTATGCTTTTCTTCTTTATTCTTTTTTCCTACCTGTGCTTTAGTTTGAATGTTCTGTATTGTTTTGTCTTTGAGTATACTAATCCTTTCTTCTGATCTGTCCAGTCTGTGGACAAACTCACCCAGTGACTTCTTCATTTCAGATATTCTGTTTTGATCCAGTAACTTTAAATAATTCCACATTTCCTCAGTGTCACAGATTATACTCCTAAATCATGGCCAGTCATTAAAGAAAAGCATTCCATCAATCTCGATCTAATCTAGTGTCTATCTCTAGCTATCATTATGACAATTAGAAAAAAAAAACAACTAAATAAATGTGCAACTTTAACCTTTTTATAGGACTTTAAGTTTTACAAATTGCTCTTATATTCCCATGTCATTTGGAACTCATCATGTGAGATATGTAGGGAAAGTACATTATTCTTGCCATTGTAATTATAAAGCAAATGGTTTTTTCCCTGGCAGGGCAAAGGCTGTGAGTCTGCGTTTTCTGACTGCAGACTTCTTGCTTTCACCAATTATACTGCTTCGAAGCACATGACCACTCAGTAGTGGAAAAGGGGAATATAATGTCAAATTTAAAGTATATTACATTTTATCCTAGAGATTAGTATCCAAATATATAGTCACAGAGGTATAAGAAACCTCCTAAAGAGATCTCCTAATCCATGCCCTTATAACAGCATATCATCTTAGTAAAATATTACCTCTTAAGGTTGTGACCCTATATTTGGATCTTGTAAGCCTGACAAACTTCTTTCTCATCTTTAATTTGTTTGTTTTTTTAAAATGATGGAATGGGTGCTGAATAAATTTTTGATTGTTAATTAATCTTAAGTAATATTAAGGATGGTAAATTACTGTCTGACAGTGACACAACCTTTAAAATTTAGAGATGTTGTTTACATTAGTTTCTTTAAAAGCTTAAGCGGAAGTTATTTGAAATGTAGAGTTCAAAAGAAATGGTGATATAATTTTATGGTTAACTGTTTTGCAAAATGAATACTAATACACGTAGTTCACCCTAACTTTATTGTTTTATATAATTTTAATAATTTAATTGAACATCACTTCATACTTAGGCTTTCTTTTCTTGGTTTTATACTAGTTTTTGCTCTAAAGCACTAAAATTAGGACTTTTTGATATCGACAATCCTTTAGAGAAAGAGTATATAATTGTCATTCAAATATGAGAAATTCTTTATAATAATAGTAACCAGTTTTATATGTGATTTAAAACTGTGCTTTTCTTGCTTTATAGATGAGTAGCACTTTCACATTTAACATTAAAAAAAAAACCTCACTCTCTAGGCTATGCAAATTTTGGTAGTAGTAAAAAATTAACATTGATAGTTGGTTAGAAGCTACAGGCTTTGATCTAGTTTGCTGTGATGGCACTGATTCTGGCCAATTATCTAACAAATGGGGATTTTGGTCACCAATGACAAGAAAAGAAAGCATGTGAATAGCTGTGCGTGAACTCATTACCACTGCTGGAGATACGTTCCAAAGAGAAAATCCTATCACAGGGTATAACAATAACATCATCTTTGGATATAAGATACACATTTGCTGCACTGTAATAGCTTCCGCCGGGCACATTTGTAATTGGTGAATGGATTATTTTTACAATTCATTTGGGGCTGAGAAAATGAAGGCTTTTATTTTGGCAGGATTATTTGCCGCGAGAAGCTTAACTCACTTCACTGTGGTTAGTGAGTATGCCTGGCCACACACACACACACACACACACACACACACACACCCCACACACACTCTGGGAACCTTCAGCCTTTTGAAGTGTGATCTTGAAGATATTGCCATAAGCACTTAAAAAAACCAAAACAAAACAAAACCCAACTCATTGATTAGGGTCTCAGGTCCTGATCTTTTCTGAAGGTAGAATTTGCTGGGAACCAGTTTAAAAGTTGGTGACTGGGAAGAGAAGGCAATGTTGTCAGGCCTTTCCTTTTACCATATGGATAGGACACCAGTGCTCATTTTTCTACTTTGCTAAGCCATATCGGTTTCAGTCCAGCACACGAAAGGAACTATGTGTGGAGTATTTCAGCATTTAGTAGTCAGTGCCAGGTCCTCGTTTTGGCAAGTCCTAAGTAAAAGAGGAAATAATATTCATTCATTGCCCCCTCCCTTTCCTGCACCTTGCTTGGGGGCCCTGCCAGAACCAGGGGTAGAATGCCAGCCAGGAGGCACACTTCACACTCCGAGAGGTGCTATTCCTAAGCATATTATCCTCTTCCATGACTCCAGCCTAAATCCACAGCTGAACAGTAGGATGCTGCTTGCTAATGTTGATCATTCTGGCAAAACAGACTGACAATTCTGCAAACCAGCTGAATTCCTAATTACATGAGCGATTTGTGATACACAGTGGCCTCTGTCGCTGTCTTTTTCTTCTTTCCCCTTCAGTTTTATTGCTCCTTCTTCTTTCCCAACCTGAAAACTCGTGTTTCTGTACTGAAATGCAAACATAAGCGAATGTATTATTGTCAGACAAACAAGCTGCGGGGTTAGACTCGGACACGGCTTAGATGTCTCTCCGTGATTAGTTTGTTATTTGTTTTTAAACTTCCAGGAAAGGAAACTTAACTGACTGTCCATTGTTTAGCACTGGTTAAATCTAAATGAAACTGTGACAATCTCTACAGCAGATTTACCTTCCTAATTGTGCTTGGCGAATGTTTCCCTGGACTGATGGAAAGAGATGGTGCTTGGGAGGGTGCCAAATGGCAGGAGGAAGTCTGACCTGAGATTAAAAATGTCCAAGGGTAAATTTCTGAGTGGACAATCTGCGACAACATGAAAAAAAGAGCAGATGATCTGAATATCGTTATTCTTCCAACTCTGTGTCCACTTTCTCCTTGATTTTGAAGAGGCTGAAATAAACAGTGCACTTTAACCTTCACTAACACCTGAGAGGAATACAGACATTTCTTATGCCTCCAGAGTTTCAGCCCGAGACTATAAAAGGAAAAATGTTTACAAATGCTACGAATATCAAAACTTTTGGAGGGAGGAATCACCTGATAACCACATTCGGCAGCTCTCATCTCTTCCCATTTAAGTCCCTGGATCCTAACTGCAGGCTCATGATTTCAAAGGTCTGGGGCCCAATCCTGACTACAGGCAGAAGGAATTATGGGGACTTGGAGCCCAGGATCTGGGCCTCAGCATGCTGGCATTTGTCCTAACTGGGCCACATGTCAGGGTGGAGAGAACAGGGAGGAGTCCGATAATCTGGAATTAGACTCGTTTATGAAGCGGGGCTGGGCAATGGGAGACAGGCTCGATTGTAGGTAATTAGGCGCTGAAATTGTCAGGAGAAAAGAAGGACCAACTATTCTTTCTTTACACATTCTGCAAAAGTGAGTCATAGCCACTTTTTAAGAGATGATGATAAAAACAATGCTGGAGGAATCAGTGTAAATTAAATGATTAAAATCAGCGATTAGGCCATGTGATGTAGAAAAACAGTCCACCGTCGCCCCTTCTATGCCCTTGGTTCTGCACCAATCATTGGCAGAGACCTGCTTCCTGCCTTGCTTCCCCTGGAGTTAGAACCTGGCTGTGTCTTTGGGTGAAGTCTGCTCTGAAGGGTAGACACATGATCTGGAGACCACGGCTGCAGATGTTAGGCGGTATAGGTGGAAAGAAGGCACGGGAGTGTCCTTAGCACCTTGATTTTAACATGTCCCAAACTGTGAGCTCAATCTTCTCCTTCCAGTTTGAACCCGCCCCCAGTCACCATACATGTAGTTGTTGACTGCGTACCTATGCACAGCTAATTGTTAATCAAAACCAAGTGATCCTGCCTTAGTCCAAGCATTCATTGTCTGTCACCTGGACTGTAGAATTAGCCCCCTGCCTGGTTTCTCTTCTCATTCTTATGAATTTCCCACAGTGATCTACTGTGATCTTCCCTAAAACACATTTGATTCTGCCATCCCCTTCTTAACAATCGCCAGCATTCAACATGGCAAACAGGAGACTGTACAGTCTGGCTTGCACCTACCCCTCCAGCACCATGCTCGCCACTCTCTTATCTTCCTACCCTGCAGCACAGCTACAAGGACCTTCTCTCCTCTTCCAAACTGACCAGGCCTTGTGACCCCTCTGCTCTTCTTTCTGTCCCTCTCATCCATCCTTCTGTATCAAATAGAAGTGGGACATGGCTTTTTACTTACAATGAAAGAATTATCTAGGATGAAAATAATCACCTTACTATAGTAAGATAACACTTGCTGATGCAGAAGGAATTACCAGTGAATCACAAGAAAAATCACAGGTTCCGTTGAGATGATGTTCTGCCCTCATTAGATCAAACCATGAAGAACAGACTCACAGGGAGAAGTAGCTTACCTCTTTTGTCTCGAGAGTTCACTATGTGATAATTTCAGTGCATCATATTTCAAAAGGCTTAATAAACCAGTGTCCAAAGTACTACATATAAACTATATGGAAAACTAGAAAATTTTCAGTCAATACGCTTACTAAAATAAATAGGAAATTTACATTGTCTGAGCAGTCTAATTGAGTTGTTTCTGGTATCTAAAATCTTTATCTAAAGAAAGAAAGCTTAGAGTTGAAAGTGAGTAAGAATAAAATTTTGATGAATGATACAGTATTAAAAGTGATAGCTATAAAAATAATATAGACATTTCTTCAAATATATTTGCCTTTCACATTTTGATACTATTTCAGATAAGTGATTCTAAATATCAAATAAAAACCAAGGTCCTACTAGTTTATCTTAAGGAATATATCAAAGAAAAAGGATTGGAATGATCTAGAATGCAATTTTCAAGGCAAGAATAATGCCCCTGATCTCAGTAGGGTTGCGATATGCTCTCTATGGAACCTATTGCTTCTGCTTTTTCAATTACAACTTTGAATCATATTCCTTGATTAGTAACAAGCAATCAATCATAATTAATTAGTTAAAATGTTCAACCGTTAAAATCATTACCATTCATTAAAATAATTATCTCTATTTTGGCTGCACTTCATTACCATTTTGGGGAAACACATTGCTTCTCTGTGCCAGCGTTCTTGGTACGGATTCTGAGCGAATGTAAGGTGTACAACAGGTAATCTATGTGTTACTTTTAAAAAATGGCAACTCTCTTTGGAAATGCTCTAAACTTTCTTTTTGTTCTCCATAAATAAAATCTTTCTTTGTTACCCTGAACCTTGTGTAGGTTATTTTTGCTTTCTGTCCACACTGCCTTTACTGCAAAAGAATAAAAAAAAATGGCAACTTGAATAAGGTGTAGACTTTTTGTTGTTCTTGTATCAGGGGCAAACATTTTACTATAGTGTCATGGGTTTACAAAGAAAGCTCTTTGAAATGAACTTTAGCCTATCACAGGATGTTTGGAAGTAAAGATTTTTGAAAGAATTTGTGCCTTGGACAAAAAAAGTTCTTTTTAATTTGTATAAATTTAGAGAGTAAAAGTGCAATTTTATTACATTCATAAAATGGGTGGTGGTGAAATTAAGGCGTTTAGAGTATTCATCACCTGAATAACACGTGTTGTACCCATTAAGCACGTTCTCATTATCTGCCCTTCTCTCACCCCTTTACCCTCCTGAGTCTCCACTGTCTGCGATTCCACTCTGCACCCATGTGTACATGTTATTTAGTGCCCACTTGTGAGTGAGAACATGTGACACCTGACTTTCTGGAGATGAATGATTTCACTTAAAATAATGGCCTCCAGTTTCAACCA
>NW_003852508.1:1530780-1533153 GCF_000181295.1 Otolemur garnettii | reverse complement strand
TGATATCTCATTGTGGTTTTAGTTTATGTTTTTCTGATAATTAGTGATATTGAGCGTTTTTCATATGCTTGTTGATTACTTGTATGTCTTCTTTTATAAAATGTTTATTTCAGAGGGCTGATGATGGTAGGAGAAGTGGGAAGGAGGGGAGGGAATTGAGGTGCTCCCACTTAATGGGCATAATGGGTATACGGCACACCTTTAGGGTATGGGACACAACTACCAGAGGGATTCTACCTAACAAATGCAAATATTGTAACCTAGTTGTTTGTACCCTCCATTAACCGGAAATTAAAAAAAGAAAAGAAAAATTGTCTATTCATGTTCATTGCCCATTTATTAAATAGGATTATTTGTTTTGTTCATTGCTGAGTTCTTTGAGTTCCTTGTGTATTTGGATATTAGTCCCTTGTCAGAAGCATGCTTTGCAAATATTTTCTACCACTCTGTAGTTGTCTGTTCACTCCGTTGGTTATTTATTTTGCTGTGCAGAAGTTTTTTAGTTTAATTAAGCCCCATTTGTTTATTTTTGTTTTTGTTGCCTGTGCTTTTGAGGTCTTAGTCATGAATTCTTTGCCTAGATGAATGTTGAGAAGAGTTTCCCCTTTTAATATTTTTCTTCTAGTATTTTTATAGTTTTGGGTCTTATGTGTAGGTCTATAATCCACCTTGAGTTGATTTTTATATATGGTGAGAGATAGGGTTCCAGTTTCATTCTTTTGTATATGGCAATCCAGTTTTCTCAGTACCACTTATTTAAAAGGGTTTTGTAGGAAGTTAGCCCCCATACAACCTGTGAGTGTCCCCACGCTTGGGGATGACAAGGGAATGAGGAAAACAAAGAAAATAGAAATAGAGTAGAGTTTATAGAGTGGGCCTGGGGGGTCAACACCCTTTGTGTGAGAGATAGCAAAGACCCTGAACTCTGGTTGCACTCCATTTTTATTACTTTCTCTTGATCAGCCAATGGGTGTTTGCAACAACATACGTCATACTTGTGGTTTCTCATGCTCTAATTCTGCATTACCCACTCAATTACCCTTTAGCTATTTTCATTATTTACTTATTATTTACTTAAGATACTTATCAATCACTGACAGGATTACATAAAATAAAGCAAAAGGGAACTTGAACTTTGGAGCTAGATGCCACCCAGGTAATCCTCTGTGTTAATGCAGGGCAGATTAGTTGATGCCCTATTCATCTCAGGAGCTGGGGGGAAAAAGGCTAAATCTTCTTATCTCATACCCATAAGAACTAGTCTTTCTTGTTCAATGAATCAACTACACATGCTGTCCTAAAATGGCTTCTAAGCCCTTTCAGGCTCTAGCCAGGCCCTTATGGACATTTTTCCTGGGGTCCTTTCTGGCTCCAGCTAGGCCCTTGCAGGCCTTTTGCCTGAAATCCTTTGATGTTCATGACAAGCTGTCTTATGAAGCCCCCAGTATAATATGTAATTTGTGGAGGCTCAGGTCCTCTCCATTTATCCTGCATATTTGACCCTGATCACAAAATTTTTCATACAATCATTTCATTATTATATCAATCTAACTCTATTCTCATAAACCTAACTTCTCTAATGTTCTCCCACAGGGTTTCCTCCCTGCACCACTTTTTGGAAGGGAGTCCTTTCCACAATGTTTGCTCTTGTTGACTTTGTCAAAGATTAGATGGTTCTAAATATGTGGATTTTTCTGGGTTTTCTATTCTATTCCATTGATACTTGTATCTATTTTTATATCAATACCTTGCTGTTTTGGTTACTATAGTCTTGTAGTACAATTTGAAGTCAGGTAATGTGATTCTTCCAGCTTTGTTCTTTTTTCTCAGAATTGCTTTGATAATTTGAGCTCTTTGTTAGTTCCACATGAATTTTGGATTCATTTTTTCCTAATTCTGTGAAAAATGATGCTGGTATTTGATAGAAATTGCATTGAATCTTCAGACCACTGTGGGGAATGTGGTCTAATAATATTAATGCAGAACATTTTTCTATTTTTTTTCTGTCATCTACAACTTTCATCAGTGTTTTATAGTTTTCTTTGTTGAAATTTTTCACCTCCTTGGTTAAATATAGCCCTAGGGTTTTTTTTTTTTTTTGGTGGCTATTGTGAATAGGATTGTCTTCTTAATTTTATTCTCAGCTGGATCATTGTTAGTGTATAGAAATGCTACTTATTTTTGTATGTCGAGTTTATATCCTAAAACTTTAATAAATTCATTAATTAAATCTAGGATCTTTTAGGGGAAGTTTTTAGGTTTTTTAAGATATAAGATCATATTATCAGCAAACAGGGATAATCTTCTTTTCTAGTTTGTATACCTTTTATTTTTCTCTCTTGCCTGATTGTTTTGGCAAGGACTTCCAGTTCT
>NW_003852508.1:1525726-1528749 GCF_000181295.1 Otolemur garnettii | reverse complement strand
AGGGTTTCAAAATCAACTTTATTGACTTTGTAGATTTCCAGTAGTCCAAACCTATTTTTATTTATCTTTTTCAGTAAATTTGTAACTTCGTGCTTGAAGTAATGCTTTTAGCTATTTTCCCCTTGATGTATGAGAAATGTTACCACAGAGCTATGTTTGTAAAATGCAAATCTCAGGGCAAGTTCTTTAAATATTTGTTATTTATAGATGTTATTGAAAGTTATTCTCCTTTCCTTTTCATTTTCTACTTTGCATGACTATTACACAATGCCTCCTGTACTTGTGTTTTTCCTAATAATTTAATTTGTATGATTTCAGCAAGCAGGCAGTGATTTGAGCTGACATAGTAGTTCTCTTTTAATTTTAGATATAATATAATATAATAATATAAATCAAAACTCAAAGAAATGTCTTTGTTATAAAGTGATTTTTGGTCTTCTGGATATATACCTAGTAGAGGAACTGCAGGATCAAATGGCTGGTCTATTTTTATTTTTCTAAGTGATTGCCAAACTTCTTTCCAAAAGGAATAGATTAGTTTGCATTCCCACCAGCAGTGCAAAAGTGTTCCTTTTTCTCCACATCCATGTTTTGGGATCTACATCAGTTTTGGATTTTTTGGGATTTTTGATGTGGGCTAATCTTATTGGAGTTAGATGATATCTCAAAGTGGTTTTGACTTGCATTTCTCTGATGATTAAGGATGATGAGTATTTTTTCATGTGTCTATAGGCCATGTGCTTGTTTTCTTCAGAGAAGTTTCTATTCAAATCTCTTGCCCACACTGAGATGGGATCACTTGTTCTTTTCTTACTAATATGTTTGAGTTCTCTGTGGATTATTAAACCTTTGTTAGAGACATATTCTGCAAATATCTTCTCCCATTCTGAGGGCTGTCCGCTTGCTTTATATACTGTGTTCTTGGCTGTGCAGAAGCTTTTTAGGTTGATCAAGTCCCAGTAGTGTATTTTTGGTGTTGCTTCAATTGCCCAGAGGGTCCTCCTCATAAAATATTCTCCCAGACCAATTTCAAATCTACTAAGTGTAGAGTATAAATTTCTTCTAACATAATAATTAAGAAAGTGCAGTGAAGGGTATGTTAGCCAGTTTGATATAAATATTTCAAATTGTATATATAACCCGCACTTTGTACCCCATAAATGTATTATTGTACACATTTCTGATTTAATAATAGTACAAAAAACTCAAAGAAAGTTTCCAGGTGTCATAAACAATGAAGGAACAAATTATGTTCAGAGGGAATTAAAGCTGTGTAGCCTACAGAAAAAGTCAAGATGGATATTACTTAGAATATTGATGTAGGGCTGAAAAATCAGGTTGAGAACTCTGTATGCAGGGTTAGAGCCTGAACACAGCTCCCTGTATAAACCAGAAGCTGCCTACTCAGCTCAGACTGTGGTTAGAATTGAGTGAACTTTGATATACTGAGACCCCTGTAGCACTAGGATATGGGCCAGAATTCACCCGTGACTTGATTCAGAAATAAAAGTAAAATTTACTTCAAAACACATGAGTCATAGCAGAGGAAATTGTAAAATATCCTCTACAACCCAGGATAAGTGTTTAACATTTGCTGAAGATTGTTCCCACCTAATTTGATGAGTTGACAGAAATAAAGAAATCTTAGTACATAAGGGACTCTGACACCATGAGAGATAGTCTAAAGATGTAAGAGATGGCCACATTCAAGAACTATTACTGGTAAGACAACAGGAAAGGGAACTTAACATATGTAAAATTTTAAAAAAGATAAGGGAAGTAACAGGATCCTGAAGTCAAGAACTACAACTAAACACAAAGAATGCACATGAAAAATAAAATGTATGTAAATAAAAAATATTGTTATTGAAACAATAGTAATAACAATATATGTCCCCATTGTGTAAGTTAAACAATAGATACAGGAAAAAAGACCACCAGTAGGTGATAGAGTTGAGGAAATCACTGCTGAGACATATGGAGGTGGAGAAAATGAAAATGCTAATATATAAGATGTAAAAGATGCAATGGAAAACTACATCTTCTATTAGGACATCTAGGATGATAAAGTAAAAAAGAAGGAGAGGGGCAATATTTTAGGAGGCAATGACTAAGAATTTTCTAAAATGGAAGAAAGACATGTATACCTACTAAAGTAAATAGAAACAAATCCATAGCTAGCCATATCAGGGTAAAATTCCAGAACGCTAATAAAAAGTGGAAACCATTTCCAGATACCAGAGAGAAAAGGCAGATTATTTTTGAACTTGGAAACAAATGACAAATACAATTATAGGAGTTAATTACCAGAACTAGAAAATAATAGAATCTGGGTGGCACCTGTGGCTCAAGGAGTAGGGTGCCAGACCCATATACCAGAGGTGGCGGGTTCAAACCCAGCCAGGCCAAAAAAGAAAGAAAATAATAGAATCCTATCCCAAAACACTGAGGGAGAATAATGTGAAACTAAAATTATATCATATAAGAGTGGTAAAGACATTCCCAGATATAGGAATGCACATTCCTACTGCCAGACCCTCATGGAAAAATTGCTCATGAAGACTCGTTATAAAGAGAGAAAATGAATCCAAATATAGGAAGAGACCATGAAGAAAGAAACCCCTCAAACATGCAGCAAAGCCTAAATGCATATTCCTAAGAAATGGTGGCACTATTAACTTAACAACTACTAAAATAACACTTTAATAGCAGCAATATTTTTTGGGGGGGGGAGGGTGTTAAAATGATAGTTAAGCTACTGGATTCCAATAACATGAAAAGTTACTGTAAACCTTTCATGAAAGGTCTGAGCATCTGATGCTATTTGGAGAGAAATAAAAACATTTTTAGACTATTGTCTTGTTGGAGAGCAGGGTGGAGCTATTTTAAATTAATACTTGGTTAAAAAATGTTAAGATTAAGGATGCATGTTATGTAGGGTTAGATAGGGTAACTCCTGAAAGAACATGGACTTTGTGACAGTGTTGCCTTTGAGAAGAGGGGATGAGGAAACTGAGTTTGGG
>NW_003852508.1:1523270-1525329 GCF_000181295.1 Otolemur garnettii | reverse complement strand
AATCTATCTTCTCAGCAGATTTCAGTGTTATCAACTATCATGATGCTATACATTAGATCTCAAGCCTTGTTCATCTTTTATAACTGCAACTTTATGCCCTCTGACCAACAACTCCTCATTTCTGTACTTTCCTACCTCAAGTAACACTGTTCTCCCCTGTGTCCACGTAGTCTACATTTTTAGGTTCCATGTAGCAGTGAGGTCACAATTTTTCCTTCCATATATGGCTTATTTCATTGGTATGATGCCTTCATGTTCATCCTTGTCGTTGCAAGTGGCAGCATTTCATTACTCTATAATACTGAATAATATTCCATTTTTTGCATATGTCTCTCACATTTTCTTTATCTAATCATCTGTTAGTGGGCACATAGATTGTTGGCATGTCTTGGCTACTGCGAATAATCTCTAAGTTAGAATGAGGTCATTAGGGTGGGCTCTAAGCTAATATGACTAGAGTCCTTACCAGGAGAGGCGATTAGAATGTAGGCACCAATGAAAGAAGATGTGAAGTCACAGGGAAAAGACAGCCATGTACACACCAGAGAAAGAGGCCCCAGAAGAAACCAACACAGCTGACACCTTGATCTCGAACTTTTAGCTTCCAGAATTATGAGAAAGTAAATTCTGTTGTCTGAATCACCCATAATAAAGGGGTAATTTATTATGGTGGCCCTACTTAACTAATATAGCCTGTTAAAGCTGGGCCACTTGGTACATGTTTAAAATTCTACACTGCAGATTCTTCTCTGTAAAATTGAGCTAATAACAACCTGTCTCATAGGGTTTTGTAAGATATAATCAAATTAATGTATGTAAAGCAATTGGAATGCTGCCAGTACATGGTTAATCTTCAGTAAATGTTAGTTATCATTATTTCTTTTATTAAAAATATTAAATGTGACAAACTTTTAACATTGATTAATCATGAGTGATGGAAATATCAATAGTTGTTATACTCTGTACTTTTAGGCAAATTTAAAATTACTCTGTGCAAAAGTAAATCTATTCTTTATACTCCACTTATGTAGAGACTTGATAGAAAATTGAAGAATGCTTCAATTGATGTCATGGGTGACGGTTTTTAACAGCAGTATTTATTTGAAAACTATGTTTAAAGCATCTACTGTGTGTTAGGTACTAACCTAATCCTTTGAATACTAACTGATCATTTTCTCTTGTGAGTTTTTTTTTAACTGGTAATAAAATCATTTCAGAACTTTTGATTCATTCCATAATTCCATGTCTGCCCACCACTTTGCACATGGACACTTGCCTGGCAGAGCTTATTACAGGCTAACAACACGAATGTTTTGTGGCCCTATGTAGAGGATTTGATGCATCTCTAGTAACAGAGAAGGCTAGTTGAGAAGAATTAATGATTTTTCTGATCATCCTATTAGTTTCAGTTCTCCTGAATACAAAAGGCAAACCAAGTAGGTGATAGTGAAATTAGGAATGTCTGTGGAAGTTAGAATTAATGATATGCAAAAACCAGGGTCCCTTAGTGTGTGAGTGTCATCCAGATGCACCCAGCTATAAAAGAATAATGCAAGAACTCATTAACTGGGAATCCTGTACAACTTCAAAAACAGATCTCCACCACAAGCGTGAGTTTTCTGACAACCTCCTGAAGCCTCAAAGTTGTGGGGAAAAGCTTTGTCAAATCCATAACTCACCACGATAGCTCAAAGAAACACCCAGGAGGGTCTTAGCAAAGCTTATCTCATATAAAAATGTATCCATCATTAAAACCCTTCACTTGGCTTTGCTTAAGTCACACTCCCATCCTCATTCCGCGCAGATGTTGCCTCACAGTTGATTGCAACAACACATATTCTTCTTTTGAACAGAATCACAAGGAGACCTAACAGCTATTATACAGTATCAGCTGCTTGTGATAAGGCGAGGGGTGTTAACACTGTGCCTTCCAGTTTCTACCCCTCAGCTACTCATGAGGATAGAAAATTTAAATGACTAATATGAATTGATACTATTTAATTGTAGTATTTGAGGAGATGTTAACAATAAAGCATAAATCATGGTTTACATAGCATCA
>NW_003852508.1:1520168-1521967 GCF_000181295.1 Otolemur garnettii | reverse complement strand
TTAATAAAATATTAGCCAACAGATTCAGCTGCACATGAAAAAAAATCATCACAAACAGGTGGGCTTCATCTCAGGGATGCAAGGCTGGTACAACACACACAAATCTATAAACATAATTCACCACATAAACAGAAGTAAAAGCAAAGACCATATGATCCTTTCAATAGATGCAGAAAAAGCATTTAAGAAAATACAGCATCCTTTTTCAATAAGAACACTGCAGAAAATTGTCATAGACGGGACATTCTTTAAACTGCTAGCAACCATCTATGAAACACCCACAGCCAACATCATCTTGAATGGAGAAATACTGAAGACCTTCCCACTCAGGACTGGAACCAGATAAGGATGTCCACTGTCACCACTGCTATTCAACACAGTGCTAGATGTCCTAGCTAAAGCAATCAGTCAGGAGAATGATAGTAAGCGTATCCAAATGGAGACAGAAGAGGTCAAACTATCACTTTTTGCTAATAATGTGATCTTATATTTGGAAAAGGCCAACAACTCAACCACGAGACTCCTAGAAGTGATCAAGAAATATAATAATGTCAAAGTATATAAAACCAATGGCCACAAATCAGTAGCCTTCATATACACCAACAACAGTGAACATAAGAATCAAATCAAAGACATAATTCCCTTCATAGTAGTGTCAAAGAAAATAAAATAACCTTGGGATATACTTAACACAGAATGGGAAGGCTCTCCACAAGACTACTATGAAGCAGTGAGAAAAGAAATAGCAGAGGATGTTGTAGATGGAAGAACATACCATACTCATGGCTCAGAAGAATCAATATTGTGAAAATATCTGTACTACCTGAAGCAGTCTACAGATTTGATGTAATCCTTATTAAAATTCCAATATCATACTTTGAAGATCTTGAAAAAATAGTTCTATATTTCATATGGAACCAGAAAAAAATCTGAATAGCCAAAGAAATTCTGCAAAATAAGAATAAATCTGAAGGCATCTCTTTATCAGACTTCAGGTTAGTACAAGTCTATAGTTATCAAAATAGCACGGTATTGGATTAAAAATAGTGACAGATCTGTGGAACAGAATAGAGAATCTAGAGGTGAAATCCTACTTTTATTGCCATCTGATCTTTAGCAAAGCAAACAAGAGTATACACTGGGGAAGGGAATCCCTATTCAATAAATGGTGTTGGGAGAACTGGTTAGCCATGTGTAAAAGACTGAAACAGGACCCGCACCTCTTACCATTAAAAAAAATTAACTCACAAAGGATAAAAGATTTAAATGTAATACACGAAACTATAAAAACCCTAGAAGACTGTGTGGATAAAACTCTTAACCTTATTGGCCTAGGGAAAGAATTTCTGAAGAAGACTCCATGGGTAATGGCAGTAGCAACAACAAAAATAAATAAATGAATGAGACCTGATCAAGTTGAAAAGTTTCTGCACAGCTAAGAACAAAATCAACAAAGCAAAGAGACAACTTCAGGATGGGAGATTCTATGACTGCTGTAGATTCTGGCTAACAACCAGAATCTACAAGGAACTCAAGGAAATCAACAAGTAAAGAGCAAAGGACCTCATTAAAAACTGGGCAAAAGACATGAATAGAAACTTTTCTCATGAGGACAGACGAACAGCTGATAAAGAAAAAATGCTTGTTGTCCTTAATCAATCATTAGAGAAATGCAGATCAAAACCACTTTGAGATATCACCTAACTCCAGTGAGAATGGCCCACATCTCTCAGTGTCCCAAAGTAACAGATGTTGGTGTGGGTGCAGAGAGAAAGGAACATTCATGCACTGTTGGTGGG
>NW_003852508.1:1513481-1519696 GCF_000181295.1 Otolemur garnettii | reverse complement strand
TCACTTTCTGGGTGATGGACACAACTACAACTCAGACTTTAACCTTATAGAAGCAAACTATGTAACCTAATTGTATGTGCCCTGATTTTAATCAGCAATTTTTTAAAAAAGACACATTTTTTGTGGAAACTTTCATTCCTCACTGTGACATGGTGCTGCATCTCCAAGATCCTGTTGCCATTTCTGTGGGACGTGATACCTTACACAGATGGAATTCCTGGTCTTCTGAGTTGATCTTCTGGACTTCCTAACTTGGATTCTTCTGGCCCTCCCTGACTAGCTGACTTTAGTCATCTGAATTAGGCTTAAAATAATTTATAGTTTTAAAAAGTAGCACCTTGCTTTTAGATAGAAAACACCAGGGTTTAGAATGTGTTTTTATGGGCGAACATTTAATTTCTAGGGAGATTAAAGAACAGGCAAGTAAGTTCAGTGAGGATAGGGACAATGTCTGTTTTGTTAAGATACTATATGACATCCTAAATAATTCTGTGTTGGCACACAGAAGGCACTAATTAAATATTTATTGAATATATGGATCGCATTAATCAGTCATAGTTCATGCAAAGAAAATATATTGCAATTTTCAGTAAGATATATGACTGCACTGGTTCCTCAGATAATAGTAAGAGAATTTGGGGGTTTACAATGGATAGCCCCTTTTATTTCTCTGATCTTTGTTAAGCCAACTAAAATGCTTGTGATGAAGGGCTGAGTATCAAAAGTAGCCTTCTTCAAGCTTATTTGGAGGAAGGGAAAAAAAAATTCCTAAGAATTGCCATCGTTTACAAAACCATGATGCTGAATGGCATGAGGTCCAGAGAGATGGTGTTTCTGTGGGCTAGTAGAAAGGTGCACTGCATGCCGTTGCTAGGCAACTGCCCATGCCAGCTTCTCTTGAATGAAGGCCAAGAGAACCAACAGAAACCAATGAGGATATTACAAGAAGAGTTTTTACCCAGAATACCAAATTTTGCGCACTTTTTGCCATTATAGATACTATAAATCTTGACCAGAATTACTGAGGAGGGAGTGTGTATGTGGCAACAATTTCACAATTTATCCTCAAAGCCATTTCAATAAATTTTGCTTGTGGCCAAGTATTAATTATGGGATTTGTGTATAAAATGTAAATTCAGAAAGAAAGAACACATTTCTCTACATAATGTTCCATTTACACCAATATGTAGCCACCCACCTATTTTTTCCTATTTGAATATTTCATTCCATTCCTTCTCACTTTGGCTACATGCTTCCTGCAGAGTAGATCTGTTCTAGACAGTATGTCCAAACTACATTTGTAACTAGAAATTTTTTTCTTTCAGCAGGTGTTCAGGGTACTGTGGTTTGCTATGGGTAACTTAACAAATCCATTACTTTCCTTGCCTGGAAGCATTCCAGTAGAAGAAATTGTGGCTGTGACTATTACTATGTTATGAATTACACCCAAAACTTAGAATCACAGAGTAGTAAATCTCTTGCTTTAAATACAATTTTATCCTAATTTTATGCAATGAAATCGGTTCTGAATGAATCAGGTACTGATTCACTTAAACTATATCACATACCTACTATGTGCTAGCCATTGTACTTTCACATATGAAAATTACATATGCATAGAAAGGTAACAGTAGCATACACATTAATCAGCATTAGTTGGCATGTACCTCAAATTTATTTCTCAGATTGTCTTTGTCTTATAGTCAGTACTACATAGTTATTTCTTCTTATTTTGAAATATATTGAATGGGGGTTAACAGTGAGGCTTTCTTTGTCACTGGTCATAGAATTATGGACTTAGAGAGTTGCTTCTAAGTCTGTTGCAAGGAGGGAAAGGAAAGCCGTAAATAAGTTTTGCGGTCTTCTCCCAACTTTAACCAAAACTCCTCAGTTTGATCCTTTTTATACACTAGAGTTTTATATAGCATTTTATTTGAAAAAGAAGGTCTATAAATCTCTGATATAAAATTTGATAATTCAGGAAGAATAATCTAGTATTTCTTATATAGTGGACCATGCAGCTTCATGGGCCACTTACAAGTTCACTTGTTTGTTAAAAAAAGATGAACCCATAATGTGTGACCCTCCAAAATCCCATCTTTTTCTTTCCTTATTCACTAAGTAGCCACTAGAATGAATTTTGTATGAATTATTCTCCTGCTTTTCTTTAAACCAGTCTCCTCTATGTGATTGTATATAACCATAAATAATATATTGCTTGGTTTTGCCTGAGTTTGAACCCTACATATATGAAATTACATTCTATGTATTATTTTGTTACCTGTCTTTTGTTTTTTAAGCTTATGAGATTCATTCATGTCAAAATGTATAACTATGGCTTATTCATTTTTATGTGAATTATAATATGGGCATGAAAATTCCACACTTTATCTAGTTTTCTCTTTGTGGGCGTTAGTAATTTCAAGTTTTTGCTCTCACAAGCAATGCTGCTATAAATACTATAAATATTTTTGTATATGTCTCTTAATTTTGCAAAAGTTATGGGTATATATTTAGAATACATACCAGGGGATATGACTAGGTCTAGAATTATTAGGTCACATGTGCAAGTTCAGATTTACTAGATGATGCCAAATTTCCTCTAAGATGGTTGTTATCAATTATAAAAACATAAGAAGTCATGTTTACTTTCTTTCTAAGTAGATACATTTGTAAGAAAACATAGGAGGTTAGAGGAGGCACAATTCTGTTTGCATTCATCAGGTCAATGTTTTCTCAAAGAATTCTGATCTCCAAACCCTGAGAGGCATTGTGTGTAGTAAAAGGGTATGTGGAGTGGTTTGTTTCTCCCTCCCTCACATGTCTGGCAGTCAGCAGACTCTCAAGCTGAAGAGGCTTTTTACTCTCATAATCCACAAAGCTGCTGCTACCAGTGAACAACTAGGAACTTTTTGATGACAAAGTAGTGGCCTGGCAGCACCCTCGGGGTTGCTTCCCGTCACTACAGCCCGAGTCGAGTTGTCAGGTGCCATGTTATTTCTCCTCCCACCATGCACCTTTGTCTTCCCCGGGGAAGTCTGCCTGTTAGTTTTTATCTCTTTCAATTCCACACCAACATTTCCCAATTTTGACCCAGACTATACAACCCACAGGGGGAGTATGGGTCCTAGGAGATCTGGGACCATAGCCTGGATATTTTGGGTGGTCTGCCTTCCAGAGAGAGAGGGATAGTGATGACCAAAATGCTAGCTGCCTTCCATTCAGGCTCTTTTTCTCCTCTTCCTGTTCCTTGTCCGCAGCTCCTAAGAGAGACAATTGATCTGGGGCTCTCAAGAGGTGCTGCTTCCTCCTGTTGGTGCATCCACCATACCATGCCAAGGCAATCTACAGAGAATGGGGCTCAAGCCCTTCTTAAAGAGCTGCAGTGGACTAAAGGGTGCTTGAACTGTGAACTCTCTACTCACCAGCCTTCCTTGGTGCTCTGCCAGGGCAGGACATACCCCAAACAGAGGAACATCAAACCTGCTTGAGCATCCCATATGCAATTTGGGACCAGCACATTTCCCCTTGGTACAGTCTGGGATGGATCTTCAGGGTCCTGGGTACAGGCATATGGGCCAACTTCTGTACCCCAAGACTTGATTGTATTGCTTAGGGGCACAGAAGGGAGGTGTGTGAACAAATCTGAGTTGATGAGGAAGCCCTTGTGGGAAGAACTAGGAAGTGAGTGCAATTTGGATTCTAGCCACAGGGCTCTTATGGCACACCCCTCCTCCAACAGGAAGGCCATAATCTCAGTCCAGGGTGGGATCCTGGACAGGGAAACTCCTAGCTCATAGCACCACCATGGGGAACTCAGCTAGTTTGACCTCTTTCATGCTGGCAGATGCTAGAGGGAGACCACAGTGGAGGGGAGGGGGAGAAGAGCAAAACCCATTTCTGACAACTGTACTGAATCTCAGATGCCCCTCCCCCACCAACAGACTTTCTGGCTTGGTGGGGGGCCACTTCAGTCCCTGCCTAGGTGTCTTACCCCAAAGCCTGGGAACAGGCCTTTTTGACCCCTACTGAAACAGCTACCATATAAACTATTGTGGAGAACAAGAGCTCATCTGAAATTTTCAGGGCCTAGCCCACCACTTGGGGCATTCTAATGCTTTGTCTAAGGAGCTGGAGCTGGTCACAAGTCCCCAAAACAAGACTGGGGCTTATTCCTTCTAGCAATCGCTACCTACTAACAAGGAGGTAAATTTGTACAGCTCTTTGCAATATGGATCAATGAAATAAAAAGTTGATTCTTTGACAAGATAAACAAATTGGTAGATCTGTTGCTAGATTAACCAGGAAGAGAAGAGAAGGCACCAAATATGCTTAATCAGAAATGTAAAAGGAGATATTACAACTGATACCACAGAAATATGAAATATCATCTGGGAATACTATGAAAATCTCTATGCTCATAAACTCACAAACGTAGAAGAAATGGAAAAATTCCTGAAAACACACAATCTTCTAAGACACCTAGGAAGAAATAGAACTTCTGAACAGACTGATATGAGCAGTGAGATTGAAGTGGTAATAAAAAAATCTTTTAACAACGACAACAAATGATAGTCTTGGACAAGATGGATTCACAATGGAATTTTACCAGACCTACAAAGAATGGTACATGTATTGTACTCATGCAGAAATTATTCCGTAACATGAAGAAGGAGGGAATCTTCCACATCTTATTCTATGAGGCCAATATCATCTTGACATTAAAGCCAGGAAAGGAAACAACAAATAAAGAAAAGTAAAGACCAATATCCCTTATGAATATAAATGCAAAAATATTGAATAAAATACCAGCAAACCAAATTCAATAACACAGAAAAAAAAGATTATTCACCATCACTAAGTGGGCTTCATCCCAGGGATTCAAGGATGATTCAATATAGGTAAACCCATAAATGTGATTCACCACATAAACAGAAACAAAAACAAAGAGCATATGATCATCTCAGTGGCTGTAGAAAAAGCAGTCCATAAAATACAGCTTTTTCAATGATAAAAACCCTTATAAAATTAGGCATAGAAGGAACATATCTCAGAATTTAAAAAGACATATGTGACAAAACCAAAGCTAATACCATACTGAGTGGGGAAAAGTGGAAAACATTCCCACTAAGAAGTGGAACAAGACAAGCGTCTCCACTGTTACCACTTCTATTTAACATAGTGCTCCAAGCCCTAGACAGAGTAATCAGTAATCATATGTCTAGAAAACTCTGTAGACTCCAACATACTCCTGTAATTGATAAATAAATTCAGACAATGTCTCAGATTATAAAACCAATGTACAGAAATCAGGAGTATTCCTATATAACGGTAATAGTCAAGCTACTGAGAGTCAAATCAAAGACTCAATACCACTCATAATTGCTACAAGAAAATAAAATACCTAGGAATGTACTTAACCAAGGAAGTGAAAGATCTCTGCAAAGAGAATTTGGAAACATGAAGGAAAGAAATCACAGTTGACACAAACAAATGGAAAAACACATCATGCTCATAGATCTGTAGAATCAACATTGTTAAAATATTCATATTACACAAGCGATTTACAAATTCAATACAATCTTCATCAAAATACCAGCATCATATTTCATAGATCTAGAAAAGATAATGCTACACTTTGGAATAGATTTTAAATAGCCAAAGAAATCTTAAGTGAAAAGAACACAGTTGGAGGCATCACAACCAGACTTAAAACTATATTGTAAGGCTGTAGTAACCAAAACAGTATGGAATTGGCACAAAAATAGGGACATAGACCATTGGACAAGAACAGAGAACCCAAACATAAAACCATCCACATACAGCCAACTGATCTTTGACAAAGTAGACAAGCATATACACTGGGGAAAAGAAGTCCTATTTAATAAACGGTGCTGGGAAAATTGGATAGCCATATGCAGAAGAATGAAACAAAATCTATATCTCTTTACCACTCACAAAAGTTAATTGAAGATGGATAAAATACTTAAATTTAAGGTACTAAACCGTAAGAATGCTAGCAGAAAATGAAAAACTCTTTTAGATATAGAGCTAAGGAAAGAATTTATGAAGAAGACTGAAATGGCAATCACGGAGACAACACAAATAAATGAATGGGAATGATTTAATTGAAAGCTTCTGCACAGATAAGGAAATAATCAATAGAGTAAATATACAATCTACAGAATGGCAGAAAATATTCACAAGCTGTATAT
>NW_003852508.1:1512778-1513199 GCF_000181295.1 Otolemur garnettii | reverse complement strand
TAGGTGCAGAGAGAAAAGAATGCTTATATACTGCTGGTGGAACTATAAATTAGTACCACCTCTATGGAAAACAATACTGAGAGTTCTCAGAGAAATAAAAATAGATCTACCATTTGATCCAGGAATCTCACTACAGTGTATTTATTCCAGGAAAAAAAGTCATCTTATCAAAAAGATAGCTGCACTCAAATGTTTATTGCAGTTCAATTCTCATTTGCAAAGATGTGGAATCAACTTATGTGTCCATCAATTCATAAGTGAGTTGACAAAATGTGGCATGTGTCTGTGAGGGAATAGTACTCAGCTATGAAGAAGGATGAATTAATGCCTTTTGCAATAATTTGAATGGAACTGGAAACCATTATCCTAACTGAAGTATCACAAGAATGGAAAAACAAGGCTCAGTGCCTGCAGCTCAGGC
>NW_003852508.1:1509679-1512304 GCF_000181295.1 Otolemur garnettii | reverse complement strand
CTTTAGCCATATATGGTTAGAAGGAAAAATTCAAAGTTTTAAACATCTAGATATAGATGCTTTCGCTCGAGACCTTTAACACCTCACCTTCCATTTATTATTCTAGTTTTCAGCTCATTTGTGAAAACTCATTTCTATAGAAAACTAGTAAATAGGATGTTTATGGTTTTTGTCAGTGGCTTGGATTTTTCAAGCCTAAGTTCCTGAAAACACTGTAAATCTTCAAGGCGTCCTTCGACGAGCTGTATAAGGAATAGTGCACTGCTGAAAATTGAGAATTATTGGTGTTTTTATTGAAGAGCATATGGCAGACATGCCACAAACGTCCTTCATTTCTTTTTTCTTTCTGACCAATTTCAGCCCAAACCAGGGTAGAGAGAGCAGTCCAGTGAATTCTTTGGGGTGCTAGAGAAAAAAGCCCAAATCAGGGTGTTTCTTATGGATTGTCATTAACACAACAAGGTTGGGAAAGTAGAACCTATATAAAGACGAAATTATCTCAGGCCAAGGAAAGGAGCTGGATGCATTGCAGGGCAACACACAACAGCTTTTGACTGCTTTGGTAATGTTTTATTTCTTATAAGTAATTTTCTTAGGATTCTTTTGTAATGAATGATAAACATATATTTTTAAAAAGCATGCTATCATGGATTTGGATTGGATTCTATGAAGAAATAAGTAGGAGAATTAGATGGTTGCCACTAATACACCTACATTTTCCAGCCATATTTTAGGGGATTTGGTGGGATGAGATGCATGGTGCTTAGGAAGGCAAGGTGCTTTCAGATCTAGGAGACAGAATGGGGAAGTAGGATCTTGCCCTCTTAACAATCTGTATATGAAGTCTAGCAACATATACTGAACAACAGACTGAATGGAGAAACTCTGTTTACCCAGCAGGAAAAAGGCTGCAATTCATGAAGCTCTAAATGAGCTATTGAGGTTTCTTTTATGGGGAAAGATAATATCAATAGCTTTTCTATTGGATTCATTTGCTCAGTTCAATAGGACTAGTTTATGGTTTATTTTATTTAATGTTTTCCATGATGTAAATATTTTGTTCTGATTGTAATATGCATTTCACTTTCACATTTCAGGTTTATACTTTTCTTGTGAGGTGTTTTGCATATGTTTTTTTGATCCAAGGAAATTGTTCAAGCTGGGTAAAGCTGTGTTTAAGAACAAGGGGTTGATGAAATGATTATAAATGAAGATCAGAATCCTAGTGAGTTTTTCTTTGTTCCGTTAGCCACTAATCCCCCTCCATTCCTATGACGTCCATGATCAGGTGAGACCCTGCTATCTTTTTGTCTCTCTCACTGCTCCTTCTCATTTCCTTCAACTCGCTCTACTTGTTAGTCAGGAGACACAAGATTATGATTTGGTGACAAGAATGTCAGAGGCCTAACAGGACAAGCATTTATTTCCACCTCACGCTACATGTCCCACACGAGTGGCAGGGGGCTGGGCCCCACCCAGTCACTGGGGTGCAGGCTGAGGGGACTCCGTCACTTGAGGCTGTGCCACTGGAATGTGTAGGCACTTTGGTTGCCGCTGAAGGAAAAGAAATCTGGAGAATCATTTGTGGACATTTCTTCATGTGACATGTGCCATTTGTATTCATAGCCCAGTGGCTGGAACTCCTCATCTGCATCCACCTGACTACAAGGATTGGTGCCTAGAGTGGGAGACACCCAGACACCAGTAGACACTGGTCATGCTGGCCATGGTCCTCGTCCTCTACATGTCCTCTAAATGAACTGAATCACTGGCCATCACAGGCCAATTTTCTTTCTCACTCTCTCAATGCTCTTGGTTATCTCTACTCATCCTACTACTTCCTGCATCATTGAGCACAATGCTTCACTTGGACCATGGTCAATGGATACTGCATGTATTAGTGCCTCTCCCTGCAAAGAGTAAGACCGACAGCTCAGACTTCAAATCAAAGTGAAGTCTTGGTGTTGAGTGTTGTGTGGAGAGGCAGTGATGTGGCAAAGGGGGTGAATGAAAGAACAGGAACCTATAGATGAGGGGAGAGAGAAGGGAAATATTCTGCTTTATTGGTTTGCTAAGCAAACAAACAAAAAAATCTGATGTGTAGAAAGCCATAATATGAATATAAAAAGATCTGGATTCAAGTCCTAAGTGTATTATTAATTACTTTGTAGCTTTGAGGAAAGAACTACAAGAGTCTCAGAGTCTTGTGTGCTTCATGGGCCAACATAAGATATCAGTCCGGAAGATGACATTTCTACTCTTTCATAAAACATTTTTTTGTGATTGTCTCATTGGCCTTGGCAAGTTCTGTGACCCAGGTTTTTCTTACTAAAGCAGGGGGAGAGGTTTGATAGGATATCAAGCATGTGAAAGTGGGGAGATTGCTGAGCGACTAGGGCTGCCCAGCTTGGTGTCAGCTTTCCAGTGTCCTTCCTCACCTGTCCCCAGAGCTGGCAAATCACCAGGTACATGGCTTCATGGATGTGGACAGTTGTAATTTTTTTTTAACATTAAGTGGTAGAAATGTTGCCACTGAGAATTTTAAAATTCTGGGACAGAGTTCAAGGTGGGCCACTGAAGATAGACATTATTTTTCTCTAAGTCCATTTGAAGTGACCAAAAAGA
>NW_003852508.1:1508382-1509416 GCF_000181295.1 Otolemur garnettii | reverse complement strand
TAAAAGGATCACATCCTAAACAGCTGAGCCTACAGGGTCAGTCTTCCAAGTTTGTGAATTTACCAAGCATATGGGGTGGTAAATTTATCACCAGTCTAACAAACCACAAATATACTGAGTGATCTGCCTGAGAAGGATTTGAGTGGGTATGAGGCTTAAAAGTAGAGTGGACTTGAAGCAAGTCAGAATAGCCACTCCAGACACTAGAAAAATTAAGAAGAAAGGGCATCTCCACCAAGAAGTGAAATGCACTAAGGTTCTTGACCTTGAGTTAAACCTTCGGGATCTGGATTCCTGGAGTGCACTCCTTGAAGAAGCTTCCCTGTAGACACGGGTGCCACTTTCAGTGTCTGCAGTGACCCTGCCCTCAGAGAATGGGCCCATCAGAAAGACTGTCAACAACCTTAACTGATCTGTCTAGACCATCACACCACAGATATAAATTGGCAGTTGAGAATCTGTGTTTTTTGTTAAAGCCACTGTTGTCAAAGAGGATTGTGATGTATAAACAGAAAAATCATGATTCAGGAAAAAGGGATAATTCAAGGTGGAGAAAATGATTAAAAAAATTGAGAAGTCTTAGAGAGTCAAGAGGATGGTACATACATAAAAGTGAACAATCATAATATTATCTATTATAATAGAGAGATATTTAGAGAAGAACAATGGCTGCAGAAATAATTTCAATAAGTCATTGAATATTAGAAAAGTCAGAGTAAAGCCCACGCTGATCATCTCAACAAAATCAAGGAACTCTCCCAAGACGTAGAGCAAGAAATGGCTATATCATGAAAAATAAGAGAAAAAAACGTACAACACAAAAGACCTAAGAAGTTCAGCTACCCTCCTGGTGGAGTTTTAACTCTCTCCTAGAATGGGGATGTGCTAATAATGGGAGAAATCTTGAAGACAATTTTGCTAAACTGAAAAAAAATGAAAGTCTGCTGATAAAAAGTGACATTGAGTTCTGAGCAGGAGAAAAGAAAATAAATAAACAAAAGTTCTATCACGACATACAATCCTGTGAAAGTTCA
>NW_003852508.1:1504110-1508078 GCF_000181295.1 Otolemur garnettii | reverse complement strand
TTGATTATTTTTTAACCATTTGCAGATATTAATGATTGAAAAAGAATCACCAGCTGGCAAGTCTCTTTATTCGGGGGCTTATCACCATGCTTCGTGGCTGTTTCTCCTGGTTATTCTTTCTCCGAGGTCTAAATAGTGAGTTTGGCTGCTGTGTCCTCATGGACAAAAACTTCTGGTGCTTTGCTTACTTTTCTTGGGGAGGTGCAAGGGGAGCTGGAAGAATAATGAGTCAGCAGGGAAGAGGTGGCACAACTCCCTGGGCTCCTGTTAGGTTATCAGCCCAACTTGACCTATCTCTTGGCCCAGTTGCCTCAGTTTTTTCATCTATAAAATGGTGAGGCTGGATTAAATTGGGAAATTTCAAACTGTCTTTGCAGAGCTTTGAGACTGCTAGTGAAGTACTTGGGGAACAGCTCCTGAGAATGAGGGGGATGTAGAGGAGAGCTTGGACTCTTCACCCCCAATTCCACAAAAGCAGTTGTGCTTTGGCCTGTCCTAATCTTTGATTTCCACATACAATCTCATTTGAGTGAAGGGCACCGTCTCAAAAGCATGAATTCCATGAGACTTGCACTCTCCAGAGTTCTTTTGAGCTCTAAAATCCTATGATTCTGGAAAAAACAACTATGCACAACCAAGACGCATGAAACATTAATGAACAATCTTATTTTTTAAATTCTCTTTGAGAATAAATTAAGAGATAAAAGATTCCTTTGGTACACATGCGTATTGTTAGACTTGGGAAGAAAATGTAGGATTAAGAACAGGATCTCGTCTTCAGTTCTGGTCTTTCTGTAAGTGTCACTTTTCACATCTGCAAAGTTTTTGTTTATCAGGCTTCCCGATATGCATATAACTCTACCCGCTGGCAAATTTATGGTTTTTTAAAACATCTCCTGGGAAGAGATATGTAATAGTTTAATTAAATCTCCCCTACTTACTCTGTCATGATGCTTCTCACCCATATATTTTCCCTTTTTCTGCTGTCTGTGAGATGATAGAAATGACAGAAAGGAGAGATACTGCGTGGGCTGTACAAGTGCCTGGATATAAATTAATCTTAAATTAATCTGGAAAACATTAAATTAAACTAATATTTAATGAAGTTTAACTTTTGGGAAGTAAATTGTGGTTTGCTCAATGCAGGTGGCTGTGGGAGTGTAGGTCCTGGGCAATTAGACACCACACTGGCAGCTTAACTGTATTAAAATGCCCTTGGTTAGCATTTCTGTTTGGTCTTTTTCACTTTCTAGGCTGAAAAAGAAGTCTCTCTCTCTCTCTCTTTTCTTTTTTGTTGTGACATTTGTTAATCTTTGCCCAACTTTTAAGCATTTCTCTACCTAAATTACATGTTTGCAATCATTCATTGACTAAATATTTGCTAAGTACTTACCTCGCGCTGGCTGCTAGAGATGTTATGGGGAACAATTTGGCAGTCACCTGCATGCCTGGGGCTGATGGTCACAGACAGTACAGAGTACTAGGACTGCACAGAGAGGGGACCCTCCTCCCGCTGGCTGGGGGTCACTTTCCATAACCATGAGGGCCCATCTGCCTGACTTGGAGGTGACCACAGATATGCAGGCCACAAGGGCATACATAATTACTTGATGCTTAAATTGGTCCGGATCCACAGGGATATGGACATTATCTGGTTCTTACTTCAGGAAGAAGGGGTCTCTGTGGTCCCTCTGTCAAAGCAGGAGTTGGATGTTGAAACTGATGACATCATCCCCCACTGCCCAAGAAGGATATAAAAATGCCTGTCATTTATATAATTCAGGTCTTGGGGGAGAACAGGGTAGGCCTGTTAATCAGCTCTGAGACTTGAGCTTCCGCCAGGAAGGGAGACTGGCCTGGGTTTCCTTGTGGTTAAGGGTGGCACCAGATGACTGCTCCTGATCCTGGTAGGGGCTTGTGTGCTTAGACTGTCCTGCAGGCACCAAAGGAGGGGCTTTGTTATCAGCTTGTCCAGATGTGTGACACAAGGGGAGGGGAAGGGAGAGGTTTAAAGGCTGTCAGCAGTCAAAGGTGAAAAATGGAGCCAGGATTCTAATTATAGCAGCCAATCCACTTCCCTAGATGAACCTAAGCTTTACTCTACCTTAGATTCTAAAGGAAATTGCTTAGGTGAGGCTGGGCAGGAGGCCAACACAGAACCATGGGCTATGTTCTTTACCTCACCTTGATTTTAATAACAGATGCAGCGATGATGGGTTTGCCTTATTATGAAACCACAGCTCAGGAGAGCAATGTCTCCTGAGACTTCGATGTTAGAGTTCACAGAGGCAGAAGGGTAGAATAAGACGAGATGTGCTGTGTAAGCTTCACATGGTCTTTTTATTTTTTTTAATTTTGCTTGCTTATATAACTTTTAGCAGCAGGATTTTTGATAGGAACTGGGTAGCAGATAACTTAAAAGTGACTTGCTGATAATTCTTGGAGTATTTTGCAATGTTGATTGAGGGCGAATTCTTACATTATTAATCACAAAGCAGTTAATGATGTTTATAACATGCTGGGAAAGACTGGGGAGTCTGTGTAGAGCTACTTGGTCTTACATTATTGCAAATTAACTCATTTTTTAATTTCTGGTTTTGTTTACATTTTCTTTTTCCCTTTCTTCTTTCCTTCTTTTCTATTTTTCTCTTCCCTCCCTTCTCCTTTTCTTCTTTCTCTTTCTCTTTTTTCCTCTCTATCTCTCCCTCTCTCTGTCTCTCACTTTCTCTCTTTTGCTCTTTCTTTCTTTCTTTTCTTTCTTGGAGGTGGTTGGGGATAAGGAGATGGAGGTATAGAAATGCTATATTGGAAAATAAAATTTTGTAAACATATTTGGATTTGATCCTGTCCTTTAAAAAAATTTTCACTTCTCCCTATGGAACACTGACAATTCAGATTTGGTTTTACTTCAAATATCTCTAGCATTCCTTATTTTTGTTAATATTCCCTGGTCTTTTATCAGTGCTCTGGACATGAACCTTGTTTTGGAAACAAACTTGGTGGAGTCCAGGTCCAGCTGGCATGCAAGAGGCTGTCTGCTCAGGAGAAAATGATGTGCAAATCAGGGAAGAATAAGGAATGGCAATATTTGGGGAAAACGTTGGACATCTTTGAAAAGGTAGGCCTATTCTCTTCCAAATTGTTCAATTAACCCTGAAAAATCAGAGGGGTATTTGTATTGTGGAGAAATGGAAACAAAACCACAAATTTGAAAGCAGCTGGTCCCATTGCCAAGGTTTCTACCATTCCTAACTTTTGGTTAGTGACATGGCACTTCAAGGGATTTGTGTGGAGGACTCATTGCTCTCCTTGGTTCCAAAATTTGCTTTTACAGACAGATCTCTTACAAGGTAAGAGGAAGCCAACCAGAGAGCCTATAAAGGGCCCTGTGAATGTACCAGTCCTCTTTAAATATAAAAGAAGAAGCCTGCATAGGAATTTTCCAACTTTTTCAACAGCAACAGCTTGGGGTCTCACTTCAGGTGGGGCTGGGTCCCTGTTGCCATGTTTTATGGTGGGCTTTGAAGTGAGTTCCTATGTTAAGTTCGGTTTCTTCCTGGCAGAGGCATGCTGTGTTATTTCTCTCTTGCCCCACATCTTTAGCACAATTTTGGCCTATTCCTGGAAGACTCACACTGTCCCAAGCAACACACTCTCTTTTTTAGAGATAAATAGCCTGCTATACTTGTGCATCTGAGTAAGTCAGAAATAACACATATATCTCTTGGTGGGTTTCGCTGCCTTAGAATGTGTGATTCAGAAGAGCCCAGGTCCTGAAAAGGCGGAAGATAAGTCACCCTAGTTTGTTTTAATGATGCCTATACTTTCTGAACATCTAGCACCTGTGTGACACTGTGCTAGATGTTATGAGACATGCAGGAATGAATAAGACATGATCCTTCCCTCAAGGGTTTGACAGTCCAGTTGAGATAGTAATGCACGTGTGTGTGTGTGTGTGTGTGTGTGTG
>NW_003852508.1:1496047-1504090 GCF_000181295.1 Otolemur garnettii | reverse complement strand
GAGAGAGAGAGAGAGAGAGAGAGAGAGAAAGAGAGAGAGAGAGAGAAGGAGAATAGCATAGGCTGAAATAGCAAGTTGCAGGCAATACTAAATCAGGGGAGTGTTGAGAATGTTCCAAGCTGGCTTAAATAGAAAGGGAATGTGGGAAAATAGGCTCTCTAAAATTGCTTAAAACATATCAGACTCCCCTAGCACTAGAACAGGGAAATTAGATGAGTTTTACCAAGGAGAAAGGTATATAACCTAAAACTATCAGACAATATATTAAATTTGAAGTTCTATGAAAGGCCTTTATTAGAATTTATAATAATTACAACTGGGAAGTAAGGTCTGATCAACTTCTATGTACACTAAAATTGAATAATATTGAAGTCAATGATTTTATAGTATAAGAAGAAAGTAATAATTGTACTTGAGGCCTGCACATCTAGATCCTGTGGGTATGCAGAGAGAAAGGGCAAGCAGTGGTTTAGAGAGAAGAAGCCTGTAGTATACCACATTGCCTGCGAAGGTCTGAGGCCTGGCAACATTTACTTGTTTATTGTACAAGTAACTGGATCCAAGTAACTGGAGTAAGAGTCATCTGTTAACTGGATGACTCTTTCCTGAAAACCATCACCTGAATTTAATGCTTCTCTATAATACTGTAAAAATGGGGAACTTGTAAGAATCCTTTAACCCATCCTTCTGCACCAGTGAAAATTATGTGATCAATATAATTTAAGTGTGTGTGTGGAAATTTAATTATAGATTCAAGTGTGCCATGAGATAAAAAAAAAGGTTGAAAAATGCTGTTCTACACCCTAATAAACCATTCCTTTGGGCCAAGAAAAGGGATACAAAGGCTTGCATTTATAAATAGATTAAATGGATTGCCTTCACTTCTTTGATCATATCAATTAATGAACCCATTATTATGTGACTATGTTGAGCTTCTCATAGTTAAGCACATGCAAAGTATTCAGTAATTAAAGGACAAATTAGGGACTGATAGGGATTGAGTTGAGTCTTTCAAAAAGATATATTGAAGTTCTGAACCCTGGTACCTGTGAATTTGACTGTATTTGGAAATATGGTCTTTGCAGATGTAATCAAGTTAAGATGAAGTCACACTAGATTAGGGTAGACCCTAAATCCAATGACTAGTGACCTTATGAGAAGAAAAAGATTTGGAGACAGAAATACACAGGGAAGAAGTCTGTGTGATTAGGGAGACAAATATTGAAGTGATGCAGCTATAAGTTTAAGACTGCCAAGGACCACTGTTAACCTCCAGAAGCTAGAAGAGGCAAGGAAGAGTTCTTTCCTAGAATCTTCATATACAGCATGACCTTACTGACACTTTGATTTTGGACTTTTGGTCCCTGGGACTGTGAGAGAATAAATTTCTGTTGTTTGTTACATTAGCCCCAGGGAACTAATTCAGGGCTTTCACACAGAGTAACATAGAAGACAGTTAGCTCTTGCATTCTTGGCACCACACCTGCTTCTACCTTTGGGGACCACCTAGGATGCAGAGTGCCATTTCTTACTGGTTTCCCTAAGCAATCCCCCAACACTGAACATGTTGATACTGTGATTTTTGGGCATGTTTTAATGAGCACTTGGGAGGCCGTTAGAAGTGTGTGACATTGTATCCTGCACCACATTCTCTCATTTACTTTGCTCTCTTTCCTCTTCCCATTGTCCTACCCACTTCTTTCCAAGAAAAAATGTAAATTCTTCTTCTTAGTTTACACATAGCAGTAATGTAATATCTTTGGGTTCTTGCTTATCATTTCTTTCTAATAAGTACAGATTTATCATTTGGGGAATTCTGATAAAACTTTCTTCCTGCCATTGCAACTGGGTTCCTTCCTTATTTAGGAGAGAGTTAAGGGGGACCCAGAGAGGTGAGAGACTTGCTGCTTGCTATTTGCTCCTGTGTTGGGCTCCTCTGAGTACACTGGTGGTCCCCCTGGGGGAATCTATTCCTCCTCCTTTTCCTTTCATCCTGAAGTGCCTCATGACTTCTCTCACTTATCAGCCTTTTCTTGCCCACTCTGGCCAACTTTCACCTCCTTATGTCTCCAGGGGTCTCATTGTAACATTTGACTACACACTGTTAAGTCTGAGTAGTTTCATGTATTTAAGTGGAATTTCACCATCTAGATTCTAGGTGATCTATCTAAGTTTTTAAGTGGAAAAGGATCTAAGCAGAGGATGAGGAAACTGGCTCTGCAACTAATTACTGTGTCACCACAGGACAATCTTTTAACCTCTTTGTTCTTGGATTTTTCATATATATAAGGTGATTTAATCATTTAGAAAGTGTTGTTCTGCTATGCCTCACCTAGATCATCAGTTAAGTAAAACAATTGAGTTGATCTAATTTATACTAATTAGGTTTTCAAACATGAGCAGGCTATGGGGCATGAAGATATAGTTTCTACACATGTGTATACATGAAATTAAATAAAAGTTGTGGTTTAAATGCTGGAGTCATAAGTTCCAGTTTACTTCTTTGTTACTGTACAATTCTCATGCCTAAGGATCAAAATATATCATAGAAGAAATTGATAGAAAAAAATGGGAGAAGCAAAACTTCATAAGTAGGTGACAGAGAAATAAAGCTCTTATCTCAGAATATGAGCATAGAGAAAATAGATGGCACCGCAGGTCCCGAAAATAACTCCTGGCATATATTAGGTTGAACCCTATACCCTTAAATCAAGGTCACTCAGGGACAATATTCAAGAAGTGCCCACAATACAGAGTGGCCCACCTGGGTGCATGCAATAAGGGGCGAAGTGTCTGTAGAACATTCCAAAAAATTATACATGTGAAACTGACTAAAAGCTGGTCTGCTTTTTATCATCACCACATGCCAGCATTCTAAACAAAATACTTTCTGAAAAAAAAATCCTTTTAGATTTAAGTTTTAATGATTGTTGGAATCAATGTTGAGTTTAAATAACAAAATTGGCATATTATTATTATTATTTATTCTATTAGATTTAGTATTCTCTATGGAAGTTAAATAATCCCTGGTTGTACAGTTGTCCTACATACATGTAGACTCTGTGACATGTTTGTTTCAGGAGAAAGTGCCAGTCGTTCAGGGTTTCAATGGCATGCTGAAGGTAGAGTTGGTTTGCTTGATCCCTGAGGTGGGATATATGCTTGAGTTTAAATGAAAGATCCAAAATAAACAATGGTAGCATAGAGATTGTAAGGTGAAGAAAGAGAACTTGAGTTTCTTCTGTATTATCATTCTATGTGACTACTTGTTAAAATTTACAATTTTAACAATAGAACAAGTCTAGAAAAAGATAGAAACCTGTAGCTTCTTTACAGCCTCACCGGGGTAGACAGGGAAGAAGAGTAGATCACTCCCCTCAAAGACAGTGCTGGGGAGGCACAGAGGGACAACGTGGTCACTAAGAACATAGAAGAAGGGGAAAAAGAGACAATGACAGATAAAACACGGTCATCATTTTCTTATAACATAGAGTTGGAAAAAAAAAAAAAAGAAAAGAAACCACACATGAGGAGAAATCACCAAAAGAACCCTGGCAACATGAAAAGTCAGAAAAGATCAACTCCCTCAAGAGATTACAGTGGAGTTACTACAGAAAATTTCAACCATAAAGAAACTGTTGAAATGATAGAAAGTGAATTCAGAAGATGGATGGCAAATAAGATGAATGAAGTAGAAGATAAAGGTGAAAACCAGCAAAAAGAAGTCCTAAGAAATTAGTGAAATTAAAGAAAAAGTCACCAAGGATTTGGACAAAATTAGAAGTGTATAATGGAATAAGTAAAGGTAAAATATACTTTAAAGAAGTAAAAGAAGCATTCAAGAGTTTTAAAACACAGCATAGAGTTTCCAACAACAGATTAAACCGTGGAGAAGAAAGAATCTCAGAGCTTGAAGAAAGGCTCTTGAGCTAACTCAGTCATTTAAAGAGGCTGACAAGAAGACAGTGAAGCACAGCCACATCTTAGAGAAATATGGAACTATGCAAACTGCATAAATGTACTAATTATAGGTATCCCTGAAGGAGAAGAAGAGAGTCCCAAGAGCATGGAGGCAAAGGAAGATAGTATAGTTGAAAATTTCCCTAGAAATTTCTCTAGAGACCCACACATACAGTTATCAGATGGACATCAAGCTCCAGGATGCCTCAATTAAAATAGAGCTTCTCCTAGACACATTGTAATTAACCTTGTCAAAGTAAAAATGAAAGAAAACACTTATAAGCAGCCAGGCATAAGGAGCATCTGACCTACCAGGATGAACACATCAGGTTAACAGCTGATTTCTCAGCAGAAAACTTATCAGCCAGAAAGAAGTGGGCTCTTATCTTCAATCTTCTCAGATAGAACTACTACCAGCCCAGGATTCTGTACTCTACAAAACTAAGTTTCATAGTCAATGGAGAAATCAAGTATTTTCTTGACAAGAAAACCTTGAGGAAATTTGTCATTACTAAATCTGCCCTGCAGGAGGTATTCAGACCTTTATTACACATAGACCAATATAGTGGACTCACAGTAAAGTAAAACCACAGAGAAACTACTGGACAAAGTCTAGCAATCACAGTGGCCCAACTGAGAATATAAAGTAAGAGAATCCCACACAACAGGATGATCAGAAGCCCACCCTGCCCAACAATTCTTATAATAAATGTAAATGGGTTTAAATTTTCCACTACAGAGACACAGTCTGCCTGGATGGATACAAAAAATAAAACTCAAGTATTTTTTGTCTTTAGGAAATGCACCTTACCAGCAAGGACACATCAATACTCAGGGGGAAGAGTTGCAAAAAATATTTCATGTAAATGAAAACCACAATAAAGCAGGTATTCCAATTCTCATCACAGATACCATTTACTTTAAAGCAACAAAAGTAAGGAAAGACGAAGATGGTCATTATATACTTGTCAAGGAAAGAATTTAACAAGAAGGCATATCAATCCTAAATATTTATGGACCCAATGTAGGTGCTCTCAGATTTGTAAAGCAAATTCTACTTGATATTAACAAAATTATCAACAACAACACAGTGATAGCTGGGGACTTTAACACTTCAGTGAAAGAACTGGACAGATCCTCCAAACAGAAATTAAACAAAGAAACTTTGGATTTAAACACAACTTTAGAATAAATGGGGTGACCAGCTATCTGCAGAACATTTCACCCCAAAACTACCAAATATGCACTCTTTCATCAGCTTATTATTCTCCAAGATCATATGTCCTAGATCACAAAGAAGCCTCAAAAAATTAAAAAGGTAGAAATTATACCGTGCATCTTTAAAGACCACCATAGATTAAAAGTAGAAATCAAGGGTGGCACCTGTGGCTCAGTGGGTAGGGTGCCAGCTCTATATAGGGAGGGTGACAGGTTCAAACCCAGCCCCAGTCAAACTGCAACAACAACAACAACAACAACAACAACAAAATAGCCAGGTGTTGTGGTGGGTACCTGTAGTCCCAGCTACTCAGGAGGCTGATGCAAGAGAATTGCCTAAGCCCAGGAGTTGGAGGTTGCTGTGTGCTGTGATGCCACAGCACTCTACTAAGGGTGATAAAGAGAGACTGTGTCTCTAAAAAAAAAAAAGTAGAAATCAATTCTAACAAAAACACTCAACCCTATGCAAAGTCATGGAAACTAAGCAACTAATTGCTGAGTGATAGCTGGGTCAAAGAGAAGATAAAGATGGAAATCATTAGATTCCTTGAACAAAATGATAATGAAGCCATAAGTTAGCAAAACTTGCAAGACACTACAAAAGCAGTCCTGAGAATGAAATTCATTGTCATAAATGCCCACATCCAGAAATCAGAAAGAGCAAAAATCAACAATCTAATGAATCATCTCAAGGAACTGGAAAATGAAGATCAATATAATCCCAAACCCAGCAGAAGAAAAGAAATTACCAAAACCAGATCAGGACTAAGTGAATTATAGAGCAAAAGAACCATTCAGAAACTTAACAAAGCAAAAAGTTTGTTCCTTAAAATATAAATAAAATTGATAATACTTTGGCCAAATTATCCAGAGACAATAAAGTAAGATCTCTAATAAACTCAATCAGAAACAAAAAAGAGAAAATGACAAAAATATCATGGAAATACAAAGTATCATCACTGAATACTACAAAAATCTCTATGCCCAGAAATTTGAAAATGTGGAGGAAATGGACAAATTCCTGAAATCATACAATCTTCCTAAACTCAAATAGGAAAAATCAACCCCCACGAACAGACCAATATCAGCACTGAAATTGAAACAATAATAAAAAGTCTTCCAACAAAAAAAGAAACGGATGGTTTCACACCAGAATTCTAACAAATCTTCAAAGAAGAGCTTGTTCCTATTATTGCAGAATCTATTCTACAACATTGAGAAGGAAGGAACCCTCCCCAACACCTTTTACAAAGCAAATATCACCTTGTTATCAAAGCCAGGAAAGGACACAAAGAAAACCACACATCAATATCTTTAATGAGTGTAGATACAAAAATATTCAATAAAATCTTAACAAACAAATTCAGTAGCACATCAAAAAAATAATTCATCACAACCAGGTGGGTTTCATTCCTAAGATGGGATCTTCACTCATAAGATGGGACATTCCTTAAATTGATAGACGCTATCTATGATAAACCCATAGCCAACATCATTTTGAATGAAGAAAAACTGAAATCATTCCAGCATAGAAATGAAAGCAGACAAGATGTTAACTGTCTCTGCTACTATTCAATATAGTGCTGCAAGTCCTACCCAAAGAAATCAGGCCAAAAAAAAAAAGGTATTTAGGGTACTCAGAAAGGAACAGAGAAGGTCAAAATATCAGTCTTTGCTGATGATATTATTTTATGCCTAGAAAACCCCCAAGGATTCAACCATGAGTCTCCTGTAATTGATAAAGAAATACAGCAAAGTCTCAGGATATAAAATCAGTGGTCACAAATAGGTAGCCTTTATATATGCCAACAACAGCCAAGCTTAGAATCAAATCAGAGACACAATTCCCTTCACAGTAGCATCACAGAAAATGAAATACCTTGAAGTAAATTTAAGAAAGTATGTGAAGGTTCTCCATAGAAAGAACTACAAAACACTAAGAAAAGAGAACGTAGAGGGTGTTAACAGATGGAAGAACATACTATATACCACTCTCATGGCTCAGAAAAATCAACATGTCTAAACATGTTAAACATGTTAAAATGTCTATACTATCCAAAGTGATCCAGAGATTCAAAGCAATCTCCATTAAAATAATAACATCATATTTTGCAGATCTTGAAAAATAAATCTACACTTTGTAGGGAATCAGAAACAACCCCGAATAGCCAACGTAATTTGACAAAATAAGAACGAATCTGGAGGCATCACTTTACCAAACTTTAGGCTCTACTGTAAGTCTACAGTGATCAAAACATCACACTATTGGCATAAAAATATAGACATAGGCCAGTGGAACAGAATAGAGAATCTAGAGATGAAACCAGGCTCATATTGCCATCTGATCTTTGCCAAATCCAAGCATACACTGGGGAAAAGGATCATTATTTGATAAATGGTGCTGGCACAACTGGTTAGCCACATGTAAAAGATTTAAATGGGACCCATATATCTCACCACTCACAAAAATCAACTCAAAATGGATAAAAGAGTTAAACCTAGAACACAAAACTATAAAAATTCTAGAAGAAAATGTGGGGAAAATTCTTAATGATATCAATTTAAGGAAAGGATTTAGAAGAAGAAACAAAGGCAAGTAAAGCAATAACAAAAATAAGTAAATGGGATCTGATCAAGTTAAAAAGTTTCTGCACAGCTGAGGACATAGTCAATAAACAACTTACAGAATGGGAGAAGATATTTCTATGCTACACATCCAAGAAAGGGCTAATAACTAGAATCTACAAAGAATACAAGCAAATCAACAAGAAAAGATCAAATGATCCCATTAAAAATGGGGCAAGAGAGATGAACAGAAACTTTTCTTATGATTATAGGCTAATGGCCAACAAATGCATGCAAAAA
>NW_003852508.1:1480510-1490990 GCF_000181295.1 Otolemur garnettii | reverse complement strand
TGGCAGCGGTAGCGCAGGGTTTGCCAGAGACCAGATCAGTCCTAGTTGAGCCCTGCCAGAGTAGCTGGGGGGGGGTAAGGACTTCTTCACCATTGCCCGTTGGATGCGTGCGGCACTAGCAAGCCCATCTGTGCCCTCCCAGCATGGGAACCTGCAGTGGGGAACTCCTCCACCTCTGTCCATGGGACATACATGGCTCTAGCAAACAGTTCTGGGCCTGCCCAGAGTGGTAGACCCCTCCACCACCACCTGCATGGTGCGCATGGCTCTAGCAAGCAGTTCTAGGCCCACCCAGCTTGGGTGCCTGGAGCGGGGAACTCCTCCCTTGGCCCCCATGGGGTGTGCGTGTCTCTAGCAAGCTGTTTTGGGTCTCTCTGAAGGGGAGGACTCCTCTGCCACTGCTTGCGGGACATCCACTGCACTAGCAAGCAGTTCTGGGCCTGCCCAGAGCAGGAGCCTGGGGCAGGGATCTCCTCTGCCGCCTGTGAGGCGTGTGACTCTAGCAAGCATTTTTGGGCCCGCCCCACTCCATGAGGGCAAAGGGACCCACCCAGCAGATGGGTTAGTCTGGGAAGGTTAATACCTCCTTCCCTACCTTGCACCCAGTCACTCAAAATCCCCTAGGTCTGTGACCCTATTCACTCCAGTAGGCCACTGCTCCCAGGGTTTACGACTGGCAAAATCAGTCAGAAATCTGAGTTTGGCAGGGGGGGCTTGCGTGTTTAAATTAGGCTTCTGTCGGGCTAGATTTCTCTGCAAGTCTGGGGTTGGATTCACCTCTGGGCAGCAGACAAATAGAAGTTTACACTCAGGTGTCAATTCTAGCCTCTGCCCACCCACTGCCTTTGTCTCAGGTGTATTAGACCCTGAGGGTTGGTGCTTTACTTATGAAAGTTATCTGCATTTTACCTGTGGCTGTTGTCCGGAACCTCTGTTTGCCCAGAGAGATGGGGCTGGAATGGCGTCAGTTTGCAGCTCAGGATGCCACTGTTGCTATATTGGCATCCCCTGAGCCGATTCTCTTCTCCTCACGCCTGTGCCACAGTCAGCACAGAACAGCACCAGCCCTTTCCCCCTCCACTTCTCTCAAGGAGATGCCCAAGAATCTGGATTCCATAGGTAACAAGCCTCCAGACCTCGGAGTGGGTGGGTGGGGACTCCTAGGAGTTCAATGTTGTAGGTGGGGAATATATACAGTTTTATACAGTTTTACAGTTTTATGCCTGGCCAGAGGGTGCCACGGCATGCCAGCAGGGGTAGGAGGTCCAGTTTTTAGGGGGTCTCTCCTGTGGGATAGAGTGGGAGGAAGTTTGAACTCTGCTCGCTTGTTTGCATGGAGTAAACTGCGAGCCCTTATTGTGGGGGAGGGGACTCCTGTCCCCTTGGTGGGGATTTTGTACCTTTTGGTTGTATTTTTGGGGTCGCAGCTCACCTCAGGAAGGTTGAAGTGTGCTCTTCAATCTTCTCCTTTGGCTCTGCTCCAAACCATCAGCCAACTTGCTAAACTTCTGTCCTTCAAGCCTCCTTCTGGTCAGGAGCTTCTGCAAAAAGCTGGCTGCAGTCCGCCATCTTGGCTCCGCTGGTTCTCCCAACACTGCTTCTTAAGTAAACATATTCTTCTCTAAATTGTTTGTCTTCTATTGCTAATTCTAGATTGACATATATTAAGTTTTTACAATAGCTTTAATTTATGAAATAGCTATATAATGATACATCTATCTGATAATTTTTTAAAACCTGATAATGTAATTCTACAACCACTCATAAGGTTTGTATGTTTATGAAAAATAAGTAAAATCTGCTGTTTAGTATAGCCACCTTCACCCATGACCTTGGTGAGATTTTCAGGATCTCTTGTTGCATCTTCTCCATCAGCACTTGCTGCTTCTCTTTGCTTTTGAAAGGCAACAGAAACAATCCCTGAAGTGTAGTCTTCACTTTGTACTTTTATGTCACAGAGATAGCTTGTTTTCTTCAACCTCATGAACCATCCTCTGCTAGCTCCCAACTTTTCTTCTCCAGCTTCCTCACCTCTCTCAGTCTTTATATCCTTGATGAGATTTAAGGCCTTACTCTGGATTGGGCTTTGACTTAATGGAATGTTGTGACTAGTTTGACCTTCTATCTAGACCACTCGAATGTTCAACATTTCACCAAGAAGACTGTTTTGCTTTCTTATTATTCATATGTTCACTGGAGTGACACTTTCAATTTCCTTCAAGAACTTTTCCTTTGCATTCACAACTTGGCTAACTGTTTGATGCAAGAGGCTTAACTTTTGGCCTATCTCAGCTTTCCCCATGCCTTTCTCACTGAGCTTAACTCATTTCTAGCATTTGATTTGAAGTGAGAGATGTGCAACTTTTCCTTTGACTTGAATATTTAGGGGCCATTGTAGGGTTATTAATTGGTTTGATGTCAATATTACTATGTCTCAGGGAATAGGAAGGCCCAGGGAGAGGGAGAAAGAGGAGACAGTGGCTGGTCAGTGAAACTGTCAGAACACACACAACTTTTTACAAATTAAGTTTGCTCTCTTGGGCAGTCATGGTTCTCATCCCCAAATGATTACAATAGTAACATCAAAGATTATTAATCCCAAATCACCATGACAGGCATAACAATGATGAAAAAGTTTAAAATACAGTGAGAATTACTGAAATGTGACACAGAGACACAAAGTGAGCTCCTGCTGTAAGAAAATGGCATGAATAGCAATGCATTTCCTAGCCTGCCTTTTGGTAAATTCGAATGTGAGTGGAAGTTATGTGTTCCATATTACTTTCTTAAAAAAGGGATCCTTTGTCCTGAATTTATTTTCTTAAACCTTGCTGAAACTCAGAAGTTCTTGAAATCTAAGGCTGGAGAAGAGTAGCTCATTTGGGCATATATATACAAAAGAGATTTAAAAGCCCTCTATTTTCTCTAATTTACTTTAATTTAAATCCTATTTGTTATAGAAGATTGTGCATCACCCTAATTGATAGTAATAATACACATTGACTTCAAACAATAAAGTGATAAATGTTTTATAACCTAAAACCCAGCGTAACCTCATGTAACATGCAGTCAGTCCTCATTATTCAGATTCCATATTGGTAAATTCACCTATTTATTAAAATTTCTTTATGATCCTAAATTCAATATTCAGGGCACTTTCGTAGCCATTCATGGATAAGTTCAGAAGCAAGGGCAGAGAATTTGAGCTACTGGACATGGATGTTCCCAGCTGAGGTTGAACAAAACAATGCTCTGTCTTTTGGTTTCAGCTGTCATATGTGCACAAGTATTCTTTGCGTGGTGTTTTTAATGTCCTAGTTCCACCATTTTTGTGCTCTTTTCATTGGTAATTCCCATGAATAGCTCCACCAGAGCTGTCTATTGCTCCTAAATGCAAGAGGCTGTGATGTACCATGCGGAGAAGCTATGTGTGTTAGATGAGCTTTGTTCAGGTAGGAGGTATAGTGCTATTGGCTGGGAGTTCAAAGTTAATGAATCAATAATATGTATGTACTCATTATGTGAAAAGTCTTTAAACAGAAACACATGCAACATAGGTTGTGTACTGATTGGGTGATAAAAATGTGACCAGAGGTTTGTAGGAACATAAGTCTGTGTTTCTTTTAGAAGTAATGGGTTAATATTCACTAATTTAGTGTTAGTGATGAAAAATACCATGGATAATGAGAACCAAGTATGTTAAATAGCCTTGCATCAATATTACCATGAGGTCCCAATCCAAGTGACACTGCTTGGAGAGAGAAAAAACTACTAGCTTTTTTTATACATTGGGAGGGGGCCTGGGGCACTGAATTACCAGTAAACAAAAGTCTTATTTATTTATCTTATAGACTTTTTAGGGCAATAAGACTAAGACTATAACTGTAAGCCATCACAGCCATCCTTCCTTCTCCAAAACACTCACAATAGAGAAATGTAAATCAGAGAAACTCAGAGGCATCTGGGCCTATCCCTTCTCTACACAGACAAGAAATAAGTGCCCAGGACCCAGGGCTACACTCTACTTGTAGTTAACAAAGAACCAAAACTGAGGTCCCCCAGCTCCCAAACCAGGTCTGCACAAAGTTTTCTAGTATGATCATGGGCAGAGAATGGATTTTCTTGTTTTGGTTCAATGAAAGGAAGTATATAAACTGAGCGCTGGGAGGATGGATGCATGGATGGATAGATGGATGGATGGATGGATGGATGGATAGATGGATGGATGGATGACGGATGGAGAGTCAGGACCACCAGCTGCACTGGCCTCTCTCAGCTAGGCACCACTGTCCTTTACCCATCTTGTTGTAGCTGTCAAGCTGAGACACGGTGACTTTCCTGTCACCCTGAGTGTGAATTCTTGACTTCCTGACTTGGGGCTGGCAGTCATTCTCTAATTTGCTGTGTGAAATCAATAAATAGTTAGACTATATGCAAAATTCTGCATTAATGTTATGTCCCTGAACTTGTCTACTTCTTTTTTTTTTTTTTTTTGAGACAGAGCCTCAAGCTGTCCCCCTGGGTAGAGTGCCGTGGCATTACAGCTCACAGCAACCTCCAACTCCTGGGCTTAAGTGAGTCTCCTGCCTCAGCCTCCCAAGTAGCTGGGACCACAGGTGCCCGCCACAACGCCTGGCTATTTTTTTGTTGCAGCCATCATTGTTGTTTGGCGGGTCTGGGCTGGGGATTCAAACCCGCCACCTTAGGTGTACGTGGCTGGCACCTTAGCCGGTTGAGCTATAGGGGCCGAGCCAAACTTGTCTACTTCTCAGCACATTTCTGAGGAGCAAGACCTCTGTGTTTTGAATTGAATTAGATGCCCTGAGCTCAGCTAGCTGCCCCATTTGCTCATTTCATTCTGGTGTTCTTAAGTGGCCTGGCTCTAAGGATTCAAACCTCTTCTTCTAGCATTGTCCCTTGCCCTATTACCATTAAGTATTAAGCGCTTGTCAAATCTAAATAGTAATTCCTCTTTTTTTTTTTTTGGTAATTTCTTGATTGTAGAATATTCTGTAGTCTGTTGGTTTTTCTTTTCTTAAATTAACTTCTGAAGCATAATTATTTGGTATATGCATTTTTCTCAAAGGGATGTCAGGATATTTAAGGATACTAATCCCATTGAGAAACAGACATTCATTCCTGAAGCTCAAACTGCAGTCTCCCAACAGCTTCACTTTGTGATGAGTGGACAGTTTGGGAAGATGTAGAACATAAGGTCTTGGCAGACAAGAATGCAGAATCACGACAAGTATCGGCCACACACAACTAATACAGTGTGGGGATTTTTAAAAAATATTAACTTATGCTGTGACTTCAGCGTGCTGCAACAATGTCTGCACAATGCCAAAAACATCCAGATGGAAGTGGAGAACTCAGCCGCTACCACATGCTTCATCTGCACTGATGTCTTATGGAGACAGCCAGCGCGGCTCTCTGGGGCCTGGAGGAGTTGCCGGGCAAGGAGCCAGAGGGGAGAAAAATCGCCAATATATGTTTAAATTAAATTAATTAAAATTTATATCACTCTCTATGTGGTGTAAGTAACTTCTATCAAATATACTGTCTCCTTTAATTGGAACAATCATCCTATAAATTAGGTATTATTATTTGCCCAATTTTACAGATAAAATTTAAGGCTCAAAAAATTTTAGATCACATGGCTAATAGAGAATGGAGCCAGGACTTGAACCTTGGTCTTCTCATGTAGTCAGTGACAATGATTCAGAGCCTTACTTGTTCCATGAACTTCTAACTCTAGTGAAAACATACCTTGTACTGTTATTGGTGTCCTTGACCTAGATGTGATGTGTTACCATAGATGGGGAAGGCAAACATAAATGGCTCATATTGCATTATACACCTTGATTTTCATATATATATGAATATATATTCACTTCTCTAGGTTCCTGTAAAGCACATATATTATCAAAAAATTGGAATATTTAAAATTCAGTGGATTTTGTTCTGTGAGGCCCTAATACTGCAAACATGAGCCCAGACAGGTTTCGCATACCTTCTTGGACTATCCACACCTCACAAGGCATATGCTTCGGTAAAGACAGACAATAATAATCCAATATGTTGCTAAGATTCACAAGTTGACAACGTGGGGCAAGTTGCCAATTTTGCATTCCTGAAAATTAAACTAAGTAACTGGCCTAATTTAATGGTATTATGTTCCAGAATGAGAGTTCTGGGTTTATTTTTCTTTCTAGAACCACCAAGATCAACACAATTCTGTTTGCACTTTTTTTCACCAACATATTTTTATTCACCCTGCAGATTTTCACTTTGGCCATGGATGTCCACTTGACTAGCTTCATTTAAGGGGCAAAAATGTACACATAGAAGGACAGCACTGAGCTCAGGATTGACAGTTTCTATAGATTAAAAAGAGAGGAACCCAAGTTTCCTTCAGAAAATGAAAAAAAGCAGTTCACAGCCATGTATAGTATGGCCGTTTTCTGAAGTTTTATGGCAACTAGGAGATAAAAATGAGGGGCTATATGAAGGATACAGTCACTTATTCATGTGCTAGGGCAAATGTAACCTCCTGAAGCCCTGTGGTTCAAAACTAAATCACATATCCAGAGCACACTGATTTTTCTAGAACCTGAGTTACCTCTCCAAACAACTTATACTTCTGCTCACTGCATGAGGATTTTTTTTTTTTATATCAACAGATATTCACAGATACCTATACTCAACCCTTGCCTGGATTTCCAAATTCTACCTGTTCAACAGGTTCAGAATAAAAGATTATAAGTTGTATCCAAGCAGTCAAATTTGAGAGTGATTATGTACTATATAGACTGCAAGCTATATAACACAGTAAGAAGATATGATTCATGCTTTCTTTACATGGGCATTATATGTTGCTATCCAAGGTAACACAAATCATACACATGAGAATTTCATAATTTTACATAATCGAGCAAATGAAATAGGCACCCTATACTCTTCTCAAAATGGTATCTATACACTAAAGACTTCCATGGGAAATACTATCATCATCTATAGTTTGAAAATACAATGTTTTCCATCAGAGGTCAGCAACTTATGGCTAGTGGGTCAAATAATAGCAACCTGTTTTTGTATGGCTCTCATGAGTTAAAAATGGTTTTTAGAGTCTTGAGTAATTTTTTTTTTTTAAACAAACAAAAACCAAGGAGACTGGGCAACTACAAAGCCCAAGATATTGGCAACTTGTTTTCAATGATGAGTTGCAAATAAAATTTTTATTTGTTTTATTTAATGATGGTGTAGCATAACAATACCACACACCTCATTCAGTGATGGAATTTTCTTTCAACTTGTCATTTTCATGGCTCCCTGAAGTGCCATGGAGAGAACTCAGGCCATGCTCAACAGTACCAGAAAGGATACTAATAAAATATCAAAGAGCCACAGATGTAGGCAGCTGAACAGGCAGGGGTGCAGGCCCTGTACATTGCCCTTCCTGCCTGAGCTCTGTGGGGAGATTTGTAGGTTTGTTTATATACATAATTAAATATGCAAGAGCAAGAAACAAACATATTAAGAATGCAAGATTCCACAAGCAAAAACCCAGCCCTAGCCTGGAATATATGATGCCACCTGTTCACTGGGGGACTAAAGTTAGCCTTATAGAGCTGCATACATAAAATACAGTAGAGTGTCTGTAAGATGACCACTCAAGAGACTGCAACAAACTGTCAACATACGGAGGTGGTCAACATAAGGAACAAGGCCTGCTGTACTGATAAGCACATGTGGTGCATGTCCGGTTTGTGAACATTAGATCAACTTAAGGAGGTGGCCAATGTAAGGAGGTTGTCATCTCTGGAGCGTCCACTGTACTCATACACCCAGCAAATTCAAGTCACCTCTCACCTGAGCAGCTTCATCTGGGTGAGGGCTGTAGCTTAGGTGGTCTAGAACCCTGGGGACTCTGTGCTTAGGCTTTCCAATCAAGCATGTAGACCATGTTAGCAAATATTCACAAATAATGGTGGAGCATTACCATCCCCAGGATGGCCTCGCTGGCTGCTTCCTTACAGCAGATTATGTATTTTCTCGTGCCAATTCTCTTCCCCTACTCATGAAGGCAGAGAAACCAATCTCCAAAGGGGAAGGCTGCTTCTTGGGTGTGCGGTTTCTAAGATGAGACCAGTAAGTCAATTGCTTTTAACTCTGACAAGGACATGAGCCAGAAGCACCACGTCCTTGTCATGCTTCAGTTTCAAAAGCACAGCATGGTATATTTCCGTGGCATTGCTTCAAAATGTATTACCTCATCAATTCATTTCTGAAAAAGTCAAAATAGTGGAGGCAGTCTATTTTGCCAACATTTTGAATCAAAGCTGTTTTGAGTTCTTCAGGCACCAGAAAGCAGCATTACTTAATGAGCCGCACCCTCTCCCAGCACTGATGCAGTTCTGAACACAACATACTCACTCACTTGTTCATTTATTCAGCAATTACTGATTGAGGGTAGACTGGCTGTTGGATGCTTTAGTCAGATACTCTGGAGGCATAGGAGGGATGGAAACACAGTCCCTGGGCTGCAAATCTAGGAGAGGGTGACGAGGAAGCTGGGCCAGGAAAAGCTTGAGTCCTGGTGATTGTCATGCAAAGGGCCCTTCACTCTGCTCTGTGGGGACAGGGAGGTCAGGAGAGGCTTCCTGGAGGCACCATGTCCCATATGGAACCCCCAAAGACAAGAAGCTGGACAGCATGGCTTGACTTATACCAGCATCCATGTACTTGGTGCAAAAATAAAAAAAATGGATAGAACACTGTGGATTTCCAGAGGGCAGCAGGGACTTGTAGGGGAGCCCTCACACATGAGTTGGCTCTAGGTGGGACAGCAGACGCTGTGGAACAGCTGGGTCTGGGCCACACCTTGCCATTAGTGTGATCAACTCTATGGGTCATGGGGCGTTTGTTCTCACTTGAAGAGTTCTATTATCAGGGTCTGGGGCATAAAGCCTATACTGGAACATAAAGATTAGAACAAGATGATGTCAAGTTCTGGGGAGAGGGTGTCCCTCTTTCAAAGTATTTCCTGATTCCCTCCACAAAGGGAGAGCAAAGGAACTTCCTTCCTGTCTCTCAGCATGAAACAGCAGCAGCGACAGTCCCAGCGATGACAGCCTGAGGACCCCTCAGAGTCACAGCCTGTGACGGTCAGGGTGGCAGAGACGGATTCGATAAGAAACAGCCCAACATCCTGATAAAAATCTCTCCATTTTAGGAGCAAGAATCCAATGTACTCAATTCTAATATGAAGGCAGTAGGCAATCTAATACAAAGTGGGGGGTAGGGGAATGAGGGAGGGAGGGGGAAAGAAGGTCATGGTGTATGGCACACCTTTTAGGAGCTGGACACAATTACAAGAGGGACTCTGCCCAACAAATACAATCAGTGTAACCTAAGTCTTTGTACCTGCAATGAATCCCCAAACAATAATAATTAAAAAACTCTCCATTTCAGCGTCAGTCTGTAAGCCATCACTTCCTCTGCCTCAGCATTTCCCCTGTCAGTCATTAGGCCCCAGAAGGCCCCCTGGAGGCGAGAAGGTTCTGGATGCAATGCTCTGGCCACATCGGGGGACCTTCTTAACTAGCAAAGCTAGGTGGTTGCTGCTGTAAGGTTAGGAGGTACAAAGCTGGACCCAGGCCGCAGAGCTACGGGGACTGCAGCGAGGATGGAAAGGAGGGCAGCGCAGGAAGGGGAGCAGGCTCCGCCGTGCCCTGTTTGCAAGGCCCAGCCCACGGGTGAGGACTATTTTAGTATTTGGTATGTCAGGCCGGCACAGCTCCTGCCTGCAGCCACCCCCTACTGGGGGGGGGAACTAGGCTAATTACGTCTCCAGGCAGGTATTCCTCTAGTTAGGGGAACAGGGAAATAAGTAGGAAAGTTGCTGAGGAAACTGTGGGCCATGACAGGACTGCCCTGGAAGGCCCATCCTCCCCTGGGCCTTTGCATTCGCATTTCAGAGTGAACTAGGGGGAGCAGGGCAGAGGACCTGGGCACAGCGGTCAGAGCTGGGAGATCTCGGTCAGCTCCCCAGGCCCAGTCTCCTTAACTTAAAGATGTGGAAACTGAAGACTCATGAGTGACTCTTCTGAGGTGGGTCTCTCAGTGGGAGATGAGCAGCAGACAGACACCTCTCGATGGCCAGACTCTCTGCTCACAGCTCTTCTTACATGGCTCTGCCTCAAATTGCTTCCCACCCTAGGGCTGCCATAGCAAAGTGCCACAGACTGCATGGCGGAAACAATGGGAATTTATTTGTTCACAGGTATAGAGGCCAGAAGGCCAAGACCAAGGTGTGGCAGGCTGCCTTGTCCCGAGGCTGCCTTCCCTGTCTCACGCTGGCATCTTCTCACGTGTGGCTGCGGGCTCTACACTCTCTGTCTGTGGCCCAGTTTCCTCTTCTTATTAAAGACAATCTATTCAAGTAGGGTCTGACTGAAAACACTCATGTTAACACTCA
>NW_003852508.1:1474822-1480378 GCF_000181295.1 Otolemur garnettii | reverse complement strand
AGTTCCCCAGGAGGTACCATGAGTTGAACCAATCCAACGTCTTTCTTGTGCAGCTTGAATCAAGACATGGAGAGAACACTGAGCAAGATTGTAGTGAAACAGAAGCAATAGGAGCAGCCGGTCTACGGAACAGTGAGCTCTGGAGCAGAACCACAGCCCTGAGACTGATGAAGCTGGAAAGTGCCTGGACACTCAGCCCTGCTGGACCAAGCTGCTCAGCCTTAGCGGAGGCTGTGCATAGCCGGGTCTGGGCTCTGAGGCTACCAATGTGTTATTTTTTTTATTTCAAGAAGCACCTGGATTTGTAAAAAGCAATTGACAAATCAATGAAACCAATACTTGGAATAATCTTGATAAACCAATCTTGATGAACCAAAAGATCTCTACAACAGATGAATCCTTGTTTTGTTTTTTCTCTGGCTAGGCAATGCATTTTTCCTGGGACAAAGAAAAAACTCAGCATGGGCCTTTTCTTTTCTCTGAGACTGAAAGTCCTGAGGAGTTGAAACAGACCTGAAATTGCTCTGCTGCTCTCTAAAACACAGAAAAGCTGGAAGCAAGAGAAGTAAGGTCTCCAGTGTCCCCACAGTCACGGGCTGCTCTCTCTAGTAGCATTCTGAGCTGAAGACAGAGTAAGCCTGATTTCAAATGCAGTGGAAAGGAGGAAGCATGGTTATTCATTCAGCAATCCCTCCATGAATGCTCTCTCCACAATTGTAGTCCTTATTTGCTTTTTGGGAACATTTAAAAACAGAAGTTTCAAGAGTCTTATGTCACCTGCCCACCTGCATCGGGCAGGGCAGATCTGCCCTACCCAGTCTACTGATTCAAAGCTCATTTCTGGAAATGCCCTCATAGACATGTCCAGAGATAATGTTTACCCAAGAATCCCTTAGCCAAGACAAATAGACACATGAGAGTAGCCATCACACACTTCACATGGCGATGAATCACCTATCTGCCCTTATATGGGGTGTCTATAAAGTTCTTGTACATTAAAATAGTTGTATATTGTACATTGCACACAAACTTTATGGACACCCTGTGTTACTGAACATTTAGGTTTTTAAACAGTTAGGTTCTATCATTTGCCATTTTGTTCAAAAGAGTATTCCCTTTTAAAATTTCCAAATCTTTTTCCCCTTTAGATCAAACTCTCTCTTCCTTTGCCCATTTTAGTCAATCCACTCTAGACTTACTTCAATTTGTTTTTCTTTTTTTATAGCCACAATCCCACAAATACACTACACAATTTCAAAGTCATTCCTTGCAAACCCCTCTGGGTTACATTCTGTTTTCCCCGTGCTCTGGTGCCCCTCACAAATGTTTCCTGACTCGCTCTTTATTCAGGCTAGTTGTGGCAGGAGGTCTAATTCTCCCCCAGGGCAGGGGAACCATTCACATATCTCCCATAGAAACACAAAGATTCTGGACTTCTCTGACCCTCTAAATCTACATGATGGCTAGTTACCTCACTGTCTTTTGCATTGCAGGCATCCTCAAACTATGGCCCACGGGTCACATGCGGCCCAACGAAGACAATTATCTGGCCTGCCAGGTGTTTTTGCCTGTCCTGCTTAGCATCTGACTTGTCCCGGAGTCCGCAGCCTGGCCCTCCAATGGTCTGAGGGACAGTGAATTGGCCCCCTGTTTAAAAAGTTTGAGGACCCCTGCATTAGCGTCTCTGGTTGACCTGAAGCCACATCGAGGTTACCTCGATGGTTAACTTCTCATCCCTGGGTCTTTCCATCACTTCTGGAAAAACCCAACTATGTAACATAAACTCCTCTGACCCCAAAGGTACTCACTGGCTAATGGACGGATTGGAAGTTGGTCAGGACAATGCCTTAACATTGGCGCGTCTCCTGCTAGCAACTTAGAGATGCCTAACCAAGCTTTCCTTTCTAGAATTAACAACTGCTTGCCAGGAGATGCCCAAAAAGACTTCAGTGGCAAAACGGCACTGACAATAGCTGATGAGGAGGCTGCAGGGTTAGCTGAGCAAATGCACACTGTATCTTCTGTGAGAAGGGCAGGGGGAGGGGAAGAAGTTATGTGTGGATGAGAAAAGAAAAAGGTGACTTCTTTCTAATCATGTCTAAGTATCGCTTTTTTGTAAAACAGTTGAGCTGTTAACTTCTATGCTAAGGCACGTATGCACTTTGGAAAGGTAATTTGAAAGCGAGTTGAGCCATGACAAATAGGGACAGCTGGCCTAATTGAATCATTTGATCTAAGACAGCTCAACTTGGTTATCCTCACTGCAGCCCACACTGATATTAGGGAGTGAATCATTAGCCATGAAATCATGTCGACTTTCCCGACTGCGGCGTTCTTGACATGACAGCGATCACAACCTGCCTTTCATTATTGCCCCAATAAGTTCTTTAGACTGTCAGGAAAACAACAGAGCAGCTTGGGAAACTTTTGGGCTCAGCCTCAGAAAGTCGTTTGCTCCCACATGCCACACAGAGCATTTCAAACAAGGCAGGGATGAGTTGGCTACAGGAACAAGCAAGCTCACCCAGGCGAGGTGCATTCAGATTCAACACCCACACCTGCTGTTACAATGTGAGAGCAGCTTAATTTTATAAGCAATGGTTTGTGGTCCCTGGGATGTGAGAAAGTGGGGAAAAGATAAAATCCTTTACTACTTGACCTACAGACACCCCTCAGGCCATCTTCCTGTATGTTGGGCTTTCCTATCTTTAGATTTTGCAAAAGCAACGGTAGGAAAAGGGAAAGTTCCCTTTCACTGGGTTTGCAAAGCCTGCAGGGCATTTTAGAGAGCTCAAGGAGAGGGACCTGTGTGCTGAAATGAGGAATAAGTCCTTGGGTCCGTACAGCTCTGAAGCTTTAGGGCAACACACCGTGTCCTTAAACTTACTCCCTTCTAAGTAGAGACATTAGCTTCAATTTTCTTGCAAGCAGAACCCAGAGCAAGATCTGTGAGGACCAAGAGAAGTCAGAGAGGAAGAAAAGAAAGACCATGCAAGCTGCATCAGCCTGTTTTAGACAACTCTGTCTGATTCTACTGGAACCTTGGGACAGGCCCAGTTCCCTGTCTGGGAACTGAGAAGAAAGGAGGAAGCACATATTCACTTGCTCCTGCCGTCCAGGTCAGACATGGCCTGGGGTGTGACCCTTGCACTTCTAAGATACACATGTGAGTGCTAAGCCATTTCCCGGGACTGTCCCACATTGGCTGTCAGCCAGCCAGGACAGTGTGGCCCAAGGTGAGGTACTACCCTGCTGCCTACATGGCTGGCCATAACCTGTGCAGAACTGGTCCTTCATGTAATGGGTGGACTAATAAGATTCTGAAGAAACCATGTTGATAAGCATTACTAGAGACAGAAAGAGTAGCGTGGATGTAGTTTATGGCAGGTAAGATGTCTACAAATCAATACAGAGATTGGGGAAGGTCACAATTATGACATTTTCAGAGAATGTTTATGCGGAAAACACCATCAAATTTAGGATGGAATATAGCCAAGACCAAGAAATAAGAACTGATAAGGCTTAATTTTCACAGCCATCTAGACAGCAGGGGAATCTGAGAAGCAATGGCAGAAATTCCTTTAAAAATGCAAGTAGAGTTGGAAAGCCACCCTACTGTGTGTGTCACGTCCGCACGCAGATACTTGTGTGGCCACCCACACTGTGTGTATCACGTCCACACGCACATACTCATGTGGCCACCCACACTGTGTGTGCCACGTCCGCATGCACATACTCGTGTGTGACGACAATCATCAGTCTGAATTGCAAAGTTTTCCGAGCTGGAAAACAACTTGGAAGTCATTTTTGCTAAACCTTTTGCTATTACAAATGAGGGAATGATCAAGCAAATTGAGTTTCCACTACTTGGTGATGGTAGAATTTAGTCCCAAAGTTAGACTGTGCTTCATTTGCAGGCAAATTTGAACCGCATGACAAGTTTCACTATTCAATGGGAGTGGTGGTGGACTGAGTTATTTGACAGCAAGAGCCAGTCTTTTTTTTTTTTTAAGAGATAGAGTCTAACTCTATCACCCTTGGTAGAGTGTTGTGGTGTCACACAGCTCATAGCAACGTCCAAATCCTGGGCTTAAACGATTCTCTTGCTTCAGCCTCCTGAGTAGCTGGGACTACAGGTGCCTGCCACAACACCCGGCTATTTTTTTTGTTGTTCTTGCACTTTGGCTGGGGCCAGGTTTGAACCCTCCACACTTTGTATATGGGCCAGCACCCTACCGACTGAGTCACAGGTGCTGCCTGAGGCAGTCATTTTTTAATATACCATATGTTTACATAACAAAAATATTTTCATAATAATCACATCATGAAACAAAAGATCACAGCCAGAAAAAAATTCAGACAATGAAACAATTGTAATGTACTATAAATGTGTATAATTGTGCCAGTAAAACATTGAAAATATAAAATTGCAAGATTAGCCCATATCACAAAATCCCCAAACCAGAGCTGTTGACATGGATGTGGAGAAAAGGGAACACTTCTACACTGCTGGTTGGAATGCAAATTAATTTGTTCCTTTTGGAAAAACATCTGGAGAACACTGAGAGAACTAAAAATAGACCTGCCATTTTGTCCTGCAATTCCTTTATTAGGTATATATCCAGAAGACCAAAAATCAAATTACAACAAAGATATTTGTATCAGAATGTTTATAGCAGTCCAATTCATAATTGCTAGGTCATGGAAGAAGCCTAAATGCCCATTGACCCACGAATGGATCAATAAATTGTGGTATATGTACACCATGGAATACTATGCAGCCCTAAAGAAGGATGGAAACTTTACCTCCTTCATGTTTATATGGATGGAATTAGAAAGTGTTCTTCTGAGCAAAGTATCTCAGGAATGGAAGAAAAAGTATCCAATGTACACAGCCCTATTATGAAACTAATTCATAGCTTTTATGGGAATGTCATAACCTAATTATAGCCTTAGAATAAGGGAAGGGGTGGGAGAGGGGAGGTGAGAGGATGGATGGGGGGAGGGAGGGTGATTGGTAGGGTCACCTCTTTGGTTTATGTTACAAGGGTACAAGTGAATCTTCCTAAAAGCAGAGTATGAATGTCTTAACCAATAACTAAGAAAATGACATGAAGGCTATGTTAACCAGTTTGATAAGAGTATTTCAAATTGTATATGAAAACACGTACACTGTACCCCATGATTGCATTAATGTACATAGTTTACTATAAGAAATTAAAAAATATATAAAATTAAAGTAAATATTACAATATAAAAGAGAACTATGTAGTCGATTCTTTTTAATTATATCTAATAGTTTGAACTTTGCTCCACAAGTCACAGTTCAATGTAATGATATTTTATATAAATCATTATCTGGTAAAGCTATTTTGTAAATTTTAATAAAACCAACATCTCTGCAAAGGGCAAAATTTGTGAATTATTAAAGAATGTAACTCATATAACTTTTAAAAATAGTTTGTTTTTTTTTTGAGACAGAGCCTCAAGCTATCCCCCTGGGTAGAGTGCCATGGCATCACAGCTCACAGCAACCCCCAACTCCTGGGCTCAAGC
>NW_003852508.1:1468461-1474739 GCF_000181295.1 Otolemur garnettii | reverse complement strand
CATAGGCGCCGAGCCTTAAAAATAGTTTTAAAGCAATTATCAACTATAAAGAATAAATTTTATTTTTAAATATATCTCTAAATTCAGTGAAATATTTCATAAAGAAATAAATTTGCCTGTACCAACAAAAACCTTACATTTTCTATTAGCACTGCTTTATCTCTTTAAAAAAATTTCAGATTAATATGAGGGTACATGTGATTAGATTACATAGCTTGCTTTTGTAGGGGTAAAGTTAGAGTTTTAGGTGAGTTTTCTATCTCGGAAATATGCAATATGCCTGTGCAATGTATCCATTAGATGGGAATTTACCCATTCGCCTTCCCTCCTTCGCCCTACTTGAGTTTCATTGCGTATAGATGTTAATCCACTAGTTCCAATTTAGTACTGAGTACATGTGGTGTTTTTCCATTCTTATGGCACTTCACTTAGGAGAATGTTTTCTAATTCCATCCAGATTATTACAAAAAATGCAAAATCTCCATCATTTTATGGCTGAATGATATTCCATGGTACACATACACTACAGTTTATTAATCCATTCATATGTTGAAGGGCACTGGATTGTTTCCACATCTTTGTGATCGTGAGTTGTGCTGCTATATAAACCTTCAAGTGCAAATGTCTTTATGATAAAAATGTCATAGATTCATTCATACTCTGCTTTTTGGAAGGTTCACTTGTAAGATAAACCAAATAGGTGACTCCGCCAATCACCCTCCCTCTCCCCATCCACCCTCCTCACCTCCCCTCTCCCACCCCCTACCCTTATTCTAAGGCTATAATTAGCTTATGACATTCCTATAAAAGCTATGAATTAGTTTCAAAATAGGGCTGTGTACATTCCTATAAAAGCTATGAATTAGTTTCAAAATAGGGCTGTCTACATTTGGGTAGATACATAGTAGTGGGATTGCAGGATCAAATTGTAAGTCTACTTTTAGTTCTTTGAGCAGTCTCCACACTACTTTCTATACAGGTTGGATGAGTTCACAGGCCCACCAACAGTGTATGAGTGTCTCTTTCTCTTCACATCCACACAGCACCTGTGCTTTGGGACCTTACGAAGTGGTTCATTCTCACTGGGGTTAAATGATATCTTAAAGTGGCCTCACTTAGTAGCTTTTTGAAAAGTGTGTACTCAGGTTACCCTCTGGTAGGCAGTACTCAGAGGAAATCTGAGTCCTGGAATGAAAAGATTTATGAAAGCTGTATTCGTAGATGACTTAACTTGGGAAGGTAGTTCCTCTGTGGACAATATTTATGTTAATCAAAGATGAAAACACTTGAGCAAACTCATTCATAACTATAACTCAATATTATTAAATGTCATTCCATGGAGTAGATTGGACCTAAAGGGAGATTTTAATTAAGGAGTCAATGTTACACTTACTAATTAGCCCTTCCTGCTTATCTTCTTCCACGAAGCAAATTTCTTGTCAGAGTTGAAAATGTCTCTATAACTGGCTTCCTTTCTCCATATGGCTGCCTCCATGTTGGACTGTCCATGAGACTTCAATTGGGGAGAGCTGGGTGTTAAGGAGGCTGGATAGAGCAATGGCTTTTCTGCTCCAGATTCCAAGTATAAGAACCTTCCTCCATTCCTCACAAATAGTTAATTATTCTTTAGATACTTGAAAATTCTCTGTCTCACATGTAAATAATGACTGTCTGGAGTTGTATGTTTTTTTTTTTTCCTGAGGAAAAATGCAGTCATATCACTTTTATTTTCCCAATTAATCATGAAATTACCTTCATCTGCTTATCTTAGCAGGAAGTCCATTTTCTGCCTCTTGTAATTTTTTTTGACTCTGAATTACCCAAGAGGCATTTAATCAACCTCAAGAGGTAACTTGTACTTCCAAATACAGTTGTGCACTGCACAGCAAAATTTTGGTTGACAACAGTCTGTGTATATGACAGCAGTCCCATAAGCTTATAATACTATATTTTTACTGCGCCTATTCTGTGTTTAGATACACAAATAATTTATGTTGTGTTATAATACAATTGTGTTACAGTACTCAGTACAGTAACATGCAGCAAGAGTTTGCAGCCTAGGAGCAATAGGCTGTCCCTATAACCTAGGTGAGTAGGCTGTACCATCTAGGTTTGTGTAAGTACAGGCTGTGATATTTGCACAGTGACAAAATCACCTGTCTTTCTCAGACTATCCCCATTGTTAAGTAGTACCTGGCAGTACTAGGCAAGGAGAGAACTCCAAATTTTATCAGTTTACCAATAGGTCCCAGTTCCGGATGCCTCTTGATTTTAGGCTGCTGAAAGCTAATGTTGTCTAGTTTAGTCTATCCTCATCCAATGCCTTTTCAGTTTTCATGGTTAAAGGTCTCAGTTTATGTTTTGCAAACTCTGTCACCTTTGCTAAAGTACAAACATCACATTCCTTGTTGTGATTTGGATGTTTGGCCCCTCCAAATCTTATGTTGAAATTTAAGCCCCAAAGTGCCTCGTGAATTCCTTGTTGCCATCCCCACAATAATAAGTGGGTTATTGCTTTCTTAGTTCACTCAAGAGCTTGTGTTTAATAGAGGCTGGCACCACCTCCTCCCTTTTTGTTCCCTGTTTCACCATGTGACACACCTGATCCCCTTCGTTCTGATTGGAACCTCCCAGAAGTCCATCCTCATACAGACCACAGAACCATGAGCTGAATAAACCTATTTTTATTTATGTATTTATTTATTTTTAAGACAAAGCCTCAAGCTGTCACCCTGAGTAGAGTGCTGTGACATCACAGCTCACAGCAACCTCCAACTCCTGGGTTCAAGCGATTCTCCTGCCTCCGCCTCCCAAGTAGCTGGGACTACAGGCACCTGGCACAATGCTTGGCTATTTTTTTGTTGCAGCCATCATTGTTGTTTGGTGCATACACCCCAGCTCAGGTGTATGTGGCTGGCGCCTTAACCACTTGAGCTACAGGTGCTGAGCCAATAAATCTATTTTTAAAAATAAATTATTCAGGCTCAGACACTCCTTTGTAGCTGCATGAAATGGACTAATATACTACTGTTTGACAGTTACCTCCCCACTCACGAACTTGGCTTTGATTCTAGGTTCCCTATCTAGACTCCTTGCCCCTTTTACGGAATATTCCTCTTTGGGGTCCTTAGTTTCCTTTCCTGCCAGCAAATCTTAGCTAAAAAGAAACATTTTAACCCAGCAGAGAAATATAATGAAATTGAATCGAATAAAGGGATCAGGTCTGACATTTAGTCTTCTTCCCCCTAGAAAGCCCTTTGACTTTTATGTTAATTTACCTGCTCCCGTGGTAGTCAGTTTGTCTACGAAGGAGCACAAAAAGCAGACTTTGACAAAGAATGAAGAGTCCCAGGAATATGGGTGGCTTTATATTTTACTTGTTTAACAAGTAGAGGCCACTTATTCATATAATAAGATGAAAAGAGTCAACTCCAAGGTGACTTTGTGCTTCCATTAAGGCCTAAAATTGATTGATAGCTTCTTTCCTAGAAAATGTTAAGTTTTTCTCATCAGGTTCTGTGTTGGAACATAGTTTCTAAGATAGTATTTTCCCTAAAAATTATCTGAATTTGCACCAGAAAGTTTATTGCAGCTCAGTTTATAATTGCCAAGTCACGAAAGCAACCCAAAGGCCCATCAACCCATGAATGGACTAATAGACTGTGGTATATGTATAACATGGAGTACTATTCAGCCATAAGAAAAGATGGGTTTTGTGTTAACTGGGTGGAGTCAAAACACATTCTTCATAGAAAAATATCTCAAGAATGGAAAAAAGTATCCAAATACTCAATACTAACATGAAATCAATATGTGAACAATTATATGCCCAAACAAAAGACAAAACACAAATATACTGTAGCATGGGGAAACGAGAGGAGAGAGAAGGAGGGCAACTGGCAGAATCTTATCTAATGTGTACAATGTGAGGGTGTTAGCATGTCTCCTAGGTAAGGAGCTCAACCTCAACTCAAACTTTATCTTAGAATTAAAAAAAGTGTAACCTAAATATTTGTGCCCTCATATTAATTTGAAAATAAAAAAAATTTGTTGTCTGAACTGAGGTAATTTTGAGTGTGAAAAGAGATCTTATTTAATAATTATGCTGGGACAATACATCTAACCCATGACTGGTTGGAGGCAGACCAAGAAGATGTCCAGTGTTGCTAAGTATGGAAGCCTCCAGTTTCTCTGGGTGGTAAGAGATGTGTGTTAAGGGCAATTCAAGACTAACTTCTTCACAGCCTTCCTATGTGCAATGGGTCCAGAGCATCACAAAATTCAAACAGTTTCAAAATGTTTGATGGCCAAAAAGAGCCAACAAGTGTGATTTTGTTAATCTAGAAGTCTGAGAATAAACTTCAGAAGAGAGATTGTCATTTGGCTATCAAGATCTTTGAACAGATTTGTGATCGTCATAACCAGTAGTTTTGAATGAAGTTTTTCTTTTCTTTTTTTCTTCCCATACAAGAAAGAAATAAACAATAAGGGTTAATATGTTCAAATAACTAAACTTCCCAGTTGCTAAAAATAAGAGCCATAATATTTTTAAATTCAGTTTTTGTTCTTTGTGTTAGTTTTCAATAATGGAACGTGGTTGGACTTGAATAAGACATAAGATGCATTCTTGTTTTACCTCAAAGGCTTTGCTTCACACAATGTTAGAATTCTCTGAACCCCTTTGTTAAAATTCTTGTAAATTCTTTTGTTATTTCAACAGTCTAGGCATCTATAAAATGCACAACATTAAGAGCTTAGAAATTATATACAAGTGAATAGTGAGTAGTAGGTTTAGTTAGGAAATATGGAGCTATTAGAATATATTTCTTCCCCAAGTGTGCTTCAGTGCTGCACTTCATGTCTAGGCACAGGCTAATGTGTTATGCTATTTCATTAAAAAACAGGTGTCCACTAAGGCAACAATGAGAAAAACGTGTCATTTAAAAAAAATGTCTAAATATCATGAAGAACTTCTTCCAATTTAATCATTTCTTTTTTCAGAAGGAAGTACTACCTCATGGAAAAGTTTTGCACTTGGAATTTGGAGACCCAAGAGAACTTGTTTTAAGTCTGGGTCTTCTCTTTTTCATCTTTATGTTTCTTGCTCAAGTTACCAATGTTTATGAATTAAGTAAGGTAACACATACCTCACAGTACTGTGGGAGGATTAAATAAGATAATATATGTGAAATTATGGTCATTGAGAGAAAATACTGCTTTCCTTCATTCATCAAATATAATTGTAAACAAACATTGACAGCTCATGATCTTAGGAAGTTCTTCTGTTCTCTAGTTTTGAGCACCACCACTACAAATGCTCTTCTTTTTTTAGTAAGTGAATTCTTTATTCTGTGTATTGAGAACAATTAAGTGTCAATCACTATGATAATGATTGAGTGAACAAAATAGTATGGTCTGTATGTTCATGGAAGTAAGACTTAAGTGGGAAAGTAAAAAAGAAAATAAGAAAACAAAGAAAAGCATATGCAATTTAAAACTATGGAAATTACTATGAAGGAAAAGGACAGAGTGTGGTAATAGGTAATACTGGAGAAAATCCTCATTTAGATACAGGGACAGAGAAGGGCTCTCTTTGGCCATCACAATTCAGTGATGGAAGAGGTGACATTTTGGTTGAGACCTAAAAGATGAAAAGGAAAGAGTCATAAGTAGAAGAGGAATAAAAACATTTTGGGCATAGGAACATCATGCCCAAACACAATTTGGAAAATAACTTGGTGATCCAAAGAGCTCAAATTCAGTTAGTGCACTGCAACGTAACAAGTAAGTAAAGCAGAGAAAGATCTAAGAGGCACTTAGGAGGGCAGTAGGAGACAGTTTGCACAGTATAGGTGCCATGGAAGACATTTGCATGTTCTCTAAAATGCCATGGGAAGATACTGAAGACTTTTAACTAGAAGTGTAACATAATTTAATTTAAATTTTTAACAAGTGCTTTTCATTAAATTGTTGAGTAGAGAATAAATCAGAAGAGGGAAGAGTGGATGCAGAAGACAAGATAGAAGGCTATTTTAAGAGTTGAAAGAAGAGGTGGTTTGGAGCAGAGTGGTGGTACTGGAGAAAAAGAGAAATAAAGAATTAAGAATTGCCAAGAATTTATGATATTTGGTATGAGGACATGGCAAAGGAGAATTAGAAATCAAGGATGCTTTTCCATATCTCTTTGATAAGTTAGAGGGAAGGGAGATTTACTAAAATGAAGAAGACCAGGGTAGGGATTAATTGGTTGGTGTGATGATCAAGATTTTCATTATGAA
>NW_003852508.1:1459635-1468056 GCF_000181295.1 Otolemur garnettii | reverse complement strand
AAAAAAAAAAAGGTATTCTAATAAAACTGAGCTCCAAAACCTAAGAGAAAACTTTGCCCAAATCTCCATTTGACAGCTAATATATGCACTGAAAAGGGAGATGTCTTAAGATCCCAGAGAAAAAATAAGGAAATGTGGAGATCTATCCTTGCTGCTGATGGGAGTAGGAGTTTGCTAAGACTTGGATGGATTGAATTCCCTAACCAGCACAAAGCTTAGGTTCTTACTCAGGAATAGGGGAGATCACTAAGGGACCTGTCTGAAAGTAAAAAGCCAGAAGAAATAAAATCTGAGCAGAGACCTCTATAATTACTCACTTTTTAGTTCAAATCCAGTCAGTGAACTGCTAATTGTCAGAAGAACAAATCTGAAATCATAATCTCTCTAATATATTATTTGCAATTTCTAGTTTTGACTAAATTTACCAGACATCCAAAGAAATAGGAATTTGTGACCTTTACTCAAGGGAAAAAATACAATAAATGGAAAGTTAACTCTGAGTGGGCCTAGACATTGGATTTAGCAGGCAAAAAGTCAAACCAAATGTATAAATGTGTTTAAAGAAGTAGATTAACATATGTTCAAAGAATTAAGCAAACTATGATAAAAATGAACCAATAAGGAAGAAATTATGACAACAAAATGAAAACTGAAAAACTAATAACTGAAAAGAAAACTTCACTAGATGAGCTAATAAACATATCTGAGAAAACACAGAAAAGAATATGTAAATCTTAAAAAATTTTAATAGAAACTGAATAATCCAAAAAAAGAGAAAAATTAAAGAAAATGAATAGTTTTAGAGATTTGTGAGGCAATATTAATAATTGCCACATAAAAGTTACTGGAGCCTGGAAAAGAGAAGAAAGAATTGTACAGAAAACATGTGATGAAATAAAGGGTTAAAATTTCCCAAATTTGGTGAAGCTCTTAGCTTAAATTATAATTTCCAGAACCTCAATGAATTCCATGTATGATAAACTTCAAGAAAACAATAGGTAGACATCTTCTAGTAAAACTTCAGGAAGACAAAAATTTGGGGGGTTGTGGAATTTTTTGATAATGGTAGTGGTCACATGACTGTGTATAGCTTTTCAAACTCACCAAACTATACAGTTAAAAGGGGTTAATTTTATTTCATGTAAAGTATAATGAAATAAAACTAGAAAAAATACTCTCTACATGTAATATCACACACATGTACCACATATGCCTATTGATAGTCAATTTGGATTTATCCTGAGAAAACAAGAAAAACTTAACATTGAACAAATCCATTATTATAAATTATCATATTAACAGATTAAAGAAGAAAATCCTCTGATCATCTCAATTAATACAGAAAAAATCTCTATTAAAATTCAGCAGTGATTTATGATAATCTTATTTAGAAAACTGACTAAAAGAGGGTTTCTGTATCCTTAGGAAATACCTCTACCAAACACCTAGAGCCAACAACATTTATACATTATGAACAAGAGAGGCATTCAAAATTCACAGGCACGTGAATGACACCATTCATTTGTGCTTTAATGCAACTTTCTACTAGAGGTCCTAATTAGTGAAATGAGACAATAAAAGTTAAGTAACATGTAATAATTCAAATAGAGGCTAAGTAGTTATTTTTCTTCCCAGAAAGGAAATGACCTCAATCATACAATATTTATAAAAGTAAATTGCAGATGAATTAAAGGTTTAAACATAAAGTGCAAGACTACAAGCTTCATATGGTCTGTTTGCTAGACCACAACATATGTTCTTAAAAGTCACTCCACTGTGCAAAATCTCACAGTGAAAAGTACAGGGCTTATGGAACACATGGGGTTTGGTGACAGCCCTCAAACACTCAAAACTTCTCAACACACAAAAACTTCACCAGTGACATGTACAAAAGAAAGCTAGGGGAAAAAAATTACTGAAAGTACCAGAGATGGGATCGGGGGACAGAGGGTTTGAGCTGGTGAGTTATCAGGAGCAGTGGAGGGAAGGTTGTAACACCAACTGTGGACGGATGTGGCTCAAGAACCGATGTAGTTGATGGATAACGAAGCTGTGTATGTGTGTATTCCCATAGGGCTTGGTTGTGTGTGGTTTTCTGCCTTCACCCAGTGTTTCTCATTGACAAAATAATACAGAAACATATTTGAAATCTGTGTTGTGCTTATTTTTTCTTTTTATATCAATAGCCTTGGAACAAACTTACATTTTCTAAACAAGCACTATAACAGAACTAACTGCATAAGAAAACACAGGAGTGTATTTTTTTTAGCATTGAAGTATGGGGGAAAACTTCCTAGATAAGATATAGGAAGTACAAACCACAAAACATGGATAAATTTGACTATATTAAATAATAACAATGATAAAAACTTCACATAGAGAAAAAATGATACCAAAAACAAAGTAAAAAGATAAGCTATTAATAGATTTGAAGATGATTATAATATTTGCATTTATAAAGAACTACAAATTGAAAAAAGCCAGCAATCTAAATGAAAAAATGGGCAAAGGCAATTTACAAAGAAGATAAAACAAATGTCTAATAAGCATTGAGACAAGCTGCTCAGTCCTTCTGATGATTAGGGAGCTGAAAACTAAATCAACAATAAACTACCACCTCCATACTAATTTGGCAGAAATTAATATTTGATTGCACCAAATGTTGGCAAGAAAGTGGGAAATAGAAACTTTTATAATTGATGGTTGATAATTGAAAAAAAGATTTTGGTATAACCAATTTGACAATTTAGTGAAACTGGAGACATTCAGAGTTTAGGACTCAGCAATTTCAGTCTCTAGTATCCACTTAGAGGTTAGAGAATATGGGGCATACAGAAGGAAGCGTGACTGAGGGTGCTCAAAGCAGAAATGTTTGCAGTAGCAAAAATGTGGAATACCCACCTGTCTCTTATTAGGGGAATGTGTAAAGTTCTGTTTATTGAAATGATAAAAAAGTATACAGCAATTAAAATTTGTGACCCGGATCTGTAGGTGTCTCTATGAATAAATTGCAGAAAGAAACATAATGTTGAATGCAAAAAATATGTTACATACAGCATGATACTCTTCGTGAAAAAATTTAAAGAAATAAAGCACATGTGTATATATATATTTTATGAGTACATGGGGGCATGTTCTGGATGTTTGCAAGGTGGTGATCAACACCAACTTCAGAATAGTACTTAACCTGGTGGAGGAGGAATGTAGCATGTGGTCAGATGTTTCTGAGACTTTTTATATCTTATTTCTTTAAAAGAGAATGTCATTTGATGCAAATATGGCAAGATGGGAACAGCTGTTTACCCTCAGTGTTGAACCCATGGTGTGTGTCCTATATTAGTTTCTGCATTTTTTGTATATTTGAAATTTATCCAACAAATATATATTGAGTGTCTTCTTTTATGTTGGACAATTTTCCTAAATGAAAACCCCCTAATAGGGTGGTGCTTGTGCCTCAGTGGGTAGGGTGCCAGCCCCATATACTGAGGGTGGCGGGTTCGAACTTGACCTTGACTAGCTAAAACAGCAATGAGAATTGCAACAAAAAATAGCCAGGCACCTGTAGTCCCAGCTACTAGGGAGGCTGAGGAAAGAGAATTGCTTAGGCCCAAAAGTTGGAGGTTGCTGTGAGCTGTGACACCACAACACTCTACTGAGAGCAACAAAGTAAGACTCTGTCTAAAAAAAAAAAGAAAGAAAGAAAGAAAGAAAGAAAGACCCCAAATATACAAGAATGGAGAGGCAAGAATCCAATGTACTCAGTTCTAATATGAAGGCTGTAGATGATTTAATACAGAGGATGGGGGCAGGAGAAGGGAGAGGGGAGGAGGGAGCCGTAAAGGTTACGGTGTGTGACACACCTTCTGGGGGTGGGACACAATTATAAAAGGGACTTTAGCTAACAAGTGCACTCAGTGTAACCTAATTCTTTGTACCCTCAATGAATCCCAAACAGTAAAAAAAGAAAGAAAGAAAGAAAAAACCCCAAATATAAATGAGAGAATGAAAAGAGGGCAGAGAATCCTGTGTGGACACATACTGAGAAACGTCGGGTTTGGAGTGGGGTTTTGCAGTGTGCCACAGCAGGACGTGAGCAGGCCTTCCACCCTGCCTTGGTCAACAAAGGTAGGTCAATGTGAACCCAGTGCTTCTGTCTGGAAAGGAAGGCAGAGGACAAAGTCGCCTAGAAGGTTTTCTTCCTTCAGAATGGGGTCAGCAGCGTCGTGTGGGAGTGGAGAGCAGGATGGACTTAGGGTCTCCACGGACCGCAGAATGTGTGCTTCTGGAAACACCTCTGCCTGGGAAATGAAAGACCTCAGGATGAGGGTACAAAGGGATTTGCACTGAAGCCGCCAAGCTATCACATAAAGACAACTCTGCTGGAAAATGCTGTAGGTTGCTCCTTCCTAATAGAGTGGGGAAGAGTCAGATGGCCTCTGACCATCGGTCCCCTCTCTCTGGGTCTTAACCCTCTCACAGCTGGATGTGAGGTTTTTGGTAAATAGCACATCCCAGACGAGGGGATGCTGTGGTGCCAAGGGGTTAACAGGCACTTTGTGGGTAGTTTTAATATTCCACAAATGAAATGTGCTGGTGAAATGGGAAAAAAGAGGAAAAGATTATATTTGTCAGCTGGGCTGCCATATGTTGTTCTGGCCGCAACACAGCAAAAATGGTGACAATTCTTTCCTGAATGAGAATCTCTGTCAACTCCCAATTTCATGCCTTTCTTTGGGCAAGCAGGAGGTTTCTTCAAGACCAGTCAGAGACCAGGGTTTTCAATTTTATGGGGCAATCTGCATCTACCCCTAAAAGGTAGAAGATTGGCATTGCTTGGCTTGATTTTTAGGAGGTGGAAAATGGCAGGAAAATCATCAGCACATTTTCTTCTTCTTCTTCTTCTTCTTTTTTTTTTTTAAATGAAATTGGCCCTTGGGGTGAAAACAGTCCTCTGAGAGAACAAATAGCTGAATGACAAATGGAGAGGGGGGATTAGTGCCAGCTCTGTTAGTTCTCACCAAAGTCATCATCAGACAATTTCAGAGAATTGACTTTGTCACACAAAATGTTTTTCTTACTCATATTTAGTGGATTTTAATGCCTGTGTTAGTAAGAAATAAATGCCTGAATCTTTGTGTCATAAGAAAAATAAATATGCTTCAGTCTTGGGGTGTGAGAGGGTTGTACTTTTTGAATTATATATATATTTTTTACCTCACTTTGCATTTGAAAATGCTGCTGCATTGAAACAAATTTATTTTCCTGGAGGCCAGTGGCACAAGGATGGGGTGGGTATTGCTTGAGACCAGGAGTAGGAGACCAGCCTGTAGAGACTTGGTCACTACAAATATAAAGACATTAGCCAGCTGCAGTGGCTCATCTGTAGTCCCAGCTACTCGGAAGGCTGAGGTGAGAGGATTGCTTGAGCCCAGGAGTTCAGATTGTCTCTATTAAAATAAATAAACAAATACATGAAATACTGGTGTGAAGGAAAGCAATAGAACACAGACATGGTGCAGAAGACATGGGAAAGAGAGGCCGCTCATGCTGTACCAGAGAAAGCAGAAACCAGAGGTGAGCAGTTCACATGAGCAGCAGCAGGGTGCTAGGAAGAGGGATGGGGAGGAAGGGAGCAGGTAGGGAAGAAGAAAGGATCATTGAATCCATTCTGTCAGAGAGCTGAAAATAATCCTCAGGACAACTTCTCACTATAAGAAAATAAATAGCTAGGCTTGGTGCCTGTGGCTCAAGCGGCTAAGGCACCAGCCACATACACCTAAGGTGGCGGGTTCGAATCCCCAGCCCGGGCCCGCCACACAACAATGATGGCTGCAACCAAAAAATGGCCGGGCGTTGTGGCGGGCGCCTGTGGTCCCAGCTACTTGGGAGGCTGAGGCAGGAGACTCGCTTGAGCCCAGGAGTTGGAGGTTGCTGTGAGCGTGATGCCATGGCACTCTACCCAGGGGGATAGCTTGAGGCTCCGTCTCAAAAAAAAAAAAAAAAGAAAATAAATAGCTAAAAAACAACAACAAAACAACATAATGAGAAAGAAGAGGAGATGACAGGAATAAGAAAATTTTAAGACTGACCCTATATTATTAATAAACTAATAAATCAGATAATAATAGCAGCTAACATTAAATGAGTGTTTGTTACGTGCCACACTCTGTTCTAAGTGGTGCACATGGCTTACTTCCTTTAGGACTAAGTAGTGTCTCTATCATCAAATGAGGAAATTGAGACACGGTGGGGTTCAATCCCATGTCTATTCATCGGAAAGTGGCAGAGGCAAGATTTTAAGCCAAGATACGTTCTACAACGCCATGGACATGTAGTTTTATCTCGGTTATTACAAGTTAAGTTTTCTGTTCATCCAGCCTTCCAGCTTATCCATGCAGAGATAAAATTCGTCCAATACTAGCTATTTCTGTGTGAGCTTTTTTCTTTATACTTTCCTGTACTAGTTGAATTTTAAAAACCAGTATTTTCTCAATGCCACAATGCAATTAAATAAGTATTGTAATATAACGATGATAATGATATGATGACTGTAGTGAGCTGCTGCACTCTTATTCCTCTATTTCCCAATGACTCGTCTCCTTATTTATTTATTTTCTAGTGATCTCAACCTTTTATGTCACTTCCTAAGCAAGGTTGATGATTGATAGTGATATGATTTCTCTTCGGCATTTGACATTTGCAGATGTCACAAAACATCAGTCAGGTAATGTTTTAGTTTTAGATATTCTTCACACTTGAACTGAAACTTCTGAGCCCGAATCCCTTCCATTCCCCAGGATTTGGGAATTATTTGCTTTTTGAGTTTAGCTATTATCTGTCCTTCCCCACTATACTGCCAATTCCATGCAGACAGTTTGTTTTATCTGTTTCATTGTATCCCTGATGTCTAGAATAGAGCCTAGTGCACAGGGTGCTCCATGATGTTTGTTGAATGGATGAATAAATGGTTGAAGAGGAAATGGAAAGGAGAGTGAAGAAAGATTGATGGACTTGTTGAATCTTTGAGATGAACTTCACTTTTAAGTACCATGCAACTTAATTACAATTGTTAACATGGTGATTTCCACATTTAAATCATAGTATATATTTCAAAATACATAATGCACATTTATTTTATATACTTAAAATACTTTACAGCCTGTATATCACACTCACACATGCAAACACTCCTGTTAAAAGGTTTCCTTTTTGAAACAATCAGATGTAAAGCAAAAGTAAATATGCCTGGAAATGGGAGAAAAAGTTCCATGTTTCTCCGCAGCTATGTGGCAGTAAAAGTTTTTTTTTACTGAAGTCCTTGACTGGCTGCCCTGAGGATAAAGTTTGGTTAGCAGAGTTTTCCATTTGATTTTATTGCCAATATTAAACAATAGGAAGATTTAAAAAAATCCTTGGTTTTCTAGTTTATCTTGACAGCTAGTTGAATGAATACACTGGATCCACAGTTTCACATTATAATTGGCTATTGCTGAGTAGCTGTCATGACCTGTAGCTAGAGCATAAGTATGTTATTTGCTGCAGTCCCCACCATTCCTTAGTGTGGCCCTTGATCTCCCTGTGCCCAGAGCACTTCACTCATCCACATCCCCTGCTTGGCCCCTGAGAGTTTTTGAGGGTGTTTTCTGTGCCCTGTGTTGTATATGCTCCTCTCCCCCCAGCACCTCATGACTTGTTGCTTTCCTAAAACTCTGCTTTTCTGCTTTTTCTGTTTTTGGTGGAATATTTTCCTTCCTTAGTTATTATTCCATCATGGTTTCCGAAGGACTGATTTGTGTGTCTCTTTTCCATTTGATTTAGCTCATTGCGTGAGTGAGTGTATATGTATATGTACATGTATGTGTGTGTATGTACATATACATATGTGTGTGGTGTGCATATGTAGCCATTTTAACCTGGATTTGAGATGGGCACAAAGACCCTGGACCTTGTCCTTTCACATAAACCTTTACGACTCCCTGGCAATCTTATTTACGTGCCTCTTTCTCTTCTCCTATCCATAATCCTCCACAGTGGATTTGGAGAGTGAAAGAAAGAGGAGGAGGAGAAAGGAGGCAGGAAGTAGGTAGAGACATTTCAGATGGATTTGTCATCACGCTACATGGAAAACTCGGATTCAAGTCTTTTGTAGAAGAATTCTTTCAACACTTCCTTCTTTCCTTACCTTCACATATGCACTTCAGTTAAAAAAAGTTACTGGTGTATCAGGTGTATGTGGCTGGTGCCTTAGCCTTGGGGCCTGTGGCTCAAGAGGCTAAGGTGCCAGCCACAGACACCTGAGCTGGCCGGTTCGAATCCAGCCTGGGCTCGCCAAACAACAATGACGGCTGCAGCCAAAAAATAGCCGGATGTTATGGCGGGCGCCTGTAGTCCCAGCTACTTGGGAGGCAGAGGAAGGAGAAT
>NW_003852508.1:1421637-1454137 GCF_000181295.1 Otolemur garnettii | reverse complement strand
AGATATGTAAATGCTAAATTCTTCCAGTTTTTATAGACATCTGCATTGAAAAACAAAATAAAGTGAAAATATAGATGCCATTGAAACCCATCATTACGTTTGTGATCTAGATAATAAAGTAAGCAGACCCGAGCAATTCGCTAACACTAACGCTATTCTTTACATAAACAGTAAATGTTTAGATTTTCCTGTTCACTGACTAACAGCACACATATCATAAACACTAAGCTGTTATAGTACGTTTCGTGTGTTGATTCACTTTAACAGTTGTTAGTGTGAAGACAGGAAAAGAAAAGTGGGTGTAATGAGACCATGTGCAGTATGCTGTGAAAACAGAGGCCCTTATTTGGCATAATGGGTTGCACCATAAGGGCCATAAAATTGTGCATGTGTTAGTATCATTTTAATTATTACGGGTGCCACATGTTAAGCAGAATAGCGGAACTACTAAAACAGCTTCAAAATCCTTACTGCTGATCGCTGCATTTAATTACAAATAGGAACATTTGGAGATAGGTCACCATAAAACCCTTCTGTTGTCAAATGAGCTCAAATCTGATTTTTGTAATTATGTTTTTATACCACAGATCCTGTTGAATAACTATAGTGAATAAAATTTTAATAAGTGCTGATTAAATGTAGGTACATCTTGCTTCATCAGAATATTTATGAACACTCATCACACTTAAATCAAGGTACCATCACTATTTTTCTGTGGACAGTGCTTTGATCATTCAACCTTAATGCAAATAAGCTGAATAAACTTATGTGCCATGAAATATTGTTTTTTTTTCCATTGGAGCATAAAAGCTCTGGATTTCAATTATTCATTCTGTTTGTGAGCACTGTGTACTGTACTGTAATTCTCTAGAACCAAAGTGTTTTCATTATCCCATTACACGTCAGACTCAGTGGGATCTTGTAATTAACTTTCCTAAGGCGGCATTTTGTTGGGAAGAGGAAGATGACTTATGTCAGTCTTTTGTTCCCTACTAGAATGAATATGGGTTAGAGACAGTAAGTTCACTTTTAAAAATTTCTTTAGAATTATCTGTCTATCTATCTATCTATTATCTATCTATCTATCTATTTATCTATCTATCATCATCATCTATCTATCTACCTTCATCTGTCTATTGGGTACTTGGGCTATAAAAATCAAAAATACATCGCATCTACCAAGAGAAATGTGTTTTGGTAACCTTCATCTGTCATTTATCTGTTTTATGAAAAATGCTTTTGAAACCTTATATAATGGTCAGGGCTCCTAGCTCTTCTGAACATGAAATTATTACTGTATTTCCAATATCAATGAGAAATATAAGATAAGGCAAAGATGGAATCATTAAGAGGTAATGGGGCATGAAAGTCATGAGTTAATACAAAAAAATAGGCCAAATATAGCACTGGTATATTTTTAAATTGATATGTGTTAATGTTGATATGTGATCTCTCAGAAATTAAAAAAGGTACACTTAGAAGCTATCCATATGGACATATAAATTAGTGGGTTTTGTAATTCCAAGAGTCATAAAACACTTTTTACTCTACAAAATAGAGAATTTTGATTCTTTATCAATAATATTCCTTTGGAATATTCACAATGCCTGTATACTCCACAAGATCACATTACTGGAGAAGTTGCTCATTACATTTAGAGGACAAAATCTATTATTCTAGCAAAAGATATTTCTCAAGATCATAACAGAGTTCCATTTACAAACTTCCTGGATTATCTGTTGTTATTTAGTGCTTAATCCACATCATAGATAGCTGTTTTTATCTCTAAGCAGCTCTGCAGTATAGTCATTGAAGGAATAGTACCTGTGCTTTAATCTGTACCCACACCTACCATTTCAGATAAGTGGTAAGGCAGCACCTCAGTAAAGACTTTGAAGACTTGTGCACCACCATGAGACAGATGCCACCCTTTTGGCAGCTGTGTGTAGCTCCCTGGATACATTGTTCTGATCCAATACCCAGCAGCAGGCTTTGAGGCTGTAAAACATAAACAGAAGAGCAAATAATGCTTCTTTCCGAGATAAAAATATAATCGACATGAGTGGCCCTGAGGACCCTGGGGTCCCCGGTGGGGGTTTGCTACTTCCCAGGCCTGTACGACAGTCATTTGGATCTGCAGTCTCAGGTTGTTGTCATCCTTAAGGGGTGAGGGAGGGGTACTCAATTCAAGGTAAAGAGAGAGGGACAGAATTCATTTCTATCATTTGACCACATCATTTGACAATGCCAATTTATTTTTTCAGCTTAGTTCTGATCAATAAACCAGGCATTTCTAAAACTCGAGTTGCCATTCAGCAACTGTTTTGAACTCTGGTGGTGACACGCTATAGAAGGTGCTCAGTGTTAGCTGGAATTATGTCTTTGATGGGTGAATTAATGAATTAATTATGGAAAATATGAGAATTATTGAAATCATTCATGAGAACAAATAAGGAGAAAAACCCTACAGATACAAGGACCATTTACCAGGAGTAATGTCTAACACAGTAATTCTGTTAATTTATGCCCCTACAGATAGGAGCAGGTTTTATAATCAATCAGAACAAAAGGAAAGGCAAGCTGAGAAGAATGACAGATTGTGGAGGGAGAGAAAATTTCTCCTTTCCAAATTATTAGTGCCTTCCTTTCTAAATGTATTATCCTTAGCTTTCTTTTTTTCATACAGTTAAAAATTTTAAATATTTTGTCTTTATTCTTTTTAATTTCAGAATTTTAGGGGTATACATGTTTTTACATATTTTGTTTTTGTATTAATCGATGAATTCCAATTTAGTATTGAGTATAAGTGTTTGATTCTCCATTCTCGTGATGTTTTGTTTAGAAGAATGGCTTTCATTTCCACCCAAGTTGTCACAAAAGATACCAGATTGCCATTAGTAAAGATTGACCACAAAGTCTGTTTTCAATAATTTTGCAAAATAATTCAAATATTTTAGCCAATAGGTATCGTTTGAGAACCTTCTCTTGCCAGTCATTGTGCCAGGCCACAGGCTGGAACTCTGCCCTCAGTGGGCGCCGCCAAACCTGCAGAGAACTCCCAACTACCATTAGGGGTTTGCTATTTGGTATTTAGGAAGAATTTTCTATTTGTAAAATTAGGATTTGGATTAATTTCTTGGCTCCTTTTCAGCTCTGAATTCCTTTCATACCTTGGAAAGCTGGGATGTGCATGGCCCTGGAAATGTGATGATTAGCGGCCTTCAGGGAGCTTACATCTACCCGAAGGGACAGGACACAGACCAGAAAACACATATTAAACCAGAAAATACCTGTCAAATCAAAGTGATGTGGTCATGGTCGTAAATTTTAAAACGTGGTTGTGATGCCTTCCTGCTCTGAGGGACAAGCTTTGTCACGACCAACAATTGTAGATCAACATCAGGGATCCCAAACGCCTGGCCCCCCTCTATTCTGCCTGGCCCACTCAGACACTTGCCTGAGATTCTTCCTTACGTCTCCTTGGAGAGAAGCTGATGTTTACACCTACATGGAAGAGCTTATTGGGTGAATTGATCAGTTTAAGAGAATTTATCCGATAATTGTGTTCTTCATGTTTGGGGGGTCAACAGGTAGGTGCTTGGAGAGATTCTGTTTAGTAGAATCACTTGCTTCCTGAAGTACTCCAAGTTTTCTGCTATTTTGAATAGCACAGTTTATATTTATATTTTATTGTTTCATTAGGAGACATTAGGAGTGATGAACTTGTCACAGAGTTTAGTAGCCAGATGATATGTACACATCATCTGCTATGATCTGACTAGCTGGCTCTGCTAGGGGCTAGTCCCACTGCGAAAAAGCACCAGTGAAATGGCATTATGGTTTTGCAATTATTTTCCATCCTGGTATTCAGAGTCCTTTTGAAAATATTTCACAGTTAAAACAGTTCCCATGTTGATTTTTGCCAAGATTTTAGACATCCTAAGTTCAATTATGATTACTTCATACAATATCTTAACATTTTTACCATCATGAAAGTCAATTGTTTTTGCTTTTAATGGGAAATTTTCTTACTTATATACTTTTTATTGGACTTAGTAATCTGTGATTTTTCTTGGTTTAATAAATTTACTTTATAAAATAAAAAAAATGGGAAATTTGATTCCTTTCATCTTAAATGGGGTTTTTCAAATCAGAAATGATGGTGACTGCACTTCCCTTTTCCTAATACGTGTCTGTTCTCGTATCATAAAGTACTTCAAAATGCCTTCCCAAGTTAGGCTGGAAAAGAAGTTTGCCATTCTTTTTGAGAAATTTGAAAAAAAAATTTGCTAAAAGCCAACTGTGTCTTGGAGAGGTTCTGCTTCGAGGCATATTGTATTCATTGGTTGACCACAAATTTCCCAGGGCTCATGTATTTCCATATGTCATTTTTGAACTTTCTGTGTAAATTCTAAATTAAAAGTGAAACTATAGTGGGCACCTGTAGTCCCAGCTACTCGGGAGGCTGAGGCAAGAAAATCGCCTACGCCCAGGAGTTGGAGGTTGCTGTGAGCTGTGCGACGCCAGGGCACTCTACTGAGGGTGATAAAGTGAGACTCTGTCTCTAAAAAAAAAAAGAAAAAAAAAGTGAAACTATTTTTATTAATATTTGGCGTTAATAATCTTTTAAAACTTCGGTAGCAAATACAAGCAAATCTATCTTCAAGAATATTCTGACTATCTGTGTATATATATACCATATAATGAGTATTCATATATTTTAACATAAATGCATGGTAAGTTTCCAACATTGTTGATAGTTTCTTGGGAACTACAGCTTGAAGTAAAACCATGTATAGCACAAAACCAATTTTTCCATAGGCTAGTTGATTAAACAAGAGTTATGTTCCTACAGCATATTTCTGGTGGCAAAAAATCCCCAAACTTCTAAATTAAGACTCAAAACACTACTAATATTAAACATTGAAATAAATATAAGCTATGTATGCATTTAAGAAAGGCTACCAAAAATAAGTAAGATAATTATATACCCAAGTATTTCAGTTCAGGTTGATAGGTAGCCAGAGCCTAACCCTGCATTTAAGGGCGCAAGGTGGACACGGAACATGAACAAGGCAATCCATTGCAGGGTATGCTCACTCACACTGGGACCACTCAGATATGCCAAGGGACCTCATGTGATGTCTTTTTGGTGTGGAAGGAAACCCAAATAGAAATGGGGAGAATGTACAAACCACACTCAGGCAGAGGGAGGCCCTGCCTGGGACGTGATTTTTGTTTTTCTCATCTATGTTATAACAAAATGATGAATGAACAAGGTTATTTAAGGACCTGCTATATACATATACTTGTTATTTATGTTTTATATGTACATATAAAGGCACATATTATACAATGTGTACATATAAAGGATATATTATTTTATTGATATGTACACACATAATTCTTTGGTTTTCAGGTCCAAACTGATTTACATAAAAAAAATCTTATAGGCCAGGTACAATGGCTTGTGCCTGTAATCCTAGCACTCTAGGAGGCCAAGGTTGGAGGACTGCTTGATCTCAGGAGTTGAAGACCAGTCTAAGCAAGAGTGAGACTCACTCCTCCCCCGTCTCTACTAAAAATAGAAAAATTGGCCGGGTATTGTGATGGGTACCTGTAGTCCCAGCTACTCAGGAGGCTGAGGCAAGATCACTTGAACTCAGGAGTCTGAGGTTGCTGTGAGCTATGATGACACAATGGTACTTTAGCCTGGGCAACAAAGTGAGACTCTATCTAAAAAAAAAAAAAATCTTATAAATTTTGGGAGTATGTCTATGATAACTCTTAGTAAACAGAATAAAACTACTCAGGACTTTAATTTATCAGATTTTCAGCAGAAGGACAAATGAAAGGAAACTTATGGAAATTTTTAACTAACATCTAGACCCAGTGTTATTTAAGTGAGTGTCCTGGGCTGGTACTCACTCAGGCCTCCGAATGAGCATGGACAGGAGGGAAAAGGCCTTCTCAATGAATTCCACCTCACCCTGCTCCGTTCTTGAACCTCCATAATAAGTTTCCACATCTTGTGTTTTTTTATTGTTACTCTTCTTACTTAGAATTCCAGGTAACATGCAATATCCACTTTTCTGCCCTGGTTGGCAGATTGTCCTTAACCTATGGCCCTCCCTCTTACTGGTAAGTGCCTTTTCTTTGCACCCAAGTGCCTCACATGGTGTGATCTATGGATTTCACTCCACAATGTCTGAGAGGTTGAACCAAGTCCCAATTGTTGAGCTCGTTGGATATTAACTGGAAGAACTAAGCACTAAGAGTGAGTTGATTTCCACTTAATTGAACTATTTAGTTAGCGAGAAATTAACAAAAGTTTGGTGTGTATATTTCAGAACTTGCTAAGAAATATGCCTGCTGAATTAGAGAAAGTATAATTAACACATCAGAGATTCTGCTGAGCTGCAGGGAGTGTCCTTTAGGCCCAGGTCCACGTCAGACTCACCTTTCTATCTGCAGCCTCTGACACAGGGTGGTATATCTCAGCGGCTTTGCAATTATTTGTTGAATAAAAGAGTTCATTATTTTATTGTATTCCTACAAACATATTTACTAAATGCCTAACTTTTGCTGGATTTTCAACAAATAAGACTGATGAAATTATTTCTGGATAATTCTTAAAGAGCAGATTCAGTTTATTGCAACCACACCCACACTGGCACAGTGCCTATAGCACAGTGGTTATGGCGCCAGCCACATACACTGAGGGTGGCAAGTTCGAACTCAGCCTGGGTCAGTTAAACAACAATGACAACTGCAACAAAAAGTAGCCAGAATAATAAAAAATAAATAAACCCCACCCACACTGAGAGCTCTTAATTGCATCAGTGTTATAATAATTGTGGCTTAAAGAATACAATTTTAATATTAATTAAACAGTAATATTTAAAGAAGATTTAGTAGGATGTGTCTTGAGGATAGGCCCTTCAGATGCAGAATTCATACACTACTCTTGAACAAAAAGAATGTTTATGAGGATCAGATATCTGGACATACTTCAGGGAAGACACAGAGCAGAGGTTTTAAAGAGACACCACGTATGAATATGCTTGCACGTACAGTGGGTTTTTTGTTATTATTAAAAGTTACACTGAGCTAGAGAGATGTTTAGGCTCCAGTTTAATTTTGCGCTCCTCCACGTCTCCGCCAACCTTCATATTGTTTGGCAGTATGTTGCACAACTGTTGTCTGTAAGTGTGAAAAGTCAGGATGAGAGTTCACAGCAGGTTGATGGCCTGAAGATGAGAAGTCTGTCTGAGGACATTTCAAAGTTGTAAAGGTATTATTCTCACATGAAGTTATTTCTCAGTGGGTGTGAACAACAGCTACTCATCAAGCTGGTGTAGTGTGAAATAGAGTTTCCTGAAAAATGATGTGCAGACATATGCAGAAAGCCACATGCTTAGTACATGCACAGACTGCGAGCCCAACTTCCAAGGGCTGGAATATTTGCCATGAGATGAGCTAGAAATGCAAAAGTCCTCATCCTAAGTAGCCCAGGGAGAAGCACAGCTTGGAATTATCCCTGATCCATTGGGTCCCTGTGGGTTGAAGGACAAAAAGAGAACAGTGTAGCTGCATAGGAGAGGGAGGTTTGATGAAATAGGAGGAATCTGGTTGTATGTAAGACATCAGAAGTCTTCCCATATGACGCTGGAAGGCTTTCCTCTGCTATTAAAACAATTCTGTTTGTCCTTCAGCCAGCGTTCTGGTTCCCAACTTTGGGGTTACAATCAGGTCTTGTTCATCTTAACTGCTGGATGGAGGGTGCAGAAACCCCCCATTCTCGCTGTGATGTGTGCCTACTGAGGACAAGTCTGCCCATATTCGTTCATAGCTCCTTGGACCCAGGGTATTATTTATGTCAGTGTTTTTCAAATTTTTTTTTTTTTATGTCATTTGAACCTATGGTTCAACTTCCATGGCACACTTAAATTATCTTGATCAAGAAAAAAGGAGTAAAAAAAAGAATAGACATAGTGTGGTTTAAAAATAATTAATGATACATGGAGGTTTTCGCAGCACACCCAAGCTCCTGTCACCGCACGCCAGGGTGCTACGGCACATCAGTTGAAAATCACTGATCGCCGTGTTAGACTTGTTGGACTTCTCCCCCCAACAGCTCAGGTATAGCATAGAGGTTTGCACCTGCAGATTTTTCTTAGGTGCCTTCTTCTCATGACTTCTGCTAGTGGCACGGTAAGAAGGGGAGCAGTTAGAAGAATGAATAGCATGATTGTGAGTACGGTATCAATCAAACAGATAAACTAAGAATCAAAGACGGTGGAGGCGGAGGAAAAAACATCCAAGTATTGAAGTATGTATATATTTTACCCCACATGTTCAAAAAAAAAAAAGATTTGAAGTGGTTTACCTCCTTCCCTAAAATATATGTACACTGGAGGCTTATGGAAGTATAAGCAGAAAATAAGAATTTTGAAAAGGAGGAAGACTCAAATACGCTAACTAAGAGGGTTAATGAGAATAAGAATTAGTCATTTCACTACACAGATGGAGGTTTACTTATGTGGTTTGGTTGGCAGGTGTGCTGACTCCGTGGTGTTAATCTTCAGGTTCCCGACGTGGGAGGCCCTAGTGAATTCCTTCCTTCAGTCAGAAAAGACCCTGAGAAAGCGAGGCAGCTCGCCGTGAGTCCTAACGCTGGGCAGGCTGGGGGTCAGATACGCTTCTCGTCCCAGAGCTGTTGCTTGTTCTCTGTCAGCTTTGGTTTTCATGCGATGAGAGGTGGCTGGCCAAAAAAGTACAAACCGGGGAAAACTGTTTCTCATTTGCACTGACATTAGTTTATTTTTTTTTTCAATAGCTTTGAAATTATTGAAGTAACACATGCTCCTTGCATAATCCCAGACAAAAGTTGAAAGATGAAAATAAAGATCTTCTGTTATCCAATTACTCAGCAACAGCCCTGTTATTTTCGGGGGTGCATTCTTTCGCACTTCGCTCTACTCCTACATACACACACCTCTTTAATAAAAGCGTAGGGGTCCTCCTTGCTGCTTCTCTTCCTCTCACACCTTAGATCCAATGTATTAGCAAGTCCTGCTTTCTTGACCTTCAGCATTTATAAACTTTAAACACTGCTCCCCACCTCCGCTGTTGCTAGCACCTGCTCTGAGCCATCACCAGCCCTCCCCTGGCTTATCACCATTGCTTCCTCCTACAATCCTGCCATAGTTTTTTTCAACATAGTGCCAAAAGGATCCTCTAAAGATGTAAATCAAATCCTTTCACTCCTATGTTAAAAACAACCTCCAATGGGTTTCTAATTTGCAGTGAAAAAAAGTCCGAATCTTGCATTTTCAAAGCTTATGAGTTTCTTTACTACTTAGCCGAATCTACCTGTCCCTACATGGTATAACATTATATTTTTATTACCAGGTATACAGTGTTCCATTTCAAGTTAATAAGTTTACCAAGATTAACTAACTGCCTATAGATTAATATTCTCACTTCTAATTTTTTTTTTGAGACCAGAGTTTTATTATGTCACCCTTGGTAGAGTGCCTTGGTGTCATAGCTCATAGCAACCTCAAATTTTGGGCTCAAGTGAGTTTCTTGCCTCAGCCTCCCTTAGTAGCTGGGACTACAGATGCCTGCCACAGTGCCTGGCTATTTTTTTGTTGTAGTTGTCCTTGTTGTTTAGCAGGCCAGGGCTGGGTTTGAACCCGACAGCCTCGGTGTATGTGGCCGGCGCCCTAACCACTGAGCTACAGGCACCTGCCATCACTTCTAGTTATTTATTGCTATGAACAAGACTGAAATAAATGTATTGGTACATATGTGGTTGCACAATCATGCAGTTTTGCTTTCACTGTAAACATGTTGCCGGACTTCCTCTGCAGAAAGGGTATACAAATTACACTGCCACCAACACACTGCTCTCAAAAGCTGACTCTGGTACAGTTCAGCCTCTTTGGAGGCCACAGCAGACTATGCAAGCTCTGGAATTTTGCATCCAAATCCCTATTTTGATGGTAGTGAGATTGTGAACTACTGTTGGCACAGAATTCAGTGCCAGTCTTCTTGCTTTGCCTTGTCAAATTGGACAGGGAGACGGCTGTCTTGCAAAAGTGGAATTGTCACTAATTGGCCACAGAGGAAAGATTCAAAATCTTGCCAAAAGTCTCCTGCCTTCTAAGGGAATGAAATCCTTCATATAACTCTCCCTCTCATTAAAAAGAAACAAACCCGGTATGAAAAGCACTTTGTAAACTAGAAAGCATCATCTGAAGGCAAGGCCTTGTAGTTTATGTGGAGCCGCTGCTCTTCCGGCCACTGGGTGAGGAGGGATGGTGGGGTTTGCTAAATACACAGATAAGGAAGCCTGTCTGTGCAAGCTTCCCGTTTTCCCAGCTTGTTATGTCCTGTTAAGAAAAGTCAAGGAAGAAGTAACAGTAAACAACTTTTGACTTCACTTTGGCTTTTTCATCTAGATTAAAGCCGAGTACTTCAGGTACCGTCTACATACAAAATGAATGCTCTATAAAATGTTTTGTCACTTGTAATGTTTGGAATTCAAGTTGGTTTTCTTTATTGTGACAAAATGTATTTAGCAAGAGTTAAACAGCGCTTCAGACTGAGAATGACAACTCCTTAGTTTTGCCCACTGAATGGACACTGAAAAAATTAATGCCCCATAAAAAGTAGAGTAAAATCATTAATTTTTCTTCCAAAGCAGCATATATTCCAAAGTATTTTTATTAAAGACATTACATGTAATTTATAAAAATCAAGCCAGATGATACTTTCCTGAACGTTTCAGAGAACTGGGTTTTAACAAATCTATTTCTGTTTAAATTTAAAAGAATGCAAATATGTTTACAAGTCTAGAAATATGTATGTTGGAGTTTAAAATGTGATTGAATAAATTTTCAGGAGTTAAACCACTTATTTTTAGAATGTAAAATAGGTTTTAATTTTAGATTTTCCTAAAATGAAACAAAAAAAAAAAGACAAATGTTGCATGCTATAAGATGTCAAGAGTTTGGGGGAATAGCTAATCTTTGGATTATTTACTGAGTTAAATAATTCCTATTAGTACATAAATTCCTTGATTTTGTTTTTCTAAAAATAAGTTTTATGATAAGTTTAACTTGGACACTGGATATCTCTTGGACAGACCTGGCAGCGCCTCAAACTCTCCATAATCCATTTTTTTACACTTCCCAAGGATCAAAACTAGAGAAAGAAGGGAGGCAAGCTATAAGTGGAAAATATTGGAAGAATAAACCATGACATTTGTTCTGGATTAATACATATTCCTAGCCCAATATTTGTGATTTAAATAACACACGAGATTGCTAAAGATCCCTCTCCTCATTGCGCCATTGTCAAGTTTCTGCATGCAACCAACCATGGACTCTTAAATTGAAGAACTTTGAAAGTTATGACTTTTAGCTTAAAATTATAGATTCAACTAAAATAAGATGCATTGCCTATTTGGAAAATGTTCAGAGATTGGAAGAAATTTAGGATCAACTATTCTATTCTGACTTTTTGCCAAGCAAATCCACATACTGGTTAAATTCAACTGTCCACTCCTCCCACATGGATCAGGGGAGCTGAAAATTGATGGAGAAAATCACTGTCGAAGTAGCTGGAATACCTCAACTTATGAGTATGGATATCAATTAGACACTCAGAACTGCCAGACAGTGTGCTTCCCAACAACAAGAAAACGATGACCTACCTCCGACCACAGACTGTCCACCCTCTCTTACTCCCTCAGAGTTGGCATTCACTCTTCCTTCAAATAGTTGTCATCCAGTGCTACGGCACCACATTCCTGCTCTTCTGTGGTACCTCCTTCCTCCCACCTTGTCTCATCCTTGCTGGGTCTTTCTCCTGGTTCTGTATATTTGTTCACTCTGATATTTATTCCTTGGCTCTTTTATTTTCTCTCATTCTTTTTTCTAGACAAGTGCATTTAATTCCATGTTTTTTCCCATTGACATTCAGTTGGTTCTCAAATTTGTGAAACTCCCAGATTCTCCTGCCTGCTGAGCTCCCTGGTACTCCAATCCTCAGGAAGCTGAGAGCTCGGCCATCAAATCCATGACCCTTGCCCAAGCTTTGTCCACCTGAGTGTTCCCCCAGTTGCTCAGGTCCAACACTTAGCAATCAATCTTCATTAATTTCTTCACTCTCTACATTTCATAAACTGGTGATTTATTTTGGCTCTCCCTCCAAAATGTGTCTTGACTTTCCTTATTTTCACTGCTATCGCACTGCCCAAACCATCACATACTTGCCCGTACTGCCCTGTCTTCCTAAATGGCTTTTCTGCTCCATCCACCTCCAACAAAACCTCCTTCCACATAGCAAACAGGATGATCTTCCTAAAGTACAAAGCAAATTATGTCAACTGATTAAAATCCTCCTATGTTTTTCTGTTGTAACACAGTAAAATTCAATCTCTTACAAGGCCCAGTGTGACCTGATACCCGCACACATGTCCATCCTCTTAGTTCCCCACCAGCTGGTTCTGTCAGCTAAGTTGACTGCTGCCTTCTTCATTCTCCTTGAACTCACCCAGACCATTCCCACTTTAGTGCCTTGGATGATTCCGCTTCTGGAAATGTAGACACCAAGGCTGCCCCTCTCTCTTTCTGGGTTCTGCTCACAACTGAAATGCCCCTTCCTCAGAGAGGCCTTCCCCTTCCACCCCAGCCTTCATGGTCACTGTCCAAACAAACACCTCCTTATTTTATTTTGGTCATGGCACTTTCCATAGTCATTGTCTGTCTTCTTCTCCCTTCTGCTAGAATGTAAAGGGAGAAGGGTCAAACTCCAGTCTTTCTCCTCCTGTATTCTCAAAATAAAATCTAAAACAAGGAAAAGAACAGTGCATTGAAGTATAACTGTGATGAACTTTCATTTCTCAGTTTTACAGATCAGGTAACTTGAGGACAAGAAAGTAAAGTAAACTTGTCCCAGGTTATAGCAAGTTAGCAAACAGAGCTATTAAGTAAACACATAAAGTAACTTGTTGAATTCTAACAGAATAGAGATATGTTCCAAGTGCTGTGGAAACTGAGGATGACGAGGTGTTAGTGAACCTGGGCAGGTAGGAAATGTGTGCTAATGAGGACGTCAAGAAGAGGCCATCTCAGCTGTCACAAGCTTGAGAGGGTGTTCCTGGAAGAAGATAAATCCTGCATGAAAGCCTGGAAGTGTAAAGGTGTATGGATCTGAGATGAGGGCCAAGTATTCTTGTGTTTTTACTTATGGGAGTAACATGATCAGAATTATACTATAGACAGATACATTTTGTCCCTGAGTGAGAGCTCTTTGAGATGCCAGAGAAGACAAAATCTTATGAACTTTACTCTTCTGTGTGGTGATAGGAAGTTTTAGAGCCTTCATGGAAAGCACTAGTGGCTTTTTTATAGGTCGAGAACGATGCACTTGCCACTTTGCTGACTGGGTGGCAAGGAAGGAAGGTGTACCCTCCAGCTGGTGTGACAAAGAGCTACCTCATCTTTGACTGAATATTGCATTTGCAAAGGCTGAGCTGCTAAAGAGTAGGAATCGGGCAGATCCTACTGGATTCGTACCCTGAGTAATCTTGGTCTGGGTCAGCGCAAGTTGACCATGGTTGAAACTCCCAGGCCTAGCTGAATGCTCTTCCAACATTCCTTTAAGCAACCCTGTAACAATTGCCTTCTCGGGGCAATATAATAAAATGTGTATTTTTCCCTTTCTGCATAACTTAGCGCTCATGTGCCTGCCCACAGAAATTGAAAAGGAACCCACAAAGAGACTCTCAGGACAGTTGAGGGATTTGTCTGAGTGCCCTGGCTAAAGTCAAGAGACCTACCTTTCCTTTCAGAATCAGTGGGCAACTCCCTGTCTTGTAGAATCTGGAAGGGGGCTAGGCTGGGAACCACTGCCAGTTCTTTCTTTCCAAGAACCTATCATCACTTAACCTCCCTTAATGAGAGTCTGTGTGTAAATTTCCCAGATTTTCACTTTTGTCAATTCCAACCACAATGCAAATTATTATATCATATGCATTCCTGTCTTGGTATAGTATTATCATATTTATTTTTATTTAAGATAATTTATCATATGTTTTTTGTTATCTTAATTGTCAAATGTTTTTAAAAATCTTCTGTGAAAATTCTACACAAAATATCTTTGTGTCCTACAACATATTTAATTTACTGAAGAACTTGGGGTCTGTGCAGTCAAGGAAGACTTAACTATCCCATAAATTTATACTTTGATTTTGAATATGTTTTGGCATAAAAGGAGAATATGAGATTGGAAGTAATTCTGGCTTCCACACTTGATTTATATTTATTTGTGAACTATGGTTCCATTGGCTGAAATGCTTTCAAAACTGATGCTAATGAGATTTAAGTCCCTGTGAAATCTGATTCTCAGATGCCATCCTGTTCTGGAGTTTGATTTTCTCTCCTTTTTTCAATTTTTATTTCTAAAATAATTATTATGTTAATCTACTTCCAACAATCCAAAATATGCTCCAAGCTTTAATTCAATAATGCTTTATGAGACAGGCAAGAAGAGAGCACAGTTAACCCTTAATTATATCTCAGGGAAAGGGAGCAAAGACTATTTCAAGTACAGTGTAATATATACAAACCTAGCCCGCAGACATTACTAGGTGATTATGCCAAGAGATAATGCTCCTTCTTACCTTTAATGTAGAAAAACACCAGGTGACTACACTGCATTCATCCATCTGTGCTCATGAGATTGTCAATGGATAAACATTTCAGAGAATTGTAAATCCTTTACCTTTCGAATCTGTACATGAACAAACATGGCAAAATTTGATATGCTGAATTTGTTTATTCAAGAGTTATTAAACATTTGTTATATGCCTGACCTGTGCTAGAAATGGGAGTAGGGAAGTCTACCTGTTGTTTGACCGCACAGAGCTTGAGTGTTTATATCACCTACTTTCCTACCTCTCACCTTTCCTTCCTTCCCTCCACAATAATTTGTTTGTTCAGGATGTTTTGTGCTGGGCCTATAAAATCATTTGAGTTATATCCGTAACAAACCTCAGCCTTTTTTTGGTGAATTCTCACTTTTATTTTCCGTTGCCTTTCCCAGGTTACACCTTTCAGGATTATTTGTGACTTAAATTACACTTTTAAAATTATACCTTCTGAGGTTAATTTAGGACCATAAACATTATTCCTTATACTCTTTCAAAATGGCACCTTCAGAACAGATAGAAAGTAATCTCTAAACTAGATTCCGTGTGACTGTATCCATCTTTATTTTATAATTACTCAAAATGTAAAATTCTGGGCCATCTTTGAGGCAGTCCTGATTCCACATACCCCTAACTTCAGATCTGTTTGTTGGCACTTTCATTTTTCTATGCCCTTTGTAGCCCTATTTGACTTTAAATGTTTTCTTTTTGGGTGGGGGGGATACATATTTGACTCAGAGATATTTGAGGAGAGACTCAGAATTGACGAGTGTCCTAAGAGTTGCTTAGAATAACCAGAATCTGCATCTAGAACCACAGAAATAAAAGACAAACATGTAAACCCAAGGAAACAATTAGCTTCCCATTACAACATTTTATCATCTAGTCCTGTGTAGGTCTGTGTCAACACAGATTGACAAAGTCATAGAATTTTATTAGACAATGTGAAAACTCATTTGCGAATGTTATTGCCCTCCGTCATTGCTCCCATTCACAGTCCAGAGGCTCTCCATTGTTGCGAATAACAGTCGGGAGCAGCGCTGGCTCCAGCCCGGGTGGAGGTGTGGGTTCTCACCGACAGGTGTTCTTTCCTAATTACCTCCATTAGTTCCTCTTTATTGCCAGGCTCCATGTCCTGATTCATATTCTCTTTACCGAACACCAAACCAGAACTAACAGCTCTGATGTGCAGCGAGACAATCCCCCACCACGTACTATTTCAGTTCAGGGGCTGTTGTCTACAGGATTGTCCTTACCCTGCAGTCCGATGGCTTCTGTTCTAACCTGGGCAGGACTTCAGGCTACAAGGACCAGCATATCCAGTGGAAAGTCGATCTTAGAAGTCTCTAATCTGCAAAAAGTGCTAATGAGAAAAGACACATTCTTGTGGGAGGAGGATGGTTGAGCCGAATGCCCAGAAAATCCAGACCTATGCTGCCACTCAGCAAGAGCAAATTGCAGTTGTCCTAGGATGGAGATTCTGCAGCTTATCTCAGAGTGACATTTTATTAAATATTGGAACAGACACAGCTTGTTTCTAGGATTTTTTTATACTATTCAGAGGATTTTATTTTCTACAAGGAATACTGTGTTTATATAACATGGTGTTGCGTTGTATACATGGTTTTCATACATATTCTTTTCACCACAACCCTGTGAGATAGGGATTATTACTCCTTATCTACTTTTCTCCCTCCCTTGCTTCCCTATTTCATGCTTTCCTTCCCTTTCTTTCTCTTCTTCCTTCTTTTCTCCTCCTTTTTAATAACGGATAAAGACGGCGGAGGCCCCTACCAGTCAATTAATTTGCCTGAGGCTGCACAGTTTGTAAGTGGAGGAGATGGGACTAAAACCATCTAGATCCCAAAGATTATACTTTTCCTAGTGTCCCATGAGTCCTAAGCCAAGAACATCCAACAACGAAAAAACGCGCAGGCTGTAACCTTCATGAATCTAAATACCTGGGTATCTGTTGTCATACACGTGAAGCTTACAGAATACTGACTGCCTTTTTTATTTTCCTGGGAACAAAGTCTGAACTTCATCACTCTTAAAAGCTCTAACTGCTGTGCTTTTCCTTTTCTTATTCAAGGGCACCATTTCTTCAGCCAAAATCTTGCTTTCTCAGAAAATAGGTCCATGAGGATAACAAGATGAAATCCAAAGGACTAAAAAGTAAAAATTAGATGTCAAAAAGAGGCCACATACTGGGATCAGAGGTCTGAGTGCTAATGTTTGGAGGTATTTTGATTTCATGGGTCAGAGGTATAAAAGTTGCATGGGTGGGTTGCTGGCATTGGTTTCTCAAGGTTATGCCAATTTTTGGATCCAGAATTTTAAACTTTTGAAATGTAAATCTTGTATTCAGTTCCTATACTGCTCCATTTTGTTAACTGTTTCTATTCTGTTGTTATTTTTTCAAAATGGCGGGGTCCATGTGTTGACCTGAGCTTCTGCAGTACAGTTCTTCACCTCTAAATCATGGTATGATGTAAGATGAGATGTGGGATTCAGATTTGCAGGAAAAGAGTTATAGCAGGGCTTAGGGCAGGGTTTCTTAGTCAGTTCTGTGCTGCTATAGCAGAATACCTGGGACTCAGTAATTAATAAAGAGAAGAAATTATTTCTCATAGATCAGGAGGCTGGGGAGTCCAAGATCAAGATGTTAGGATCTGGTGTCACCTTCTTTCTGGGTCTTCACATGACACACAGAAGAGGGAGAGAGAGATGTGTACTGTGCTCTCACAAGGCAGAAGAGGGAGCCCCCATTCCCACAGGCCCTTTTCACAGTGGTATTAATCCATTTATGAGGGCAGAACCCTTGTGGCCTGAATGCTTCTCATTAGGCCCCAGCCCCCTGACACTGTTGCACTGGGGGTTAAGTTTCTGACAGGTGAATTTTGGGAGACACATTCAGACCACAGCACAGGGTGTGAGTGTGGGAATGTTTATTTCTCTATCTTCCACTTATTTAGCAAGATCCTGAGTAGTCTTTGCTGTCCACCAGTGGTGTCTTTTCTGTTCCAGCATCCTTTTTTACGACAGCTATGACTTGATTCTGGCATTGTGGGTAAATGTACATTGACATGGATAGTGAACCTGGTAGAGTGTGTGGCATGCAGGATGTCCTCTCTGAAGGAAGGTTTCCTTCCCTTCTTCTGCTCCCATCCTCCCTGGATCTTTTCTCCCTGCTTTGCATTATCTTGGCTTCTCCAGTGCTGCTCTGATCTCCTCTACAATCAGCCCACATCACAGAAGAGCTCCCACAGAGAAGTCCTCTCATGAGTGTAACCACCTGTGAAAAAACTCTACTGCTTTATCTATTTGTAAGCTTGTTATGTTCTGGTTTGTATCTTCAAAAATATTTAGAATTGTTTAAAGGAGGCTTGGCCCCTTTAAAAAGCAGCTTCAGCAAGCAGGATGACACAGGCAGTGATGAAAACCAAAGCTGTTGAGAGCTACAGCTGTCTGGTCCTTTGGTATGCAGATTTATGGAATGAGGAGGGGGGTTGAGAAGGAGCTGAGGGAAGACTCACAAGACAGTTGGCAAACACACAGGGAAGAAGTCACGCTCCAGTCTCCCAGGAAAGGCAGACTGACACAAGGAATCAACAGCATTGAGACTTGGACAGGACTTCTGTAACCCCAGTAATGTCATCTAGTCCAATCTCTTTATCTTACAGATAAGAAAAATGATTTGTTGAAGGTTACAGAGCTAGAAAAAGAGCTTCAGAAAACTTCTGAGGCCAAGTGTGGTGTTCTTTTCACTATCTGTTGCCTGGTGGTGGGCACAAAATAAGTGGCTAATATGTATGTATCTAAGTAATGAATGATAGAATAAAAACATTTATTTGGGTATGTTAGATGCATCTAGTGTCTTCCTATGCTACTTTAAAAATTTAGGAATCAAGGTGAAAGAAGGCGGACAAAGAAGTCCTATTACATTGGTATTCTTCTCTAGATGAAGTCATACTTAGTTAATTGTTTAGTTAATTGAATATCCTAATTGCCCGCAAGCCCTTCAATGGCCATCGACTGAACTGTGAGCTATGTAAAGAAATTTTCCTACTGGAGGTATAATGTCTTACTTTTAGGAGTTGTTTCATAATTATTTCTTGACTTGATCGTTGCAATGAAATCTGACTCTGACTACCTGGAGTTTGAGCCAACCTCGCAGGTTAAGAGCACAGCCCTCCATAATACTCCCCTCACTTCAGACACTTGCTGCAAGTTTAGGGGTTTCAGGGTTTCCAGGAAAACACCTTTTCTTTTCTTATGTAGTTACTCAGCACCACACACAACACTTTATCTCTGGTCATCAAAGTATGTGTGAGGGGAGGCTTTCTCCTCCCCAGCAATCAGTTCCCCAGGAAATACCAGTTGAGTGACCTGTAATTTAAATCCATTCTGACACTGTCTACCTGGAGATGTCAAATGTCACAGTAAAGGAAGGGTTCAGTCCCACAAGACTGCCCTCCCCTTTATACGCCAGTAGCAAGTCCCAGGCCTGTGACCTGCACTTCTGATCAACCTGCTACATATTGTGGGTTTCCATGACTCCTTCCCTGGGTTTGATTAATTTGCTAGGATGGCTCATAGAACTCAAGAAAACATTTGCTAGCTTATTATAAAGGATATTACAAAGGATACAGATGAATAGCCAGAGAAAGAGATGCATAGGGTAAGTTATGTGGGGAGGGGCATGGAGCCTCCATGTCATCTTGGGGTACACCACCCTGCTGGCTCCTCGGCATGTTCAGCAATCCAGATGCTCTCTGAATCCTGTCCTTTTTATTTTTTATGGGAGATTCCTTACGCCAGCATGATAGATCACATCATCAGCCATTGATAATCAACTCAACCTTCAGCCATTTTTCTCTCCTTGGAGGAGGTTAGTTTGGGTGGGAGTATTTCTGTAGTCACAAGGCTGGTTCCAATGGCAGCAAGCCCCCCATCCTATCCAGAACCCTCCCTAGAGTTACCTCATTAGAACAAAATTTGCTCCTTTCACTAGGGAATTATTCCGAGGGATCTAGGAGCTCTGCATCAGATGTTCATATCACTCAGGAAATTACAAAGGTCTTAGGAGCTTTGTGTTAGAAACCAGTGTCAAAGTCAAATGTTAAAACAAAAGATTTTCCTATTACCTTTATGTACAAAGGGTTTAGAAACGCTGTCTCAGGAGCAAGGGGAAGATATCAAATATATATTTTAGGGTATCACACCAGGCTGTTCACGTTTCAGACTAACAGGTTACACATTTGTGCATGTTTACTACTTGCTTTGTTTTGAGAATTCAGTAGAATGAGGTACTGATTACAGTTTTATTACATTCAAGTCAGGACCAGTCAAAAGAAGAGACATAGAAGACAAAGCCTAGGACAAGAAGCTTCTGTGTCCTTAGGATGTGTTCTGCTTTCCTTTAGCCAACTTGGGCTGCTATAACAAAATGCCACGAACTGGGACTTAACAAATATTTGTTTCTCACAGTTTGTGAAAGGCTGTTGGTTGGTAAAAGTTCTTTACTCAGATTCATCTCTTCCTCTTTCTAAACAAAGTATGTTCTTTAATAAAATATTGATAGCTAGAATAATATGATTGTTGTGTTGTAAAGAATTTGTTCTTGGGAGGTCTTCCCAAGTGATAGGAGGTGTGAGCCACCACACCGCACCCAACAGTGACCTTCATTTTGAATTTGTGGGAAAATTCAATGAGTTCTTACATGTGAAACACATGAAACGGTGTCTGACAAAGAGTAAACACTACGCAGTAGTTAACTCTCATTATCAACCCCCATTACCAGGTAGGAATGGTATAACTTTAATTTTACATCTCATAACTTTATTTCTCTAAGCAACCATCTTTTAAGTGGAGATAATTTTTCCTGTCTAGAGCCAAAGTGCTGGGTTAACATCTTTCCCCAAAAGGAACCACACGATTCCATCTTTTTTGGCCAATTAATTCCTTTTTAGTCTTTCAAAGTCCAGTTCAACTGTCACCTTCTGTGAAACCTCCCAGGCAGTTCCTCTCCCCGTAAGATCCCACACACAATGCTTCATACTCTCTGTTGATCACAACCACTTTGAATACCTCACATCCCAGGGTGGATTGTCAATGTCGGTTTATAACCTACCCCCACTGTGGACTCTCAGAGCTGGAGCTTGTGTGGTGTTCACCTGAGTTTTCAAGGCTGAACACAACACAGAGCACAGAGTCAGTGCCTGGTTGAACTCCATGCAGTTCTGCCTAAAGCTTTAGCCTGTACTAGACTCTTCTTTGTCTGAACAAAGGGCTCTCCATGTCTGCTCTCTGAGGCTCATACTAGTATAGTTCCAGTGACTTTGTTCTGCCCTCAAATCATACCTTCTTAATTAACCTCATCTTCTATTTTATATTCAACTTTGACAAATGTTTGTTGAGTTCCTGCATAAGACATCCTAATAAGGTAGCCAAACTACTCCCAGAACAAAATGGTAGTTTTCTAAGCCCTAGGCCTCAAGGGCTCTCTGAGAAGGTGCACAGCATCTCCACAAAAGGCCTGGAAGTGATTCAGGAAGAAAGAGATATCCAGTTCTTTTTCTCATCGAAGTGTGTCTAATCAGCCTTGGAAATAAAAAGAGTTACAAATACTCTGGACCCAGTAGTGATGTGTCTGACTACCACAGTGCAAGTGGCCCATTCTCTACTGGGGAAGACTGACAAGGATATTAAACACCCAATTTTCTTCATTATAAACATAATGACAGATCCTGGGCATTTCTCTCTCTCTCTTAAATTGCCATATTTCTGGTGTGGATGAGTAAAGGTATAAAGATTTAGAATCAGACATTATGTCTTAGTTTGGGATACCTCAGAAGCAGACCCCAATACAAATAGGATGTTTGCAAAGAGATCCCAAAGAAATCCTACTGAGGAAGTAGGAGCAGAGTCAGGGTAGGAAAAGCAGCCAGTGAAGCTTATGTTATCAAGTAAGTTATCACCAAGGGAAACCGAAGCATGATCCCATTAATAGAAACCTGAGAGCAAGTGTTATTCCCTGCAAGGGATTAGAGAGTTACAGTGTTTGGAAGTCCATTTTCCTCTAAGCCATTTATTGATAGCTGCTCTGGAGTAGAATTAATTCTCAGGCATTTGGGGCCTATCTTAAAAATTAGCATAACAGGCATCAGAGGTAGAAGATAGCATCAGGCACAGAAATGCAGGAGCTGGAAATTAAGAGATTAGAAGTTGGAAGTCCATGTTCTGAACATTATGGGGATATCAGCAAGGAAACAACAGCATGGAGACTACACCTATGTTTGAATCCTGGCTCTGCCTCTCATGATTTGGACAAGCTAGTTAACGTCTCTGTGTCTTGGTGGCTCATTTGCAAAATGGGAACAGGAACACCTGCTCTACAGTGCTGTTAAGATGAAATGGGATCCTGTATGTAAATTCCCAGGCATATACGGAAGCCTCAGAAGTCATATGGTCCTACTAAATCACTGTTTAATGTGTATGAGTATTTCATTAATTGCCTGAGTAGTTCATTCACTTATCAATTACCTGCTTTTCCAGGAGGACTAGTAAGGAGAGAGTAGCATAAATATTCCACAGTTTTAGGCTCTGGGTCCCAGGTGCTAGAGCCCTGGGATGTTCAGTTAAGAGTGACTGATGGTGGCAGCCTCCTCCTGTACTTGTGGGGCAGGTAGCTATGTCACTTCAGAAGTTTGGGATCTGATATCAGGGTATCAGTTAGAATCTTGTATAGAAATATGCTTTCCAGACTTCTCAGACTGATGTCCCTTATTGATCTTTTTCTCCCCCACTGATGTTTGTGTTCACATTATTAAGATTTTGCCACCTCAAGGGGCATCCTGATTTTAAAGAAGAATTGCTTCAGCATTCCTCATTTCATGGCCAAAAAGAATGCCAAGAAAGTAATTTACCAGGAATCCCCACAGAGGAAAACTTTCCAATGGCCAAGTTATAATTGCATACAGAATTTAGTAACATAATCTCAAATGGCTTTTTGAAGATCGGAGGATCAATGATGACCTTGAAATGCTAAAATGTGAAAACTTTGAGTTGACATTATTGTGCACATTAATCTGACTTACTCTAACCTATAAACATTAAACACTGAATCATGAAAATATTAAGAAAAATGGTCCACACAACAAATTGTCTTTGTTAGTCATCCCAATTAGCAAGGTCTTGGAAGTAATTAGTTTAGGCTGAACAGAAATCAGGCGACAGGGAGTGAAAAATTTAATCAGACTTGAAATTCTGACCTATTAAACTAGAACAGGTTTAAAACCTCTGATGTTTCCGATGCTTTTCACTTTGGAGCCTATTTACCTGAAAAGACCTGGTAAATTTTGCAGTGCATAGATGTTAACAGGCAAGTTTTTACCTGTTCCACACAATTGGTTTCAATATTAATCTAGATTCCTGTATCATAGTCTGTCACATAGAATTGTGAAATCTTGACAAGCTCTTGGAGCTCTAAATCAAACAACTCTACTCCCCCCCAAATCTCTATAGCTCATGATTCATGGAAATTTTTGATTTCCTTCCTATAAACATTTTGTGTGTTTACTTTTCATTTCCAAAGAGATTTCACTGTCATCAGCTATATAACCCCTTAGTAATTCTATTTGTAAAAATGGGGACATCACTAAAGAATGAAACTTAATATACATAGAGTTGCAAACAGAATAAATGGACAAGAAATCCTTGTTAATCTCAGTGTTGACTACTTATTTAGATATGTTTTATTTTTGTAATTTTCCTGTAGGAATTTCCAAAGCTATATAAAATTCGAGAACATAGTATAATCTTTACCCTTCATAGAGTTTTACAAGATAGATTTTAGATGTGACAAGAACCTCTGTCAATTTTCATCTCTATTCACCAACAGTAAAACTTGGAAATTACATTTTTCTACCCTAAAAATAAATTTCTAATTCTTAGAAATATTATACTTTTCATCTTAGTTGTCTGTGGATGTGTTAGGACTTTAGTTCTTTTTTATGTCCTGATCAAATACTGTCTTTGTCTCGGTTTCTCTGTATCTTTCCCTCTTTCCCTTTTTTGTTGGCTTGTTCAATCTTATACACCTGGGCTTGCCATGGATTAGAAATGACCCAGAACACATTACCTTCTTGTGACCCACGGAATGCTCCAAATCCCCCTTGATATGAAGACAGCAGCTGGTCTAGAAAAGATGACCAGAATGGCCAACAGCCTGGGACAGACTTCCAAGGTCAGTGAGGAGAGACTCATATCTGTTCAAACTTTGTTTAACTTGAGGGAGAAAGGTTTCCAGATCAGTGAGAGTTTCCATTAGAGGTTAGAGATGAATCTTCATTTCTTTGGGGGTAGTTTAGCCATTTGCCCATCAGAATATGTGTTTATTATGAGTCATGAATGAGAGAAAATGAGTTGGGGACGCCAGAATATTATTCTTGTATTTCACTGGAACTATTTATGCTGAGCTGCTTTCACTTACTACCTCCTGTGCTACCACCTGCCAGAAGCAGCCCGCCTCATCGGAGCGCCGTCTGGTACTGCTGGAGCATGAGGGCCTTGGCCTCCCTGTGAAGGTGCTGTATGTTGGCACTGCGGGCCAGCAACCCCTCATGCTTGAACGTAGTTGGCACCTACAGGATGAGCAGGAGTCATTTATTTTCTGGTCCAAGTACTCTAGCTAAACCATATCCACTTACTATGAAATCACAAAATGATAGAAAAAAATATGCAGTCTTCTCTAAATGCACGTTTTTCTCTATTGAGAATGAACTTGAGTAATTTATTGGAGAGCTAAGTAGGGCTTTTTTTTTTTTTTGGTGTGTGTGTGTTGTATCTAATCATGTTAATTTTATTTTTGCTTCTATCAAAATGTATTTAATTGTATTTTGAGTATGGATGAAAGGGGCTTTAAAAAGCATCCTCCCAAACTTCTAAGGTAAATTGGTAGAAGACGAAGCAAAGAACTCTAAGTAAGAAGGAGAAGTAAAAGTAGGCTTGTTGATAAATTTTAACAACTATCTTCATTAGGTTTAGACAAACTTCTACCTCAGCAGTGAGCCTATGACAGTTAGGGAAGGTTAAATGTATTCAATTATTTTTTATGACTTTGAATTCCTGACTAAACAGAAAAAAATACTTCACATAAATAATCATTCATGTTTGTTATCCCTTACTTGGCTACACAAACCTGAGAATAAAATCTGTGAGTTCTTAATTTTTGGTGTTTTCTGGCAAAAGCAATTAGTAGGAACTGTAGAGAGTGGTAGTTTTTTTGACAAAAAAGGGAGGAGATTTCTCCATTTTTCTAGCATTTACTCATCACTTAGCATCCTTAAATTTTCTGTGTACAAGGTACAAAGACATTTATTAATTTGGATAAGTTCGTTACTATAATAAGATAAAAAATAACTAATGACATACACTCAATGGTAGTTTATTTGTCATTTCTATAAATAGTCCAAGATAGTTCCCAGCGTGTAGGGAAGCTTCACTCTACATAGCAATTCCATGACCTCAAATGACGGGAGCTCTGTTGGTTTCGCGTGACCCCCATGGATGTCCACGTCTAGAGCACACGGCATGGCTTCCACTCATCCACTGTTAGCTAGAAGTTAGTCAGGTGGTCATGGCCTCAAAGGAGGCTAGACAGTATAGTTCAATTTGTGTGTCCCAGCCAAAGAGTAGCTCTTCTCAGCCACACTGCCAGGCTCAGTCACTAATTTAGGAGGAATAATAGGATGTAGCCAAGTATAATAGGAGGTGGGAAATTAAATTTGAAATTCTAGTAAAGACTTAGACAGCACCTACATTTAAGGCCTTGTGCCCTGCCCAAATGTCCAAAAGGTGATAAAAGTTCATGAACTCACAATTTAGGAAGATGGAAAATGTACTGTTAGTGCTGTAATGAAACTTTTACACATGAGCAGAGATGTTGTTTGAACTGTTCCCAGCTGAATCCATGATGTCTAGCACACTGCACGCATACATTAGGATTTAGTAGATATGCGATAAATGATGAAGAAATTCCAAGTCCAGGTAGATTATTTTTCAAAGTCAAGTAAAAGGGTAGAGATGGATTGTATTAAATTAGCTTTTAAAGCTGATATCACAGTCACACAAAAGAAGATAGTTGATTTAAAAAAAATTATCAGGGACATGATTTTTCTTCTTCATAGGCAAGACAGAGTTTCCTGAACTTTATCTTTTATGAGACTGAGAAGCCTCCAATGGGTGTGCTTTAGTGAAAGTAAGTTATTCAGTGTTTTCAGGCAATAGCAGTCTTCTTTTATTACTCAGCATATCAATAATGTTTAAAGGACCCTCCAAAGGCATACTTATTAGTAGACAAATGAGGTAATAAGAATTTCTTTTACTTAAGCATGACTACATACTGGATTTATCTCTCCAGTATGGGTCATTACCAACATCATAAGTGTTTCCAGAAAAGACTTCTGCCATCATTATTAAGTTTTTATTAGCAATTGAAGTGCGGAAAATGTGACAACAGATTTTTCTGTCCAAGTCTGCATGTCCTCTGTCATCCCATTGCCCTCAGCTCCAAGACCCTGTTTGGACTTTTCAGGTTCTGAGACATGTTCACACCCTGCTTCCTGAGCAAGGAGAATTGTTAGGTCTGTGGTCCCATGATCCAATGCACTTGGGGAACCCGCTGTTTGAAACTGTGGATGCTCTTTAAACAATGGGTTAGGAATCAGCATTTGGCAACTTCAACCTAAATATTTCTTCATTAGCTTCTGGATACACCCTAGGCTGAATTTGTATGGCTCCATTTCACAATGGAGTTGAGAAGTATATTCATTTAGGAACTCAGGATGGAATGTATTTCAAAATGACTAAACTAAATGTTCTTCAAATGGCTGCTTTGGGATTTTGATATATAATAATCTCAGTGATTAAATTTGATGAATACAAGGAATAATCACCTCAACTTTCAAAGCTGATTCAAACTTTCCTGACTCCATGTCTTTGCTCAAGGATCTGTCTCCTAGAAAACCTGCCCTTCTACTTTGTCCAAATTCTATCAATTTTGTGTTTTTTCCTCCAATTGTTTTCCATATACATATGTAGTTCACACAGGCACAGTTGTAGCATATATGTACTTGAATGTCATTTTCCACATTTTGTATTATTTAATAAGCAGTATTGCATAACACTGCATGCTTATTTTTAAAGAAAATATTATTTGTTTTCTTAACTGATATAGTATATTGCTATACTATTTCCCAGACATGGGGATCATTTTTTAAAAAATTGTTGTCTTTCTTCCATCTCTTTGTTAAGCTTTATTGTCAAAAACTTCAAACATACAAAAGCAAAGCAAATAATACAATCACTTCTGACTTCAGCTCTAAGACGTTTTCACTCCCAACAAATCACTACCCTTTGATTTTCTTAAAAATCAACTTTTATCTTCATGCCAGTTCTTGCTCATATAAATCAAAGAAATGTCCATTTTAAAGAGAAAGATCCTATCACTAAGGTAAAACAGATAGACTTTTTTACATTTTATCAGGTTTTAAATTAAGTCACATTCTGATTTGATTCACATTTAGGCTATATTTGTGCATAGGTTTGTTTTTTGTAGACTTTGCAACATTTTTTAAATAAAATGTCTTTGTAATATACTCTCAATCATGCACCTTTTTTTTTGTTCCAAAATACTTGTCTCTCAAAACCACCTGTCATCTTTCTCTGCAGTTACTGTATTGACCTATTGAAGGGTTGTGACATTGTTTCAACTCCTGAGTTGGACTTTTTGGGTTGGAGTCACTCTTTCTCATGAATTGTCCTTTTCTTTCTTTCTTTCTTTCTTTCTTTCCTTCTTTCTTTCTTTCTTTCTTTCTTTCTTTCTTTCTTTCTTTCTTTCTTTTCTCTTCTTTTTTTTTTTTGAGCAGAAAATTTCTTTTATTATGTTTAAAAAAGTCATTTTTATGTCTAGAAAAATTATGGTGAGTCTTTAGCTGAATATAGACATAAGTTTCTATGATTAAAAATAATATTCCATCTAGAAATTTCTTAGAATGTCTAATCTATTGGAGGTCTCATCTCCTTATATCTTCTTTGTCTTAGGATTCTCCCATAGCAGGCAATTCTCTGAGTTATCCCACAGCAATATTCTGGGGATAATCACCCACTTCAGATATATGGAACCCAAAGAAGCATATGTATTTGTCTAATGATCATAGCCTGAAAATATGTGAAGCAAAAATGGACAAAATTAAAAAAAGAAGTAGTGGCAAATTTTAACACCTGATATAAAACTAGACAAAAACCAGTAAAGAATGAAAGTCTGAACAACATTTTTATCCATTTTGATCTAATAGACATTTATAGAACATGAAATTCTACAAATGCAGAATATACCTTCTTTTCAAGTGTGAATGGTCTGTTGTTCACCAAAATAAACCATATTTTTGAATAAAAAGCAACCATCAATACATTTTAAAGAATTGAAATTATACAGTGTATTCTCTGACCTCAATGGGACTAAAGGAGAAATCAGTACTAAGATACCCCAAATATATTAATTTTCTATGGCTGCCATAATAAATTAACACAAAGAGTGGCTTAGTACAACAAAATTTTTTATATTATAGTTCTGTAGTTCAAAAGTCTAAAATAGATGAGTCTTATTAGGCAAAAATCAAAGTATCTGCCAGACCATTGTATTAGTCTGGGTTCTCCAGAGAAGTAGAACCTATAGGTTACACTACACCACACACACACACACACACACACACACGTTTTATCAGGTGTCTAAGTATCACTTAACCCAGTGAAGCTGACACAGAAACTTAACCATTACAAGTCTGCCCTTTGCTAACTAGACACCCAGATAGTATGTTTCTCCTTAAACCATCCTTGATTTCCAAATACATCTTACATTACATGCTAAGGGAATAAGAGAGGAAAGAAAACAAAAATACTTGCTTAATAGAAGAATATATATTCACAAATGTATTTAGGAAAAAATAGAAAAATAAGGAGGAAATACTCATGACAATTATAGTTCTTGATTCTGTGACCTGGTCATGTGGTTGTAGTTGATATTTATACCCACTTTCTTCTAATATCCATCTGTATTTCCTTTACCTCAAGTGCCTTAACATGTCATGGTTCTTTATCTGGCAGGGCAACTCAAACCTTTATTCCTAAAGGGTCTCATAGTCCAGCCTAGGTTGAGTTGTTAGTAGTTTCCCATTGATTTTAATCATACATTATGTCAATACTAAGATATGTCCCATGGGATCTCCTGTATTCCAGACATACTCATCCTTACTTACATTGTGGAGTTGCAGTCCAATTTGGTAGTCCAAATAAATCACCTCAGACAATACCATAACTGTCTTTGTGGCTTGTTGACTTAAAGGAATGGGGAGTCCAAAGTGGTTAGGTGTCAGTCTTGACTTCTAGTTCAATAGAATCATGTATCTCCTGGAAGCATTGCTCCCTCCACAATTAAGATCTCTAGGTCAGCAGAGCATAAAGTCCTGGGAACAGAAAGCAAAAGTTTTGCTTGGGCTGCTAGGGACAATGGTGAGTGTGCCACTTCTATTTCCACCATTTAATTCCTGGATTTGTGAATCCTGGCTATTGGAGAAAATGTACCATACATTGGATGCTGATTCAGAACATACTGAACCTTCTGGAGACCCTTGCCCCAGCTCTTCAACATATTTCCAACTTAGTTGGTGCTTTAACATTCTTCAAAAGGCTTTCCCATAGTTGATTGTGGTCTGGTTTTGTGTGTGTATGTGTATGTCAAAAGCAACAAAATTACCCAATCTAAAAAGGCACAGTTTATTTCACCTTGATAATATCTAAAAAAGTTGGGAAATGCTCATTAACTACTATTTATTATACTAACAAGCTGATCTTTGACAGCTGATCTGGGTGACAAGGCATTTGGTATTTTTCACTTTTCCTCTTCTTCTCTGGGGTTTCCTTCTTCTGTCCCACTTTTCATTAATCTGTGAGTGAAAAAAGTCCATGCATTTTGTAAAAATTCTTAGTTTAGAAACTCCATATTCTACTTCTGCTCTGCTATCAACATTTTCCTGTTAGCTATTTGTAATCCTTCTCATCCCTATCTTTGGTAGGCATGTTCCTACTTTAGAGTTTAGATCTTGTTCTGTAAAATCATTGTTTTCTCAAACATTAATTCCTCAATTCATCACTCAGTGATGAGTAATTTTGATATACAGTAGAATCTCTATATGTTGACAACTCAAGAAACTATAACAAACTGTCAACATAAAGAGGTGGTCAACATAAGGACCTAAGCCAGCTGTCTTGATATGTACATGTGATGTATGTCCAGTCTATGAAAATTAGGAGGTGGTCAATGTAAGGAGATGGCCAACTATGGAGGTCCTACTATCACTTCAAAGCATTCACAAATCTGTCTTCTTTCTCTCATATATGAATGATAAGTTGAAAAGGAAAATACCACTACATATTTACTGTGCTTTAAGAATTTTTCAGAAAACTATTACTTCATTTATTTCTTATATCAATCTTATAAGTATTATCTCTTTCATAAAAAAGTTGTAACACTTAGAAAGATAAAACATATGTAGTAAATGAAAGACTAAGGGACATGATTTGATTGTATCCCAAAGATTCTAATTTTTTCCACACTAAATGGATATTTTAATTTGTTTTATACAGTGTATGTTAATTTGCAGATAATCTTAAAAATATGAAATTATTCAAGTGGTAACACATATTTAAGTATAATGTTTTCCTATGTTAAGTATGAGTGAATTTCTTTTTTTCCCTCCCTCTCTCCCTTTCTTTTCTTTCTTTTTTTTAATTAAATCATAGCTGTGTACATTAATGCAATTACGGGGTACAGTGTGGTGTTTTCATATACATTTTGAAATACTCTCATCAAACTGGTTAACGTAGCCTTCATGTCATTTTCTTAGTTATTGAGTTAAGACATTCATACTCTGCTTTTAGAAAGATTCACTTGTACCCTTGTAGGACTTCCCTCCCTTTCTTTGGTTTTTAATTTTTTTCCCATCTAAATCATTTGAAAAAAGGGGGGAGAACATACTGTCACAGTGGCTGATTTTTCAAGGTTCCCTGCATTGCTTGCTCTAAATATTTTTTCTCCATGTTGTTTACTTCTTATAGCTATATCTCACATTTAAATGGAATCACAAACAGTATAAAATAAGACCATCCACTTTATTTTAAAGCCATCTGTCTTTTTAAAAAAATTAAATAGATTTAGGTGTTATCAGTAGAATTTTGTTACACAGATATATTGTACAGTGGTAAAGTCAGGGCTTTTAGTATGTCATCTAAATAATGTACATTGTACCCTATAGGTAATTTTTTATCCCTCTCCCAGATCCCATCCTTCCCCTTTTTGAGTTTCTAATATCTAGGATACCACTCTGTTTGACCATGAATACCTGCAGGTTAGTTGTCCCCCTTGTAAGTGGGAACGTGTGCTATTTGGTTTTCTGTTCTTCAGTTACTTCACTTAGGATAATGGTCTCTAATCTCACCCAAGTTGCTTCAAAACATATTATTTCCGTCTTTTTTATGGATGAATATTATTCTGTGGTGTACATATAACACAATTTCTTTATCCACTCATCAGCTGATGGGCACTTACGTTGATTCCATATCTTTGCTACTGTGAATCCTACTCTTTTTGTGTGTGTGTGTGTGTGTCATACTTAATCATGATTTGTTTTTATATGTAGAATAATTAATTGATCCTTACCTTTCTCAGGCCCTTTTAGCAGTAGACATGGACGGCTACATCTTCCTGACTCAGGAACATTTGCGGTCCTTGCCAAAACAGGCAAGCTCTTTGCCTTTGTTTTCCACATTGTCAGTGTACATGAGTAAAATAATTTTTCCTGATAATTTGGAGGTAAGATTACTTTAGAGCATGGCTGGGTATAATCAAGCCAAAAGTCATACAAATTAGGAATGCACAGAAATATGACTTGTCAATAGATTCATGAGGATGACTAGTCCTAAGACAATCTAATTATTTTTTATTATTTTAAATTTATTTTTCTTTTTTACTAAATCATAGAAGTGTACATTAATACTATCATGGTGTACAGCGTACTGTTTCTGTATACAATTCTAAATACTTTCATCCAACTGGTTAACATAGCCTTCATGTCTTTTTCTTAGTTATTGTTAAGACATTTATATTCTACAATTAGAGAGATTCACATGTACCCTTATAGGATGAATCATAGGTGTGATCCAACCGATCACCCTTCCTCCACCCACCCTCCTCCTCCCTCTCCTCTCTCCCCATATTCCTGGGCTAAAATGGGTTATAGCTTTTCTATGAAAGCTATAAATTAGTTTCATAGTAGGGCTGAGTAAATTGGATACTTTTTCTTCTATTCTTGGGATACTTTGCTAAGAAGAATGTTTTCCAGCTCCATCTATGTAAACATGAAGGAGGTAAAGTATCCATCTTTCTTAATGGCTGCATAGTATTCCATGGTGTAAACATGCCACAATTTATTGATTCATTTGTGGATTGATGGGCTCTTGGGCTTCTTCCATGACCTAACAATTATGAATTGGGCTGCAATAAATATTCTCATACAAATATCATTGTTGTAATGTGATTTTTGGTCTTCTGGGTATATTCCTAACAAAGGAATTTCAGGATCAAATGGCAGGTCTATTTTTAGTTCGCTAAGTGCTCTCCAGACGTCTTTCCAAAAGGAACAAATTAGTTTGCATTCC
>NW_003852508.1:1399304-1418959 GCF_000181295.1 Otolemur garnettii | reverse complement strand
TCTTTCCATTCTCTTGAGGAAGGCTTGCAATGCTATAAATTTCCCTCTTAGGACTGCCTTTGCAGTATCCCAGAGGTTCTGATAACTCATATCTTTATTATCATTTTGTTATAAAAATTTGATCTCATCTCTGACCCATCTTTCATTCAGTATAAGGTTATTTAGCTTCCATGTTTTTGTATTAGTCTGCAGATTCCTGTTGTTGCTGAGTTCAACTTTTATTCCATGATGGTCTAGGAAGATGCATGGAATAATTTCTATTCCTTTAAAATTTGCTGAGGTTAGATTTGTGGCCTAAGATGTGTTCAATTTTGGAGTATGTTCCATGTACTGATGAGAAAAATGTGTATTCAGTTTTGTTAGGATGAAATTTTCTGTAGATATCTGATAAATCCAGAAGTTGAATAGTTAAAATTAAATCTAAGATCTCTTTGCTGAGCTTCTTATTAGAGGATCTATCCAACACTGCCAAAGGAGTGTTAAAATCTCCAACTATGATGGAGCTGGGAGAGATCAAGTTGCTTATGCCAGTTAGAGCCTTTTTTATAAATTGAGGTGCATTCTGGTTCGGTGCATAGATATTGATATTCAAATATAAAGCGGCCATCTTTATCTTTGGTTACTTTTGTTGGTTTAAAACCTATTGTATCTGTGAATAAAATTGCAACACCTGCTTTTTTTTGCTTTCCATTAGCCTGGAATATAGATGACCATCCCTTCACCCTGATTCTATTTTTGTCTTTTAAATAGGTGAGATCCTTGTATACAACAGATGTCTGGCCTGAGTTTCTGTATCCAATCAGCCAATCTGTGCCTCTTTAGGGGACAGTTTAAGCCATTCACATTGATAGAAATTATTGATAAGCCTGATAAAATTTTAGGTATCGAGTTGTTCAAAAGTCCACTGGACATTTTTAATCCTTTTGCCACTGTAGAAGTTAGAGTTTGATCAATAGTTTCTGAGTTAGTTTACTTTTGTGGTGGAGGATTGCACTGATCATTATGGAGAATAGGTCTGAGAATATCCTGGAGAGCTGGTTTAGTTATAGCAAATTTCTTCAACACATGGATGTCATTAAAGTATTTAATTTCTCCAGCATAAATAAAACTCAGTTTAGCTGGATACAGGATCCTGGGTTGAAAGTTATTTTGTTTTAAGAGATTAAATGTTGATGACCACTCTCTTCTGGCCTGAAAGGTTTCAGCAGAGAGATCTGCAGCTATTCTAATATTCTTCCCCTGGTAGGTTATGGTTTTCTTATGTCTCACTGCTTTCAAGATTTTCTCTTTCATATTAACTTTAGTGAAGTTAATTATGATGTGTCTGGGGGATGTCTTATTCGGGTTGAGTCATGCTGGGGTTCTGAAGCTGTCTGCAATCTGAATTTCAGGATCTCTTTACATATCTGGAAAGTTCTCTTTCCTAATTTCATAAAGAAGAGCCTCTGTGTTTTGCGAAGCAACTTTGTTGCCATCAGGGAATCCTATAAGGTGAATATTAGTTTTCTTCAAATTATTTCAGAGCTCTCTGAGAGAATGATCCATTTTTGCTTTCCATTTTTTATTCTCTTTGGATGTTTGGACGTATTCAGAAGCTTTGTCTTCTATGTCTGAGATCCTTTCTTCTGCCTCCTGCACTCTGTTACCAAGAGATTCTAACATATTTTTCAGATCTTTGAGGGCTGCAATCTCTTGCCTCAATGTTTCAAAATCTTTGGTGATTTTTTCTTTGAATTCGTTGAATTCTTGAGTGAACTTTTGGAATGCTCCTTAAATTTCTGGTTCTATCTTTGCCTCTATTCTATTAATCTTATTTGCAATCCAAATTCTGAATTCAATTTCTGACATCTCAGCCATCTGTTTATAAAGGGAATCTTCAGTTTTGTCTGCCACATCCTTTCTTGGGGGGGTGGATCTACTCTGGTTATTCATGTTACCAGAGCTTTTCCACTGATTCTGCCCCATGATTATTTTACCTCGTTTGGCTTTTCCCCTTGAGGTTTGTCAAGGACCCGTACTGTGTTATGGCTTGAGAGACTGGGGACCTGCTTGGTGTGGTGGGGCTAAGGGGCTCTGTCTCATTTTCAGCTGGTCTCTGTCCTACCCTAGTGATTCAGTTACTCTTGGTTGAAGTCTCTGCTGTGGATAAATACCAGCAATTAACTCTCCCCCCCCACAAACAACACTTGGGCAAGGAAAATTAAACCTTCCCTCAACCATACATCCAGGGTGCCCCCTTTGAATAGGCCCTGGGTGGTCTACCTGGTTTAAGGGGTCCAAATCAGTTTTCCCAGTCAGCACCAGTTTCAGGTAGAAGAGTTCAAATGTCTCCCGCAGCTAGATAAGAGGGGTCTGCACGCAGCTCAGATATAACTTGCTCCAGTGCTCCATGAGGGCAAAGAGACCCACCCAGCAAATGGGTTAGTTTGGGAAAGTTAATACCTCCTGCCCCTTCTTGCACCTGGTCACTCATAATCCCCCAGGTCTGTGACCCTATTCACTCCAGGAGGCAACTGCTCCCAGGGTTTATGAATGCCAAAGTCACCCGGAAATCTGAGTCCAGCAGGGGCGCCTTGTGTGTTTAAATTAGGCTGTGAAAGTTCTCTCAATTCCAGCCCCTTGCCTTCTGTCCTGGCTAAATTCCTCTGCAAGTCAGAGGCTGCTAGAGCTGATAAGGAACTCAACCCTGGGAAGCAAGCAATTAGAGTTTACACTCAGGTGTCAACCCCCGCCTCTACCTGACCACTGCCTTTGTTTCAGCTGTATTCCCCTGAGGGCGAGGTGCTCGCTGGGAAATCTGAGTCCAGTCTGGCAGGGGAAGAATTTAGGCTTTGGAAGTTCTCTCTGTTCCAGCCTCATGCCTTCTGTCCCATCTAAATTCCTCTACAAGTCAGAGGCTATTAAAGTCACTGGGAGTCTGAGTCTGGCAGGGAAAGAATTTAGGCTGTGAAAGTTCTCTCTGTTCTAGCCCTCGCCTTTTGTCCTAGCTATATTCCTCTGCAAGTCAGAGGCTGCTAGAGCTGATAAGGAACTCAGCCCTGGGCAGCAAGCAATTACCGTTTACACTCAGGTGTCAATTCCAGCCTCTGCCTGCCCACTGCCTTTGTCTCAGCTATCGTCCCCTGAGGGCTGGTGCTAATGGTCTCTTTACTTACGAAAGTTACCAAATCCATTCCACCAGTGGCTGCTGTGTGGAACCTCTGGTTGCCCAGAGAGACAAGGCTTGCCTATCTGGAATGGCATCAGTTCACAGCACGGCGTGCCACTGTTGCTGTATGGCTTCCTCCCAGCCAACTTTTCTTTCCTCATTCCAGTGCCACAGTCAGCACAGAGCAGCACCAGCCCTTTCCCCTTCCACTTCTCTCAAGGAGATGCCCAAGAATTTGGACTCTATAGATAACAAACCTCCACACCTCGGGGTGAGAGATGAGGGGGAATCCTTGGAGTTCAATGTTGTAGGTGGGGAATATATACAGTTTTATACAGTTTTATGCCTGGCAAGAGGGTACTGTGGCATGCCAGCAGGGGTAGGAGGTCCAGTTTTTAGGGGGTCTCTCCCATGGGATAGAGTGGGAGGATGTTTGAACTCTGCTCACTTGTTTGCATGGAGGAAACTACGAGCCCTTCTTGTAGGGGAGGGGACGCCTGTCCACTTGGTGGTGAATTTTCTATCTTTTGATTGTATTTTTGGGGTCACAGCTCACCTCAGCAATGTTGAAGTGCATTCTTCAATCTTCTCTCTTGGCTCAGCTTCAAACCATCAGCTCACTTGTGAAACTTCTGTCCTTTAAGTCTCCTTCTGGACGGGAGCCTCTGTAGAAAGCTGGCTGCAGTTTGCCATCTTGGCTCCGCCCCCAAAGGGACATTTCTTACACTGATAGAGGCCATCTACAGCAAACCCACAGCCGATATTGTATTGAATAGAGTTACACTGAAATCATTTCCACTCAGATCAGGAACAAGGCAAGGTTGCCCATTGTCTCCATTGCTCTTTAACATTGTAATGGAAGTTTTAGCCATTGCAATCAGGGAAGAAAAAGTGATCAAGGGTATCCATATAGGGTCAGAGAGATTAAACTTTCACTCTTCACAGATGATATGATTGTATATCTGGAAGATACCAGGGATTCTACTACTAAACTCTTAGAAGTAATCAAGGAATACAACAGCATCTCAGGTTACAAAATCAACACTCAAAATCGGTAGGCTTTATATATACCAACAGCAGCCAAGCCGAAAAAGCAGTCAAGGACTCTATTCCATGCACAGTAGTGCCAAAGAAGATGAAATATTTGGGAGTTTACCTAACAAAGGACGTGAAAGATCTCTATGAAGAGAACTATGAAACTCTAAGAAAAGAAATATCTGAAAATGTCAACAAATGGAAAAACATACCATGCTCATGGCTGGGAAGAATCAACATTGTTAAAATGTCCATACTACCCAAAGCAATATATAATTTTAATGCAATCCCCATTAAAGCTCCACTGTCATACTTTAAAGATCCAGAACAAATAATACTTCATTTTATATGGAATTAGAAAAAACCTTGAATAGCCAAGACATTACTGAGAAATAAAAACAAAGCAGGAGGAATCATGTTACCAGACCTCAGACTATACTATAAATTGATAGTGATCAAAACAGAATGGTACTGGCACAAAAACAGGGAGGTAGATGTATGGAACAGAATAGAGAGCCAACAGATGAATCCAGCTACCTAGCATTACCTGATCTTCAACAAGCCAATTAAAAATATTGAGTGGGGAAAAGATTCCCTATTTAACAAATGCTGCTGGGCGAACTGGAAGGCAACCTGTAGAAGACTGAAACTAGATCCACACCTTTCACCATTAACTGAGATAGACTCTCACTGGATTAAAGATTTAAACTTAAGACATGAAACTATGAAAATACTAGAAGAAAGTGTAGGGAAAATACTTGAAGAACTCGGCTTCGGCAAAAATTTTATGAGGATGACCCCTGGGACAATTGAAGCAACATCAAAAATACACTATTGGGACCTGATTAAACTAAAAACGTTCTTCAGAGCCAAGAACACAGTAAATGAAGCAAGTAGACAGCCCTCAGAATGGGAGAAGACATTTGCTGGTTATGTCTCCGACAAAGGTTTAATACCCAGAATCCATAGAGAACTCAAACGTATTAGCAAGAAAAAAACAAATGATCCCTTCTCAGGGTGGGCAAGGGACTTGAATAGAAATTTTTCTACAGCAGAGAGGCGCATGGCCTACAGATATATGAAAAAATGCTCTCCATCCTGAATCATCAGAGAAATGCAAATCAAAACTACTTTGAGGTACCACCTAACCCCAGTGAAATTAGCCCATATCACAAAATCCCCAAACCAGAGATGTTGGTGTGGATTTGGAGAAAAGGGAACACTTCTACATTGCTGGTGGGAATGCAAATTAATTTGTTCCTTTTGGAAAGACATCTGGAGAACACTGAGAGAACTAAAATTAGACCTGCCATTTGATCCTGCAATTCCTTTATTAGGTTTATATCCAAAAGACCAAAAATCAAATTACAACAAAGATATTTGTATCAGAATGTTTATTGCCACCCAATTCATAATTGCTAGGTCATGGAAGAAACCCAAATGCCCATCGAACCACGAATGGATCAATAAATTGTAGTACATGTACACCATGGAATACTATGCAGCCCTAAAGAAAGATGGAGACTTTACCTCCTTCTTGTTTATATGGATGGAATTGGAAAATATTCTTCTTAGCAAAGTATCTCAAGAATGGAAGAAAAAGTATCCAATGTACACAGCCCTATTTTCAAACTAAATCATAGCTTTCATAGGAATGTCATAACCTAATTATAGCATTAGAAAATGAGAAGGGGGTGGGAGAGGGGAGATGAGGGGGTGGATGGGGGATGGAGGGTGATTGGTGGGGTCATCTCTATGGTTTATCTTACAAGGGTACAAGTGAATCTTTCTAAAAGTAGAGTATGAATGTCTCAACTCAATAACTAAGAAAATGACATGAAGGTTATGTTAACTAGTTTGATGAGAGTATTTCAAAATGTATATGAAAACAGCACACTGTACCCCATGATTGCCTTAGTGTACACAGTTATGCTATAAGAAATTTTAAAAAATGTAAAAAAATTATTTAGCTTAGGAGGCTCTTTGTTCCTGCCTTTGATATAGGGGATGACTCAGCTGGATGCCTCATGATGGTTAGTCCTGCCTTGATAGGTCGGAAGCATGTGACAATCTTGCTATAGTACCCACTGAATGGTAAGAAATAGGAAATCTAGAAAATAAGTAACACAACATCACAAGAATTATTCTTAGGCACTACTTAAATGCCATTTTGACTAACTAAATAACTTGAATTAGTGATATTTGCCACGTGAAAAGAGAGGAGAATTGAATTTGAAGTTTCTTCCTGCAGTGAAGTCATAATTATTCTTCATCTCTTTGCTCTCCCTTACCCTAGACATCCCAATCATGGGATAAACACCCTGTGAACATTCCAATTTCTGACTGGCATTGCTTCTCATAAGAGTGAAGTATAATAGAACAGTCGCACAATGGAAGGATAGAAAGAAATTACTAATAAGTGGCAACATTACAAAAGTTCAGCAAACTACAAAAAGGTAAAGACAGAGAAAAAAGAAAAATAAGAAATTTATAAAAACAAATAGCAATCAATTAACAATGTGACGAGAGCAATAACTAACGTATCAATATTAACCTTGAACATAAATGGATTAAATGTTCCACTTAAAAGATACAAATACAGGGCAGTGCCTCTGGCTTAAAGGAGTAGGGTGCTAGCCCCATATGCTGGAGGTGGTGTGTTCAAACCTAGCTCCGGCCAAAAACTGCAAAAAAAAAAAAAAAGAAAGAAAGAAAAAAAAAGATACAAATACAAAAAAATAATGATCCATCTATAAGCTGTTTACAAGAAACCCACCTTAGCCATAAAAACACATGTAGACTGAAAGTAAAGAGGTGGAAAAAGATATTCCAAACAGAAACCATAAGTGAACAGGAATAGCTACATTTATATCAGATAAAACAAACTTTAAATAAAAAAAAAAGTATAGAAAGTCAACATATAATGATAAAGAAATCAATTTAGCAAGAGGAAGTAATGATACTAAATATATATGCACCAAATATCAGAGCACTCATATTTATAAAAGAAAATTATTAGACTTAAATAAAACCCCAGATATATAAAAACACAATAATAGTGGGTGACTTCAACATCCCACTCATAGTAGATAAATCATTGAAACAGAAAGTTAAAAAAGAAACCTTGGACTTAAATTGGAATTTAGACCAAATGGACTTAGTAGACATTTACAGAATATTCCACCCAATAACTGCAGAAGAGACATTATTTTCATCAGCTCGTGGAACATTCTCCAAGATAGACCATAATTTAGGCCACAAAGTAAGTCTTAAAAAATTAAAATCATGAAATCATATCAAATATGATCTCATACAATAATGGAATAAAGCTAAAAATCAATATAAAGAGAAACTTCAGAAATTATACAAACACATGAGAATTAAACACCATGCTCCTGAGAAATAACTGGATCAAAGAAGAAATAAAAGTAGAAATTTAAAAGATTTTGAAACAAATCAAGATGAAAACACAGCAAACCCAAGTCTGTGGGTTACAGAAAAAAGCAGTGCTGAGAGTTTATTACATTAGATGCCTATGTCCAAAAACAGAAAGATCACCGGAACTAGATCAATAAAGACAAACCAAACCCCAAATTAGCAGAAGTATATAAATAACAACAATCAAAACAAAACTAAATGAAATGGGGACAAAAAATCATAAAGGATCAATGAAATGAAAAGTTGGTTCTTTGAAAAGAAAAGACAATAAAAAATTGATAAACCACTAGACAGACTAATAAAGGAGAGAGAGGACCCAAATAAAGACAATTAGAAATAAATAAGGAGACATTACAATGATACCATAGAAATTCAAAAGGTCATCAAAGCTATTGTTAAGAAATATTCATATATGCTCACAAACTAAAAAGTCTTTAGGAAGTAGACAAATTTCTAAAAACATACAACCTCCTGAGTTGGACCAGGAATAAATAACACTCCTGAATAGACCAAATGTGAGTAGTGAGATTGAATCAGTGCTAAGAAAATCTCCTGACCAAAAATACGTCAGGACAAGATGGATACAGAGACAAATTCTACATCTAGTACAAAGAACTTGTGACAATTCTTCTGAAACTGTTCCAAAAGATTAATAAGAAGGGAAATCCTTTCTAACTTGTTCTATGAAGCCACTGTCATTTTTATACCAAAGCCAGAAAGGGATGCAATAAAAAAGAAAACTACCAGCCAATATTCATCATAAACACAGTTGCAAAAATCCTCAAGAAAATAGTAGCAAACCAGATGCAATAGTACATTAAAAGAATAATTACACAATCAAGTGAACTTCATCCCAGGGATGTAAGGATGGTTCAATATACGCAAGTCAATAAATGTGATTCACCACATAAAAAGAATTAAAAATAAAAGCCATATGATCCTCCTGATAGCTGCAGAAAAAATATTTAGTAAAATCCAACATCCTTTCATGATAAAAATTATCAAATGATTGAAGCATTGAAGGAACGTAGTTCAAAATAATAACAGTCACATATAACAAACCCATACTCCACATCACACCAACTGGGGAAAAATCGAAAGCATTCCCCCTAAGAACTGAAACTTCAACATAGTACTAAAAGTCCTATCCAAACCAATCAGGCAAGAGAAAGAAAGAAAGGGAATCCAAATTGGAAAGGAGGAAGTCAAGTTATCTTTTCTGATAAAAGATTCTTAAATCTAGAAAATACTATGGGCTCCCCTAAAAGATTCCTAGATTTGATAAATGAATTCAGAAAAGTTTTGGAGTATAAAATCAAATTGCAAAAATTAATGACATTTCTCTAAACCAACAACAAACTGAGAACCAAATCAAGAACTCAATACCATTTATATTAGCTGCAAAGTAAATAAATAAATAAAATGAAACACCCAGGAATAAATTTAACCAGGAAAGTGAAAAATCTCTACAATAAGAACTACAAATCACTGATGAAAGAAATCATCAACAATAAAACAAATGGAAAAACATACAATGCTCGTGGATTGGAAAAATCAATATCGTTAAAATGACCATACTGCCCAAAGCAATCTACTGATTTAATTACTCCTATAAAAATACCAATGTTATTTTTTACAGAATTAGAAAAAAATTCAAAAATTTATATGGACCAAATAAGAGCACAAACAGCAAAGGAAAACAAACAAACAAACAAACAAACCTCAAGCAAAAGGAAGAAAACTGTGGCATCACATTACCTGAATTTAAGTTGTACTACAAAGACATAGCAAACAAACCACCATGGTACCGCTATAAAAGTAGTCACATAGATCAGTGGAACAGAACAGAGAGCCCAGGAAGAAAACTATATACCTATAGCCAATTGATCTTTGACAAATCAGACAAAAGCATACACTGGGGAAAGGATATCCTACTCAATAAATGGCTGGCAAAATTGATGAGCCAATGCAGAAGAATAAAACTAGATGCCTAGGGTATAACTCACTATATACAAATACTAAGTAAGATTGATTAAATATTTATACATAAGACCTGAAACCATAAAAATTCAAGAAGAAAAACTAGGAATACTCTTATAGACATTGGCCTAGGCAAAGAATTTAAAACCCCAGAAGCAAATGCAAATTCCCTCCCCAAATAGGACTTAATTAAACTAAAAAGCTTCTGTACAGCAAAAGAAATAATCAAGAGTAAACAGACAACCTACAAAAGGAAAGAAAATATTCACAAACTATGTGTCTGACAGAGGACTAATATCTAGAATCTACAAAGAACTCAAACAACTAGGGAAGATAAAAATCAAACAATCCCATTAAAAAGTGGGCATTTTTCAAAAGAAGATATATGAATGGCCAACAAACATACGAAAAAATTCTCAGCATTACTAATCATCAGAGAAATGCAAATTAAAGCCACAATGAGATGCCATCTTATGTGAATTAGGATGGCCATTATTAAAAAGTAAAAACCAATAGATATTGGCATGGATATAGTGAAAAGGGAACACTTAAAACACTGTTGGTGGGAAGGTAAATTAGTATAACTTCTGTAAAAATCTATATGGAGATTTCTTAAAGAATTAAAAGTATGGAGAACCTGCAGTCTTACTATTCTTATCTACTCAAGGAAATTCAATAATTTTAAAAAGATACCTACACGCATACATTCATCGCAGCACAATTCACATTCATAAAGATATAGAATAAATCTAGTGTCCATCAGCTAATGACTGGATTAAGAACATGTAGCATATATATTCCACAGAATACTATTCAGCCATAAGAAAGAATGAAATAAAATAATTCTTTTACAGCAACTTGGATAGAACTGGAGGCCATTCTCCCAAGTGAAGCAACTCAAGTACAGAAAAATAAAAATGCTGCATTATTTCACTTTTAAGTAGGAGCTAAGCTATGACTATATGTGCCCCAAACCCAGACTTTACCACTATATGGAAGCACTTTACCAGTACATGGATGATTCCATTTAATGGAATCAACTTGTATTCCCTTAATCTATTAGAATAAAAAAGTAATGAAAAAAAATTGTGAAAGTTTTGTACAAACTCCTAACATTCACTTAGATAACACTTATTACAATTACTAAGTGTTTCTATTGAATCATTGACAAACCCATGTATGGAAATAAAGACATATACTTAAAAAGTTTAAAAAAATCTGGATGGGTCAATTGTCCAGCTTCAAAATTCCTCATTGTAGTATGGAATTAGAATACTTGAAAATCTGAGTATATTATAAACAGGTCACCCTTCTGGGCTTCTCTCCTATTCTCACTCTACACATATCTTCTAATAGCATTTGTGACTTTTGTAAATTTTTTTGAATTTTTTTCATTTAGTTTTTAAGAATATAAACTTCTTAGAGAAGCTCAAAATTATGTTTAGATCACTGCTTTATCCCCAAAGACTAACTCAATAAATGTTTATTGAATAAATCACTTAAAACGGAATTATCTTACAAGTCAAGTATTATAAATATTTAAACAATACCTTATTGCACTTTTCATGTAATTTCTTAACAGATTTAGTGAATCAGACAAGCTTGTTGAATAAATTATAGTATTAAACTTTAATTTTCCCATGTCTAGTTTCTGTCTTATTTTGGGAACTTTGTGCATGGATTTGCTGTACTTTTCTACAAACTTCAACATTTTGTTAATTAATTTTAGTAAACAAAATAATTGTTTGGCATAGTTAAAATTTGAATCATAGCATGTACGTTCAGATTCCCAGCCTAGGAACAGTGATTTTCCACTAATACATGTCAGTTCTCATGTTTGGAAATTTTATACAATTATTTATTTGCTCTTTATATTAGTTTTTTGTTGCCACTGTAATAAAATGCCACAAATTTAGTGGCTTAAAACAAGACTAATGTATTCTCTTATGGTTCTGGAGGTCAGAAGTCTGAAATCAGTTTCAGTGAGCTAAAATCAAGGCATATCAACAGGACTTGTTCCTCTGGCACCTGCAGAGGAGAATGTGTTCCTTGCCTTTCTCACCTTTTAGAGACTGCTGACAGCCCTTGGCTCATAGCCCCTTCCTTCATCTTCATAGAAGCATCTTCTGCTGTTCCACCACTTCTGTAATTCATCTCCCCCATCTCCTCTTATAAGAAAAACCGTGATTCCATTATCCTAGATCATGCACATTATCCTCACAAAATCCAGGATAATCACCCCATCTCAAGATCCTTCACTTAATCACATCTATAAGGACTCTTTTGTCATATAAGTAATATGCATGAGTTCTAGGAATTTCTACTTAAATATTTTTGTAGTGCCATTATCTAACCTATCACACTCTTTTCTATTAATTTAATTTCTGTGCTGAATATATGACGCTTTTCAATAAAAATTTTTTTATGTATATATTAAAACACTTTTACTGATGCTATTCACTATTTTGTGTTTCAAAGAATTAAACAATTTTAGTAAAAACATGATAAATTATATTTTTAAAAGAAATTCAAAATCAGTACAATATACAATATTAAGTTGTCATTTTTTAAATGTCCTGAGTTTGTTCTTGGTGGTTGTATAAGATTGAAAAGCCAAAAGGTTAGACTGGCTGTTAGTTTGGTCAGTGGGCTCTTCATTCTTCAGAAAACAGCAACTGACATTGACATTATTCTCTGCTTTCCAACACTTTCCCCCTTCTGTAAGTTCTTTTATACATAGAAAGTGAAAATGCTAAAACCAGAAAATACATGTTTACTCAATTTCACATTCCTGCTTGGACTCATGAATTGTTCAGATATGTCACAGCCTCTAAAATGTCCACCTGTGCTTTTTCATAGGCTGGCTCTCATTCTCTGATAAGCTTCTTCCATTCTTTCCCTTAGAGAGCACTTATCCCCCAGAACTTAGCTCAGAACTCCCAATCTCTGCAACTTACATGAGGCCTCTGAAAACCCCTCTCATGTGACATCAACACACCCAGCCCTGGAGAGTGTCACTCATCATCCTAATTGCAGCTACTTATTTACAGATCTGTCTCCTCCTCTAGATTGTATGCTCCATGAAGGAAGGGACTCCCTTCCAACTGTGATACCTAACATCCTGCCTAGCACAGAGTAGGTGTTCACTAAAAGTGTGCAAGTAAGTAAAGGCTTGTTCAATAATTGTACACTGAATTTACCAATGAGTTTACTCATTTCACAAACTTCTCTACTGAATTGCAAATTTTGACACATGCACATCCTTGTAGAGCATAAAGTGTAATAAGAAAATGATTAAAGTTTCTCATGGATCAATGTTGTTACTATAAAACATAAATATGTAAGATACTTTCTCTGTTTGCAGGTGGAATCATATGGATAGGATCATATGTTGCCATGTGAATTTGTGGTTCTGGCCAAATGGGCCAGTCAAGTTGAAGCCAATGTTTATCACCATCCCTCTGAAAATAGTGTCAGTGTGTCATATAGGCTCCATCTAAGAACTCTGACAAACAGCCATTTGTACATATGGGTATTGCAGTTACATCTCTTACCATACATACCTAAAGAAAATTTCACTTCCACTAGAAGTATTTCTTGTTTAATGCTTGGTAGCTAAACCTACAAATGTGTTATTTATTTTTTTAAATTAATTTAAAAATTTATTGTTTGAAAAATGCAAAGTAAAAAATATTACTTTATTTATTGATTTCACCATAAAAGCCCCATATTGTACTTTATATATACTTACTTAAAGATTAAGAAGTCAGTTCTTCTGCATACTCTTCATTTCAGACATCTGAAAAAAATACAAGTTCGAGTTGGGGTGATAATGAGTTTTCTCAGGCATTACTGAAGGAAATAAAATTTTGTAGCTAACTAAAGTAGAAATCTTGAAAAAATTATCTACCTTTCAACTATCGATTCTTAAAGTAACCATTCCCTCCACATAAAACCAGTAACACTGGTCTCCTCCTTCCTTCCTTCCCTCCCTCCCTCCTTCCCTTTCTTTCTGTCTTCCCTCCCTCCCTCCGTCTCTCTCTCTCTCTCTCTCTCTTTCTTTCTTTCTTCCTTCTTTCTTTCTTTCCTGCTACTTGCATTTATTTGGTCCACTCAGTAATTATCTAACAATGAGGCATGAATGTCTATCTCAAGTGCCTGTGAACAGTATTTTGACTGAACCTCAAATTGATGATGGAACCTGCCAGCCATGGAAAATAAAGACTGTCAATAGTATATGTGAATAATATCCAAATGTCACACTTGATACCAGAGGTTTCCAGTATCTCAGTCATTCCATTACTCTAAAGTGAATGGCAAGTGGCCACGTGGCTTATACAAGCAGGGGCCACTGGCAAAGCATGACTTTGCCTCCACTGACTTCCAGCTTCCTTGTTTGTAAAGTATGGCCCTGAGCTTATGATGCTCTCTGAGGCTCAGTTCTACCATGTGAGGGCCTTGACTCTGAAGTTATTTTTTAAGTACCCAGAGATTAATGAGAATTTTTGTTCATGAAAATACAACTTCAAAAAATGAAAGCCAGCTAAATTTCCCAGGCTTGAACTGAGAGTTTGGGGTTTACTCCTGCTCTGGGAGAAATGGGCATCTTTAAATGTCTAAAAGACCATCCAGTGTATTCTCTCCCTGTATAGCCCATGAATACTGGGGCTGAGAGGAACTGTACGAATCACTGATTTTACTGTTATGTTTTACCTTTAAATTTTATTTCTATTTTTGTTGATACATACTAGCTGAACATAGTGGGGGTACATGTGAGACTATGAAACACACACATGACATTTGTGTGTTATTTTTATGATGAGGATACTTACATTTACAGAGGTAATGATTTGGCCAAAATTATGGAGTCCACCTCTGGGAGCAGAACCGAGTCCTTCTGCCTGGTCTGTTGTTATCTCCACCACACTCGGGTAATCTAAACATAGTTTTCAGAAATTATTAGGCCTTCCAAAATTCTAAACCAGATATAAAATTTGCATTATTCCCCACCTTGTGGTGAGAAGTGGTGGAGAAAGCATTAGCTTGGGTTCATAGGACTTGGGAACGTTGATTGAAGTTTTGTTGGCACCTATGGAATACACTCTAGTTAACGGAGGCAGAAAGGGAGGAAGGTTCCAGAACACTGTCTAGTGGCCCTCCCTGAGACAGCTCCTGCCCTGCCACGGATGGGAGGCTACAGAATTGGGAAGCTGCTGCATTAGAACACTTTTGACAAATCATGACGTCTGCACTGAGACTGCTGGCTCCCAAATCCTTCTGCTCCGTCACCATGTGGACAACCCCCACCCCCAAAGAAATGCCCGGCACCTTGTCTTTCCATCTTCTCTGACCTGAATGGAAGTCAAGTGAGTGCCTCAGACTGGCAGTACCCACATCACCTTGAGCGTGTCTGGGAAAGGGTATTTTTAACATGAGAGAGAGGTCCAGGGAAGGGAGTTAGAACGGCTTTTGAGTGATCCAATGCCCAGTACTGAAGGCACTGGTTTTAGGCCTTCTTGGATGATCACATAATCTTGGGACAAATTTAACCTCTCTAAAAGACAATGGCCATGAAAAGTTTGTTGTACAGAGATGCACAGTGCCAGTTATTTGGGGTTACTCTCCATGCCATCTGCACCCTCCTAGCTATTCTTGCTTCTGTTTGGCCTGTGTGGTGAGCCGGTGAGGTAAAATGCAACGATCGTACAAGAATACAGTACTACCCTTTATCCAATCCTTGAATATATCTGCCCATGAAAATAGTACAAAAGGGAATGGGGAGTATGTTATCTTTAGCTTGGACTTATTTACATGACTAAGTTTAGAAAAGTGTTTTAATGAGTCTTGTTAGCAGGCTATATAGCTTATTGCCATTTGGCTCTCCTTGAAGACTCTTCTAAAATTATTCCTAATCTTGTGACTTATTTTACTTTAAAGTAAGCTGGCAAGCACTGAGTCTTCAGCTGGTTCATTAATCACCTGGTGAGAAATTCGTTACCTTAGAAAATGTACTGGTTTCCTTTGGCAAAATTCTGGCCTATTAAGAACATTTTTAAAACCACATTCAGAATCTGACTTGCTCACCTAGGAGAGCTGACCCTGAGTTTGGACACTCACCATTTTCCGGTGGCGTGGGGCTGGCTCGGGCCCTCTGAGATGGTCTGTCTTCTTGTCAGGCCATTGCCCTTTTCGACCTTGCTTCTCACCTGCCTTCCACTCCTTCCCCAAGATCTGTGCCATGACCCCCTCCATTATTCTTATTTCCAGAGCTACGTAAAATGAAAATGTAAAGTACATTTCGACATATGCTCGTTAAGTTCTCTTGGATAACGAGCCATCCTTATTGTGGGTGAGAAAGAATGCTCACTGATTCATTCTGTAGGGAAAACACGAGGGAGATTAATTTTCAGTATTGGCAGGTATTTGTACTTACACTTCCCTGCGCTTAAAAAATATTTCTTGCCAGTTGAAAAGTGAATTCAACACTATGATCTGTAAATATTGCTTATAGGAATTATAAAATCTTCAGTAAGATGGAGGTTATCCCAACTGTGACTGCAAAGTGAGAACCTGAACCCTGGCTGAATGTCTCTGGCCTCCAGTTTTCATATGTAGAAAGCAAGAAGAGTTTCATCCTCTATATCCTAACATTTATGAACTGATGAATTCAGCTACCCAGTTAAAGGTGACGACCCATGCCCACTTTGAGGATCTATTCCTATATGTGTATCAAGATATTAGGAAATAGGACTAACATGCATTACTAAATTCTCTTCCCTATCTTTCTACTTTTTCTTTTCTGTCCTCCTCCTCCCACCTGTCTTTTCTCCCCACACTAGGACACTTTAAAATTAAACAAACAGGCTCTGGAGAATTGTCTTTCTTTACATGATCAGAACCTGAGGTGCTCACAACACTTAAGAGGTGAGAGTGGAATTGCCTTTGAACTTGTCTTTGAACTTTCTTGATTTCCCGCAGGGGAAGTATCAGGGCACACCTCACCAGAATGTGCCAATACACACAAAGTTTTCCTTTCTTCCTCAGCCTGGTTGCGCATCACCAGCAGTTACATATTCAAATGAATCTGCCAGGGACAAGAGGCTGGTGCTCAAGCTCCTGCTCAGCCCGATGACATTGATTTGTTAGCATAATGCTCGGCTGCGGGATGTGTGACAGATAAATTTTATCAAAATTAAGGCACAATTAAACATTTCATCTTCCTAATTACTGGCTGTAGATTCAGCCTGATGACCATGTGCTGTAAGAAATCAGAGACCATTACACATTTTAATGGAGCACAGCTGTCTTACAGCTTGGTAATATTTGCACAGTGCCACAGAACTGTAATTTATGATAAAAAGAAAAAAATGTGTATTGGCGCTTTTTTGCCAAAATAGATTAAGGATTCATATACTTTAATGAGATTTGGACCTAGCCTTGGATTATCGTTATAAATGATTTATGTGCATGTTGGTGGACTCCTGTAGTTTGGAGTTGATTTGTGTTTTGGTCTACCAATATGTAATTCTATATTTATTCCTCAGCCAACACCTACTATCACTTTCCCCCTTTTCTCTTTCTTTTACTTCTCACCTTTCTTCCACCTCTTACAAAGGACAGTTGGGAAAGCGAATACAACTAAAAAGCCATGGCAGGAAAAGTCTTGTTGAAAGCAACTGTAGTGTCTTTAAAACTTGGGGAGTGGATGGCAGGAGTTGGTGGTGGTGCTCCGCCCTTTCCCCAGCAGCCCTGGCGTTGGGTGCCGCCTCTGTTGCAGAGCCGCAGATGGGCTGGGGGACCAAGCCTGACTGCAGAACTGGCCTTTCCTCTCCCAAGAAGAGGAGTGATGACGATTAAAATCTTCCCTCTCTTGCCTCATTTTTTAAATAGGAAGAATGACTTGTTTCTCCTTCTTTGCTAGGATTCATATGAGTACTAACGAGTATGATCATGACTTATTTATAATTATAAGAGGCAATGTGGCAGAGCTACATCTCCTTATGACTACCGTAAGGACCTCCAGGCTGTGAATTTGGCAATCCTTTCTCTTAACTACTGTTGGGGCCCGCCTCTCTTTAGAACTGTTCTTACTGGAAAAACATTTCAAAGTGCTTATGTCTGTGAATGAATCACTTTCAACAGACTGGGCATCTGGAAGGTCACGAGTAGTCAAAAAACGTGCATGGCATTGCACATGAACTGTGTGCTGTGGGTGCATAGTTCTTGCTAATAACTAGGGGAGTACAGGTAAATCGTTACGTCTTATTAGTGATTAATGTGATAATTAAATTTGTCCAGGCAAGTTGACGTCATAATCTCCAATCCTCCTTCTATGAAAAAGATACATATCTCTTTGGAAATATTTCTTTTCAGAAATCACGGTGGCTGAGAGAAAAAGGCGAGATAAAAGAATCTTGCACGAATCTGCTCAATTTAGGTGTTAACTTGCCTACTGAAAACACAGAACAGATCCTAATGAATTCAGAAGGCCTAAATATATATATGTAACAGGGAAGGAAGAACTCATCTTTTTATCATCCCAATCTTCTCCAGGCTTGATTTATTTCGGCACTCATATGCTGGAAGGCTTCATACTGTACCAGGTTGCATATGCTTGTACACTAATTCTCAATTGCCGTATGCAGTTTGTGACAACCATCTGCTTCGACCTCCCTTTGAGTTCTTTCTCCCACTCAGCCCAGCTGAAGTAAAAATATGGACAGAAACAACTTCTGCAGGGAAATGAAAAAGTTAATAGGAGAATTAAAGTTACATTGTGTCTCTGCCTTTCACATGGGTGTGCTCCCGCCACTTGGTCTCCACTTATCAAATATTTCTGAAGTGCAAAGCCTGACACTTAGCAGAAAGCTGTAAGAAATGCCATGTTTCCTCTGACAGTCTTGGCTGCAGAATAAAGGTAATAATCAAATATGTACATCTAGTTCATGCTCGAGCCCTCGGTGCTGCTCCAGCAGCCTAGACTTACAGCACGTAGCACCTTGTCACACACCAGAGGGAGAGGGGGAGAGTAGGATGGAAGAGAGAGGTGGGCACATTTGGAAATGCCTGAAAAGAATTCAACAACTTGCTTTGAGCTTGACTTGAAAAGGAGGGTGGATATCTAGTTCCCCAAAATTAGTGAATTAGAAAATCGGAGGAAGAGCCTCTATATAATTACAGATCTTATGTAGTTTTGCATGGAACATGAGAAAGAGAAAACAGAGAAAGGTGTCTAGGAATTTTTTAAAGAAGATATTTTTGTTTGTGTGTTTGTGTTTGGAAGGGAGATTTAAACAAAAAAAGAAAGAGTGCTTGGGTTATTAGAAAACTTAACCATGACCATGAAGTGATTGTTATGTGTTGTACTTCATCAAATGAAAGGCATCACCAGCTGCATCAGAGCTGATCTCACGAACTTTAAAATGTGAAAAATTGATGTCTTAATATAAGTGAGAAGCCACATCTACATAGTCTCATGTCCAAGTTGATCAAAGTGTGGTACCTATGTCTTTCATATCATGGCCATGTATCTCATCATAGGAACCAACAGAAAAATGATGTTGGAACCATGAGAAGAATGGATGGTCTAGGAGATCTACGGAGAAGAAGGAGAGAGAAACAAGAGGAGATGAAAGGTTGAAATGTGTAGAGAAGAATGAAAGGTAAATCTGAAGTAATAACTGTTATGTTCAGAAGACTGCCACCATGGTCTCTGTCTTCCAAAATCATTAGTGTTTCCTCAGGAAAAGCACGGAGGGAGAACATCAAATGAAAATGGCAGGTAAAGAAAAAAGAAACGTCCTGGATATTACTCTGATATTACTCTGATGAGTTTCAGATAGAATCAAATAAAAAACCGGGTGAATCATTACGAAAATGGACAAAATTCAAGTTCAGTGTGTTCTCTTAGAGTCTGAACTGCCAGATTCTGTCTAATTATAATCGATCAATTCTAAAAGCCACAAGTCATGCAAACATTGTCTGTTACATTTTGCCTTTTCTTTTAAACTTAGGTGGATTACCAGAAGAATTTCAGTAGAAATATATCAGAACC
>NW_003852508.1:1376091-1398373 GCF_000181295.1 Otolemur garnettii | reverse complement strand
TAGGTTAAAAGCAGGTCAGTTTCAATACAAGACTATCATTTTACAGTTTAATGAATATGTTTACAAATTCTATAGTTATAAAGCTCATTGACACAGGCACAATGAAATTTTTATTCTCAACGAATAACCCAGTGCAAAAATGTTTTCTTGAAACCCTGTGCACCTATCAGCCACTGATGAGAGCCCACCACCTGACTGTATGGGTTATAAAAGTTTGAAGTGAAGGAAGGGGAGAGGTAGCTTGGGGCTCTTGCTAATGGTTACAGAATCCTCACACTGCAGCCAAGGCTGGCAAAGTCAACAAGAAACAGCAGGGCTTAAATAGCTCACTGCTAGTCCTAGCAGGGTTCTTGTCAGTCAAAAATATTCACTGCATACCTATTGTGTGCAGAATGCATCTCTTCACTTGCCAATTCAGCACTGAGAGGTTTGCTTTAGCTCTTTTTATCTTTATGACCTGCAGACTGGTAACAGCCTTTCTAGCAGTGTGTTCATTTTAACAATAATTTATTCCAATAAAACAAGGTGGATGTTCCCTAGATATGGCCACCATATGCCCTGAATTTTCCGAGATAATCCTGATTTCATGTGATTTTATTTTCATTCCAATAAAGACAATTAGTGAAATACATAACAAAATGTGATTTCAATGTTTTATGTTATTCTGAGGTTTTGTACAGTGAATAACCAAATCAGAAAAAAAATATTTTTCTAGATAATGTTTATGGTTTTCTAGTTTGGAAAATATGGTTACTCAGTGGGTCATGGTGTTCCTTATAAACAGATTTTATTTAAAAATAAACTTTTTGTATATGCATGGTTTTGCTGGACAAAATAGATTTCAGGAAGGTGATTTGGCATCTATAGACACTTGACTTCATTAATGACTTCTCAGCTCCTCTCTCTCCTTCAAGGAATGTTAAGAGTCTTATATAATCATGAATCTTACATGTGTTAAGAATCTTTAAATTTCAAGCCACACAGACCCCAGTTCAAACTGACATAAACAACACTGGAGATTAATTAGGTCACATAGTTGGAAAGGCTAGTCAAGGCTGGCTGTAATTGAGACTTAACTTGAAAATGCATATGATATCACCAAGGACGGGTTTTATCTCAATTTTCCTGTCCTTTGTGTTTAATTCAACCTCCGACTCCACATAGAGACCCCCTCAGGTGCCATGAAGGTCTCAAAGCCCTGAAAAATATTTTCTCTGTTTCACTGGCTCCATTTTTTTTTAAAGATTCTGTACCCTGTTTTCAATAATCCTTTGGCCAGAAAGATGGGATTCACAAGTGGATTTAAGTCAACCAAGTTCCACTTTAAAATTTGTGGGTGAGGTCAGTCTCATCTATGCCATGCCAGGTGAATGAAAATGGGTCTTCCAAAGCAAAATTTGGGTTCTGTTACCAGGAGATGAGAGGGATGCTGGCAAGAATAAAACAACAAATGTCTACTACAAGCCTCTGTGTTTTTGCATGCCACTAAAACACAATTTTCCAGAGTAAAAATAAACAAAATAAATAAAATAAATAGTGTGTCATGTTGATCTGTAGCTATTGAATAGTCAGCTAGACTTACACATTAGCTGAAAGTTTCTTTCTTAAAGACCAGGCACCCAGCTTCTGAGATAAAATTCTATGTCTCAGCCAAAGTGCTACCCAGAGATCTTCAGACGCACTCATCAGTAGCCAAAATTACAAATGGGAAATCAGGAAATTCCAAATGGGCAGAACAAAGAAATACAATAATCTCAATATTTCTTTTAAAAAGTATGGGAATTAGGAAGATTCTAGAAGTCTTTGGGCCACTGGATAGGGAAGAACATTCTAGAATTATGATCTAAAGTGATGTAAACCTTTAATAGGGTACCATCCAAACTCGTTCCATTCTAAGTATCACCTGGGGAAGTCTTTAAAAATATAGATGCTGATGTTCCATCCCAAACTTCCTGAATCTTATGTTTGTGGGAAAAGCCTAATAACCTGTATTTCCAAAAATAGGCAAATTGGGGGAAACATTAACTTACATATCTATTTGTCTACTGCAAAAGTCATTTGCATTTATGCAGAACTGGTAGGATGGTAGGATGTCACTTGGAATTGCCTCACTTAGTTTAAATTTATTCTAGTTTAGACACTGTGCTTCTAGGCAATAGACATACAGAGAAGAATAGTCAGACAGAGCCTTTTGATTCATGGAATTTATGGTGTAATAGGGAACACAGTCAATAAACCACAGATACGTAGATAAATGATTACAATTATGATACTTACTGCAAAGAAAGTGTAGGTTGCTCAGAGAGTGATAGGAGACGTAACCTCACCAAGAGTTCCAAGTAGGTATAACAGTTGAATCTCAGGACTAGGCAACAAACATTAGATTAAGTCCAAGAGAGATAAGACTTCACTGCACCAGGACTAGGAAAGCACACTGGTCTTGAGAGAATAAATTTAAGAAGACCATGGAAAGAGATCTTGGGGTAACATTCCCATCACTGGGGTTTATCTTTTGTAAATCTCCTTAATGTTTATTTAATAGACCTGAAGTTACTACTTGATTTAAAAGACTGAATTCCTAGAACCAAGTAATTGCTGATGTTACTTTCTTCAGAATTTACCATGGCTAATATCAAGATCCTATATGTAGATAGGAATGTTGATGCTATGAGTTTGAAACATGCCTTGTAGACCACTGAAATTCCATCATGTAGATCAAACTTTCATGTTTGGTCCATATATGTGGTTGCTATCACATAAAATTAGAAAAGATTAATGAAGAAAATGTTCTGTTATTTGCATTCACAAGAATAGCTTCTATTCTATTTCTTTTGTATTATTACTGTTCAGTGTGATGATTTGGTATTGAATGAAATAATATAATAGTATTATATGCTTCTTTTGTAGATGAGAGTTATTGTTGGAATACATCACACATTTTCACTTTAAATATCAAAGACCTGAGATTTGTTGCTCCAAATAACAGAGTAGAAATGAATGTTTTAAATTTCTGAATGTACTTTCAGCTCTCAAGTTTGTACTGAAATTCTATCAGTTCTATAAGTTGAGATTAAACTTTTGTCTATAAAAAAAGCTATGTCTAAGGTAATGAACTAAAACATATCTGGGCATTTTTTTATAACACATAAATGAACATCTATGTTATTTTTATTTCAGGTTGATAATCCAATATGGAAAATTTCCCATCTCACTAACAACCAGGATTTTAAGATTATATTATTCTTGTCATAAATCAACTCCTTATTTTCCTCTAAAGTACTTTATTGTGTAATGTTATTTAACTGAGTCAGAATGTTTAAAAATCTATCAAATTTATAAAATGCTGCTTTGAGACTGAATTACATTGCTCAACATTACCATGATCTCCCAGCATTTAAAGAATATATTGCAATATCTCTGTCCATTGTAAAGTACTTGTTAAGCAGCTTGAGTTTATATTTTCAGAGTGGGGTCTCAGTCACCATTAAGTCAAGCCTTCTTTTCACATAGTTGCTTGTTTTTCAAAAGTGGATTTTTGAGTCTTGGCCATGTGAAACTGAAATATCTTCAGTAACAATAAAAACTCAATCAACAAATAGATATTGTTTCATAGCCTAGATGTTTGGAAATACTGAGTCTGCTGTGTTGTTTGGTTATTTGTGGGAGGAGGGTGGGTTGTTTTCTTGCTTTTCTTTTAGATGTTTTACATCATAAAGACATAGCCACAGAAAATTCCTTTTCTTAAGCAAATGTATGTGTTTCTCTTCATCTTATACAGAATAAAGGTGACTGTATATAATTAATGCACTCATTGGGCACTTACTTATCAATCTTTTGCCTGAGAAATACCTGGTTTGGAAGCTATGGTCAACACAGTAAGATATAATTCTTGGAAGGAAACAATTTGGGAAAAAAAGTTAAAAACAAAAACAAAATTATTGTCTTTGTATGAGTATAGGTATTTGGGAAAGGGGTTCAATTGGTGTGCTATTGTTTAAGACAGGAAAAGATAAGAACAATGAGTGGATAAAAAGAAGACATAATTCCAAGATGGTGAGACAGAGAACAGATAATATTATTAGAATTCCTAGGTCCATTTTAGACTTTTCAAATGAGCCAATACACTCCTTTAATTTCAATTATTTTGTGTATGGTTTCTGTCACTTGCAATCAAAAATCTAGAATCACGTATCAGATGTTATAGAAAAGTATCTTTTGAGGGTTATGAGAGAATGAAAATACAACACAATGTTATTGACATTCATGATTTTTAGTAGCAATATTACAAAATTTGATAAGATGATAACATTTTCTTATAAATTTAAAGCTACTGAGTTAGAAAATATATGAAAGCTGGATAGAGAATTATATTTATAAACCTAACAGAAAAAACAAAAAAGGCAATCATGTAAAAAATTAATCGCAAATTAGTTGCAAAGCAGACATCATAAAAAAATGTTGGGAAACAAATGTGGAAGATTTCTATATAGGTTGCACTTCAAATATCTTAAATTGTTATTTTACTTTAAAGGCACAAACTAGGAATCATAAATACTGCCATTTGCATGTGATTCATGAAGGAGAGAAAAGTCATCGTCAATAAACACAGCCATGTGCAGTAGGCAGAAAAATGCACCCTCTTCCAGTCCCACACCCAAAGATTTACATCTTCATACTCAGAACTTATAAATATCCTACCTCACAGGACAAAAGGCATCTTGTAGATGTGATTAAGACAAAAGTCTTGAGATATGGGCAGAATATCCTGTATTATCCAAGTGGACAGATGCAATTCCAAAGGTCTTTAAAAGTGAAAGAAAAACAGGAGAGTCACAATCAGACAGGAAGATATGACAATGGAAGCAAGAGTCCTCAGGAGTAATGTAACTGCTGGCTTTGAAGACAGGAGGGTTCCACAAGCCAAGGAATGTGGGTGGCTTCTTAAGTTGGAAACACAAGGAAGCAGATTCTGCTTTACAGGCTCCAGAAAGAACACAGCTCTACTAACATCTCTATTTTAGTGCAGTGTGGCCCATCTTGGCCTTCTGACCTCCAGAACTGAAAGATAATAATTTTGTATTTTAAAATTTTTATATTTGTGGTAATTTGTTACAAAGTTATAGGAAACAAACACATGTGTTTAAAGAAAAAGCTTTGTGTGTGGATAGTGGAAAATAACTGTACATTTTTAATGTTTAAAATTAAAATTTAAAGATTATAGTATGTATGTATCATTTTAAAATCATTTTCAACTTACTTGACTTTTAAATTGTTTCCCAAATACAGGCTCCAGTTGTTTGAAAGAAGAGTATTTCTACTCCATCTAGAACCCCATTTTGTCCAAAGGAGCTTTGTCAAGTTCATCTTACATTTGCATCCAAGGTTCCTCTTAGCTTTATGACCCAGTTCAGAAATCATTTCACTTCTTTGTTAGGGGCTCAGACTGGATGCTATATTAGGGACTTTAAAACTCTGAAAGTCTATGATTTTAAAGTTTTCATCGAATAATCTGATTTCATCTCCCACTTATTGACCTAGTTTTACCTTAGGTTGAACTGTGTTTTAGTGCTGCTCTAATTTGAAGTTAAAGTTGCTGTGTGTCACAGCTTCTGGCTGATCCTTCACCAAGGACTTAGGACTCAGATATTTGAAGGACGCTGCAGTCAGACCAGAAGTTCATATCTGAGAGTCACTAACTAATGGAGTGTCCTTTGACAAATCCTTTAATTTTTTTCAGAGACTTAGTTTTCTCATGTCTACATTATGAAGTTGGAGCCGATAATCTTTAAAGTCTCTTTCAGTACTACAATTCCAGGATTCTATAATTTTAATTTCAGGAAAATTCAGTTCTAAGTATTTCTGAATTTCCCCAGAAGGTGGGAAGAAAGATATTATGGCTACGCAGGAGATATCTGCATATTCCTGTACACTCCCATGAGCATCTTTTCTGGAAAGTTGGAAGTGTCTGTTTAAGCCCTATAATTTAAAAACTGAAGTTAGAGACTAATTACTTTGTGTTGAGATGACCCTGTCTCAGTCATGGTCTAGCTATCCAACCTGAAAGACACCTAGAGTTCCCACCCTGCTTTGAACACTGAGCAGGGTGCCAGAGAGAGCTCCAGACTCCCGCACATTGGGAGAACTGGGATTGGAAACCAGGTCAACTATAGTATCATCCAATAAATGTTGTGACAGATTATGGCTCTAAGTGCAGAATATACACACGGGAAGAAGTGATTAACCTCACAAGTAGTAGTGGCAAAGGCTTTTGAGCACTAGTAACCCTTGATATGTTCTGAAGAGGAGGTTCAGGTTCAAGGGAGCATTTTGGGCAGAAAGCATGACTTGTTCCAAAGGCAAAAGTATAAAAAGTGTGGCATGTTTGAGAAAAGGTGAAAATTTCACCATCTTTAAAGAGAGAGGAAGTGAGATAAAGGACTGCGAAAATACATGGAAGAGAAAACAAAGGCCCTTTTATCCCAAGCTAGATGCAAGAAGGAATCTAAAGAAGTTTGTACACAGTACAGTGGCATGAGCAGATGCTGTTTCTAAAGAGGTAACTCTGACAGTATGGGGGTACAGGGAGGATTCAGACTGGATGGGTGAGGCTTGGGGTAAGGAAAAGAGATAGGAAACTTTAAGACACAGTGAACACTAAACAAAGCAGTGGTATTTGGCAGCTATTTCAGAATAAGAATCCATTATCTTTTATACTGGGGTACCCTTGCCCAAAGCACCATCCTCTACCCCCAAAGGCACTGCAGGGACACACATTGAGTCTTGGCTCATTTTCCAGACCAATACATAACTTCCAGTCATCACCACTGGTAGCACACACATAAAAATCACATTTAAAAAACACATTTAAACAGAATTTGCAAGGATTTAACGGACTATGAAGTAGTTTCTTATCCCCCCTCACTGCTATGAATACATTGCAAAATCTAGGACAGTTAAATACTGTATTTAAATTCAGATGTGATATATACATATGTTACTTATTCTTTTTATAAAGATCTGCCCTAGTGAAATTTAATTAGCCTCTGCAAGTTTATATATTGTGTGTGTTGGAAGGGTGGTTTAAACTAAGTTTGTTGTTTTAATCTGACTAAATTCTCCAACCTTACCAGCAAAGAGGTGTTTCAGAATTAGATTTCACTAAAAGTGGTAGAAAATCCAAGTAATGATGTCTATAAAAGGTAGAAATTTGTATCTTGGATAAATAAATATGATCAGTAGGACAAAGCTGGGAGTCAGGGAAGCAGCTTCACAAAATCTTTTTCATCAGGAACTGAGCCTTTCTCTTTCTTATTGCTCCGCCGTGCCCATGATTTCCACCTCATGATCCAAGATGGTGGCAAGAGGTCCAGACATTTCCTCAAATGCCCATGGGAAAGAGGAAAGAATGAAGACAGCTGCGTCTCCTTTAAAGACTTCTCAGAATTCATATGTGCCACTCCTGTCTGCATATAATTAGACAGAATATATTTATATGGCAGCAAGGCATGCTGAAAATATAATCATGATTCTTGGTGACATTGTTCCAGATAATAATTGGAGGGTCTGTAAGTAAAGAAGAAGAGCTGAATGTGTATTAAAAGGTAACTAAACCAGCAGTCTTTGCTAAAAGGAGGAACTAGACAAAATATGATAATGATGGTGGGGTCAAAATTAATTGCTGTGGTGGTCTAAATGACCAGTCAGTGGCCAGTTTCACAATATAAAAACAATTTTTAGATGTTTGGATATAGACTGCATAGGAGATACACCAACTGCAAGAGTGAAATTGCAGTATTTTTAGAGGGTGAAGTTTGAGGATCCCTTGAGGCCAAGGGTTTGAGATCAGCCTGGGCAACACAGCAAGACCCCATCTCTATAAAATCAATTTTTAAAAAATTAGATGGGTGTGGTGGCTTTTGTTTGTAGTCTCACCTACTTGGAAAACTAGGGTGGGAAGACTGCTTGGACCCAGGAGTTTAAGCTACAACAAGTTATGATTGTGTTCCTGCACTATAGCCTAGGGCAAGAGAGAAAGACCCTGTCTCAAAAAATAAATAAATAAACTATACTAAAATGAGAAAGATGGGGTGATAGTTTATCTCTAGTATGGCTTCTTTTTTTATATATATGCAGAAAGAAAGTACTCAAATTACTGTGTGCTTCAAAGAAAATAGAGATGATAGATAATATGTATTCTTTTGGTACTAGACAGGTAAATATCTAGTACCAAATAGAGGAGGGGTGCTGTGGTTGGTGAGCCAGTGTTGGCCAAGATGTGTGAGTGTCCAATGGCAACTGCTGCTCCAGTACTATTTCCCCCACTTCATGCTCTATCCCCAGGGAAAACCAAAAATTTATCTTTAAAGATCTAGCTGCAGTTCCGGATTAAGAGGTATTCATGTTTGATTGGTTGTGCCTCTCCCCTAGGTCACACGAGAATGCATGTCTGACCCTGTGTCCACAAGAAAGCTGATAGTGACTCAAATCGGGAGTGGAGAGGCTCGTTAAGAGAGATGACTTTGGAGTTTTAGGACTTCATCATGCCCTTTAAATAGTTCTACATAAGGTTGACATGGGGGGCTCTTACTCTGCTTGAACATAGTTCTGGCACAAGCTTGTGTGTGCATTAACAACCTCTACCTTAGGTAGCCAGCTATCAGAAATTTAAAATAGGGGACAAAAGCAAAACATTACAGTGAAAATGGTAGGTATGGCAGTTTGCCTTCAAGATAGCTGCCATCAATTCCTTCCCTCCCTATAGGAGCATACCCTTTCCCTTGGGGAAGTGGAGTCTATTCCTCCCCTCCGCCAATGAGTATGAAGCCTTCCAGTGTCATCTCTGTTTCTTATAATGCTTCTAGTAGGCTCAGCTGGGGAACGAGCTGCTCTGTAGGATGTGCAACTATCCTATGCCTACGACTCTATGAGAAGCCGAAGCCCATAGAGGCCTAGAGGAAAAGACCCCGTGTGGAAAGCGAGAGGCCATGTCTACAGGAAGCCATTTTAGAGATGGATCCTCCACTGCATCCGCTCCAGCTGAAAACATGGGGATCAAGATGAATCATCCCGCCAAGCCCTTCCCAAATTCCCGACCCATAAAATTATTAGTAAAATAAATGGGTTTTCAAAGTCCCTAACATCTGATTTAGATAGGTAACAGAAAAGGCAGGTCAAAAAGAGAATTTCATACAGGCAATGTGGATGGAAGATAAGCAAGAGGTAAAACAGGATCGAAAGATTCAAAATGATGTGGAAAATTATAAAGTTGTTAGTATGAAGCTGAATTTCAATGAATGAAAAGGCCAGGTGTTAGAGAGCCAATTCCATGAAGTAAAAGTAGAAAACTGTCTAAGAAAATAGTATGTTAACACAGACACTCCCAAAAGGAAAATAGTAATTTCAGAAAAAGGAAAAACTCAAATAGCATTGCAAATGCTCACCCCAGAGGAATTACATAAAAACCAAATTAGTATAATGTCAAATAGAAACTTGGGGAGGAAAAGCTCTTGACATCAGCATTCAAGTTCCACATACAATACCTCTTTGTTGAGCACATCTTTGAGCCAGAAGTTATTCCTTTATAGAAGGAGGAAATACAGTTCTTGCCATTATAGAGCTCACAAATATATTGTATCTAGTTTTTGCCCGAGAATGATAACTTGATGACCCCTTCCCATTATGAGGAAATATTTCAACCTCTAGTTTGTATGGGAATAGCAACATCTCTGCATTGTCAATATGAAGCCGTATCTTTCAGGAAAGAAGACAAATATATAAGGAAAATATAGAAAAGCCAAGTCTGGCAGCTCAAATTTGAAAAATGAAAGATGCTAATATAAGACCGTGCCTTCTGGGAGGTTTGTTGTTAATTGATGAGAAGTTGCAACACTGGATACGTAGGAAAGGGGAGCCTGCTATTGCTCTGCTTTTTTTGAAAAACAGAAGAGAGGATTAAAGAAGAAATACAGAAGTGCATTTTGCCTCACATATTCCTGTAAAGTTCTGTATACTTGGGCTCTGTCTTACAAACCTACCAATATTTGCCACCCAGAATATCATAGTAATGGTGTATTGTTAGGACAGCAAAAGTCCTGCAGGCATACTGGTCTTCATTTTTTAAGATATTGATGTAGATTTTCATGTTCATAATTAAATTTGCTGAAAGTAGAGTCTTCCCATATTGTAATGTGATGAGGGAAAAAATAAAATTTTTTAAAATTTCTAGATTTATTCACGTTGGCAGCAAAGAATATAGGATTTAAAATCACTGGTCCCCCTACTCATTTGACAGTTTAGCCAGTTTCTTATAGAAACCCTTATTTTCTTTCTTCCCCTGCTTTATAAACTTTTTTCACTCCCTCTTCCCCTTTACCCCACTCATTGCCTGTGTCCTTTTACCTATGGCATTTCACACTCAGGGAGAGCTGCTAATGGTTGCCAACAAAAGGAATGCTAATCACACCAATTAAGAGGTGTGAATGTCACCCCTTACCTACCAGCTTTGTTACCGAGCATGTTAATTAGTAATTGTACAGGTGCAGGCTTTAAAGTTCACAAGGTTAACACTGAAGCACAGCTTTGTTTGAGCTGTTTGTTTAAATATTGAAAAATCATGGGTAAAGGGCTTGTCTACATTGAAGAACGAACAGATGCTTTTGCTGTATTTTCCTAGATGGAACATCTTTAGACTGACTCAGCAATATAATTGACCTTCAAGAAGTGATTCTCTGTGGTCAGGCTATCCAGAGCAAGTGTTTGTGGTTCTCCTACCCTAGGTGTTGGAACAGGAAACTTCTCTGCAAGGTTGGTTGAGGGCATATGCTAGAAGTGTGTAGAGTTGATGAAATAAAAAGCCTTTAGAGGGAATTTTTGTAAGCTGACAGTTTCTATGTTAATCTCTTTCTGAAAGCTTTACTCATTCATTGATTCAGTCTTACAGATATGTCCTTCAGACTTCCTCTTTGAAAGTTTTGATTAATAAAATTCCTGAACCTGTTTCAGAATCACATACTGCAACTTGGTAGGAGTCTTGAGATCATCCTGACCAGTCTCTGATTTACAGAAGGCAACAGAAACCCATTTTACAGAGAAGACAACAGAGGTCCAAACTATGACACGACTTGCTCCAGGCCATTAAGCCAAAATTAATTTGGATCTGCAACAGAAGCCAGATTTTGGAAAAAGCTAACCTTCAATTGTTCTCTAACAGAATGAGTAATTCCTATGAAGAGCGGCAATTTTTAGCTTGTCCTCAGCCCTACTGAAATATCTTGCTCTTTCCATGCATCTGTAAGAGCAACTGTTGTTTTCAGTCATTCAAGTGGAAAGTGTGCGGTGAGTGCCTCTTCTATTTTTGTGGTAGACTCCACAACAAATAAAGAAAGTCTCTCTGGGAAGCCCAAGGGTGGCTTCTTGGAACATAAACTACACAGTTTATGTTCTGTTGCTGTGCAATAGTAAAATTAGTTGAAGGATTTGACACCAGTGACCTGTGATCACTTTGCTTCTTGTTCATGATGCATCTCACTCTTTACCTTACAACAAGGGGTAAAATAGAGGGGCTATAGTAGACTGCCTAGGAGTTACAGGCTGCTCTCTTTACTAGGGAATGAATCTAATGCTTTACCCATGATGATATGAACAACCAAACTACAAATTCTGTGCAATGTGTTAAACATTGTAAATGCTCAAGAAATGGTCACCATTATTGTCAGCAGCGTATTAGCCTAATGGGAAGGAAATTTGAATCTCACATTTAATGACCATAAAAAACTAACAGTGGACTTCAGCTTTCTATTTTATATGGAGCTTAGGACATTTATTTTTCCCCTCTTTTTTTCATTTAAAATCCATTTTTAATCCTAGCATTCTGAGAGGCCGAGGTGGGTGGATAGCTTGAGCTCACTGGTTCAAGATCAATCTGAGCAAAAAGTGAGACCCGTCTCTACTAAAAAATAGAAAAACTGAGGCAAGAGGATCACTTGAGCCCAAGAGTTGGAGGTTGGTGTGAGCTATGACGCCACAGCACTCTATCCAGGGCAATAGCTCGAAGACTATCTTAAAAAAAAAATCCATTTTTAGGTTGTTGTTTTGCAAAGGCATAAAATGTTCAGTACAGACAACTATAAAAACATACGTAAACATATATGTAGACATGTAAAAATGTCTTTCAATAAAAATCTATAATCTTGCTTCTCAGGGAGAGCTATTATTAACACTTTGGTACTTAACCTCAAGGACCATATATATGTGCATAAACATTTAAAAAAATAAAATGGGAATTAATTACATAAGCTGGTTTGGAAACTATGTTTTTCATTTATTATATTTAAATCTTTTTTCTTTAAACATACTATTTATTTCCATCATTATTTTTGTTAGCTGACTATTTCTTTGTGCTGTTTTCCATAATTTAATGACTTCTTTAGTTTTGAATGTATTATTTGTTTGTAATTACTCATGACTATTTAAAAAAACACTGGAATGAGTGTCCTTATAGCTAAATTTCTTTAGATAAATTCTTAGAAGAAAAATTTTGGGGTGAATGGGTAATATCCATTTGTTATGCAGCATAACAAATTGCCTCAAACTTAATGGCTTAAAACAATACACTTTCTCAGCAAGGCAGTAATCAAGTTATCAATTGTCAACCAAGGCTGTGGTCTCATCTGAAGCTGTACTAGGAAGCATTCACTTAGAAACTCACCAAGATTGCTGCTTGAATCACTTCCTTGCTATTATAGGACGGCAAACCTTGTTTTCTTGCTTACTGTAGGCTCAGGGGTGCCTTTGGCTCTTACAGGTATCCTGAAACTTACCTTCAAGTAATTGCCATGTGGGGCTTTGGCACAGGCAGCCCAAACATGGCAGCTTGCTTGTTTAAAGCCAGCAAGAGAAGGAGAAGCAAGATGGGTTTTACAATCTTGCATAGCATAATCTTATAATCATGTATATCCTGCTTCTTTTTTTCGGTCACATTCATTCTAATGGTTAGACAGAAGTTAAAGGTCCAGTAAAACTCCAAGGATGGGCTTACACAAGGGCACAAACCCCAGAATACATGGTCATGAAGGCCACCCTTCTGAATCCATCCACCTCAATACGTGTTTAAAGCTTTTGATAAAATGTAACCAAACCATGAATATATCCCTATTAGCAAAGAATTATTGTGTTGTTTTCTCTACAACCTTGCCAATTTATGTATCATCATTAAAAAAACCAATCTGTCAACTTGATAGGAAGAAAATGATACACTTTAATTTTATATATTTGTTAATTAATGAAAAGAAATATACATTTTTATGATCTTTGGCCATTGGCATATTTTTTTGGAGGAGATTACCCTTTATATCCTTAAGTGGTGTATTAATACTTTTTATTGTTTTTAGGCCTTATTGCAGGCTTTCCTTCCCCATTTGTCCACTGATCTTACTTTTTCTTAAAGTATATTTAAGTGTATGGCTTATTTTATTTTATAGTAGTCAAATTAGACATTCTTTACCTTGTTGGTATTTCTTTATTGCCAAGTAGAGTGCTTTCCTGCCCCAGGATTCCATAAATATTCTAAATAATTAAAAAATATCAAGTAAATTTATATTCTATTTTTACATTTACCTTTAATATATTTGGTATTTATTTCTTATATGGTATGAAACAGATTTATTTTTGTTACTTTTTTAACCACAAATGGTTGTTAAGTTTTTAGGACCTCATTAAGACTAAGAAGCCTGAAGGACTCAAAGGTAATAAGGTAATGAATGGGACTTGTGGGAGTGTTGGCATCATGTGATGCAGGTAGAACATTCATTTAGGAACTGGGAGCTGAAGTTATTTCTCTCAGTAGCTGTCAGCTACTTACGCTTGTTAAGGCTGTGAGTTTATTTTTCTTCTGTGAACACAGCAGAGAAGTACTGCATTAAATCCTAGGGCAGTGACTGTGAAGTCAATCTCACCAATGTAGAAGACCTTCCATTCATCCCCCTTTCTCCTTGTGTGGTGGAATCTGTTTACTATTCTACAAAGTGCATTTTTCCCTTTTACTCTGTAATGATATAAAACTCCTTCGGGTAGCAGTAAGGCTTATGAATATCCAGTAAAACTCCAAGGATGGGCTTACACAAAGGCACAAACCCCAGAATACATGATCATGAAGGCCACCCTAAGAATCTGTCCACTTCAATACATGTTTAAAGCTTTTGATAAAATGTAACCAAACCATGAATATATCCCTATTAGCAAAGAATCACTGTGCTGTGTACAGTCTACACTTCCTAACCTCCTTTGTAATGGGTTGTGGGCATGTGACTATGAGTAGGCCAATGAGATATGAGTAAAAACCATACGTATAATTTCTTGGTTTTGCACTTAAAAGAAGCTTTCTCTGGATTCTTTCTTTTCTTTTCTTTTGTGCTACAATATGCATGTGCAGGAGATTCAGCTTTGACTTTGAAGACAAAGGCAACACTATGGTAGGACCATGGTTCTCCAAGTGTGGTCTTTAAAATACCCACATCCACATCCATGAGATTTTTTAGATATGCAAATTCTTGGGTCTCCTCTTAGAATCAGAGACTCTGGGGTGGGCCAAAAGCCTTCTAGGTGATACTGAAGTACAGAATTAGAGACCAGGAAACTATAGGTCATAGACCGAAACAATGGGTGGCTCAATTTTGTCTGCTACAACTGTGAGCTAAGCATGGTTTTCACATTGCTAAAGAGTTGCAACAATAACAAAGAAAATAAAACCAAAGCTCGCTCCTGGTAGCTCTCTTTAAAGGTATAAATTAATAGTAATTGAATAGACTTACAGGCATATTAAGTCACAGAGGCTTCAGAAAAATTTACTGGAATTTCAAGGTTAAGTTCAATCTACTGGCTGATTACACTTACCTGATTTCCACCAAAATAATTCCTTATAAACTTTGCTCAGTAATCTTTTATTTACATATCCTTATTCATAAATACTGACTCAGAATGCTCGGTGTGCCAGCATTGAACAAACCATCATGACCCCTCTTATTCTGGTGAAAATGGCTTCACCCTTGTTTGGCAAGGTACATGGAATGACAACAGCTCTTTATGGTAGGATTTGATAGTGGTATCTGCAGCCGTTGGCTGTGGGATTTCTTTTTAAGAGGGCAGTTATAGTTTAGGCTAGACGCATAGGACTAGGGCAATTAGGGAGGTGATTAAAAGGTTTAAATGACCTTGTCAGTCGTGGGATCTGTATTCCCAGCTATCTGTCCTCCCAGTGCTCTGTAAATCATCCTGTCTAGATCAGGAGATGGTGAAATGGACACTCCAGAAGCTGTGGGGGAGGGAAGAGAAATGGTGGGTCTGAACTTCATTAGTTGGCAAATACAATTTTTTTTCTAGGTCTCTCCGGAAATGTATAAGCGAACCGGCGAGCAAGTCGGCAAAACCTGGATTCCAGCGGGAGGGGCGAAGTCCAGCTGGGGCCCGCACTCCAAGCGCAGCTCAGGTTTGGGGCAGGCGGCGGGTGGAAGGGGTCGGGGGCGGAGGGTGGAAGGGATCTGAGGCTGCGGGGAGAGGCAGTGTCTTCGCCGCACACCATAAGCGTCGTTGTGGGCCACAGGCTCGCTCGTGTCATTTTGTGTGCTGTAATGAAGCCTGACGAGAGGTCTCCTGCTTGCGGATAGCCGGCTGTTGTCCTAAAAATGCAAACCATCGCCTCGGGCCATGGAATCGGGAACAGGCAGAGGACAGAGGCTCCGGCTGGGCGCCCCACGGCTCGCCCTCCCTTCAGCACTCTCAACTTGGAAGTAGAAAGCTGGTCTTTACCCTTGTACATAAGGACACAGAAGAAAGAGAGTTGGTTTTTTTTTTTTTAAGGTGTCCCAGAGAACAACGGTTTTAATTTTGACTTTTTGCTGAGAAGACAGAGGAGGGAAGCCTGCCACCAGTCCTCAAGCCCCCCGTGTTTTTGCATGCAAAATAAGCCTTTGAACTTGAAAGCTGAATTTTTGCCTCCTCCCCAAGGGTCCTTCCCCCTGCCCCCCCCCATCCTTTCCCTTCTCTCCACAAGTGAGTCGCAGCCACCCTTTTTGTAACAATGGCTCATTAATATTCGCTGGGCCTGGCGTGCCGGAGGCTCACAGGGGTTCAGAGCCCGGCAGTGGTGCGCGGACCCGGTTCCCGGGCCCACGAGTCGCGGGCCAGCGGGGCGCCCCTCTGCGGGGCTCGGCGCCCTGAGCTCCCAGCACCGCTTGAAAACCAGGCCTGGTTTGGTGGCGCCCGCCGAGGCTGGGTTGGCTGTGCCAAAGGAGTTGTCCCTTTTGCAGTGTTTGTTTGTTGTTTGTTTTTGTTTTGAAATGTTGCCTTCATGCTTCCCAAGCAGCCTGCTGGTCCCGAGGCTGCAAAGACTTTCCTGACTTTTGAGGCGAGGCAATTTGGGGGTTATAACCTTGTCCCACGTTCTCTTCGTGAGTCTTTGTTACCCATTGCCCACGTTTCAGAACTCCTTATCCTCCCTCATGTCAGTCTCCTTGGAGGCAAACCCGTAAGTGGGGGGGAAATGCAGTTTTCCTTGTGTTTTTAGGCATCTATTATTTCTATGGAATTCTTGACAGACAACAAAGAATTTAAAAAAAAACACTGTCGATTTTCTGCTGTCAAGGAAACAAGCTGTTCTCCCCATTTAAGCCTCCCTTGGTAAGCCTGGCGAAAACTTTATTAAGAATTGATGAAATGAATACATTCAGTCTTTCACAGAAGTCACCTGGAGTCATTTCTAGAACATGGCACTGGGAGGGCTGGTGACTCTGTGATTAACTGTGAATGCCCCTGGTTTTGTGGAAGGCCTGGTAAGAGGGGCTGAACCCCACAAACCTTCCGCACTGAAGATTCCTTGGTGCATCTCTGCTCCTAGAACATCACAAATGCTTCCAAGGGCAAAAAGATGGAATACCCCTTCCTCACCCATTTCAGTGTCTATGACAAAAGACAGGCTAATAACATTTATTTAATCAAAGTCTTATGAGACAAGAGATACTTTAGAGATGGAAGCCCAAAGGCCCAGGGAAACTGTGCATTTCTGTGCTTGGGTTCCAGAAGAATGGCTAGCCTTGTAGAAATGTGGACCAAGAAGAGTGCAATCTGAATGGTAATGAACTGGAGGGAGTTTCTGGAATCAGAGTCTTGAGGCTTGCTTTCAGAGAGGTGGGGCAGATAGTGAACGCTCCAGGTTTTACGGCTTCGGGGGAAAGAAGTTCTAGTTTCTATGACCTGCCTTGGGGATAAATGAGGGAAAGAGAAAGGAGGGCAGGGCAGGTCACAGAGACTTCCTGCTTCTGAGTCCCTGCCAGTCTCCTTCCGATCGAAGGACCCCGCATACCAAAGCACCATACTTTGGGGGGCTATGTTCTCAGCCCCTACACCTCATACTGTATGGTCCCTAAGCCCTTTCACGTAAGCCTCCAGACTTGGACCCCAATAACCTGACACTAGGCGAGCCATGCAGATCTGTGGGCCAGAACCCCAGGTAGGGAATGGGGGAGAGGGGTGTGCACAAGAAGTTAGGGTGGGCAGGCAGCCAATCTGGGGCTTCCAGTACATAGCCTGTAAGTCCTCTTTCTGAACTTCTCTCTCTTTCTTGTTCACATCTCTCTTTATTTACATTACTTATTTCCTAATCACTTAAAAAAAAAATCCACTCTCTTGGGACAGTCCGTAGGTAATTCAGGCTCCTCGGCCCACTGTGCTTTTATCTTCATTGACTCTCTCTTCTTCTGGGTTAAGAGCCAGTCTACCCACAGACCACTCTGATTTCAATACAACTTAATAAACCTGAATTGTGACCCCTTTGGTCACAATTAAACTTTGTTCTGTTAATGCAGCCTCACAGCAGTCCTGCCTGATAAGGATTCTCAACCTCATTCTCAGGTACGGCAGTCAGGCTCAGGCTGAGCGTGAATTTACTCTTCCTTCTTGGTGATCCCGTTCTGTGCCACTCCCAGGCATTTGGCTGGCAACTTGGGTTTGTTCACAGAGGCAGAAGGCCTATTTTCTATTTTTGTGAAGCCTGTAAACCAGCAGATAAGCTATGATATATACCAAAAAAAGTCATAATTCAAGGTATAATTGTAATTCCTGTGAAAAGAATATAAGGGAAGCACTATATTATTTCAGAAAACAGAGACATTTATTTTGGTGGCAGGAGTATGTTAGAGTGGTTGCTTAAAGACACAGCCTTTGGCATCACAGGGACGTAGGTTGAATCAGCCTCCCTATTTACCCGTTCCTGACACAGGACAAGTTATTTAACCTCTCCAAATTTTAGAGTCCTCATCTGTAAAAAAGATTTGTTATACCTAACACCATTTCCATGGGGGTTTCCATTGGGATAGATCTTATTATCTCCAACAAATAGAGGAGAAACTAGGAGCCCTGAGAGATCAAGAACTTGCTCTTGGTTACACTTTCAGTAGCCAGGCTAGATCTCTTTTTTTGGTTCTTGCTCAAGACTTTTTTCCTTGAGACCATTCTGTGCCTCTTATATTTGTCTGGCACTTACAATGTACTAGGCTTTACTCCAAACACTTTATAAATGTTAAGTCATTTAATTCTTGCTATGTCTCCTTGAAGCAGATGCTGTCATTGTTCTGTAAGTGAGAAAACTGAGGCCCAGAGATGGCGAGGAACTTGCTCAAGCTTTCACAGCAATAAGGGGTAGAGCTAGCTTCCACTTCAGGTAGGCTAGCGCCCAGGTGCTAGACCACGGATGCCTCTCTTCCCATGAAATAGTGTCTCTCCTGGTGTGTGTTCTGTACTTTCCCTTCTGTGATTCCTTCTGCCTGAGTAAGAACCAGTCTGAGGTGGATAGGGAGGCAATAGCGCTCACAACATGGGAAGCTCACCTTGGCAAGGAGATGAGAACTTGCAGCTTATTTCTAGGCTCTCTCTGCTGACTGGGGATGTGGCTGAGAGGCTGCAGGAGTAAAGGTCTGCAGCAGGTGGTGGTGGGGGAGGAGGGATGGAGAATCTGGGATTTGCAATAAGCAGACAAGGGTAGAAATCATGTCGGGGTGGGGACTTGCTCCTCTGGAACCTCAAGCAAATCCCTGAAACTCTTTGGATCTTAGTACCCCATCTGAAAAAACAATGGGACAATATGAAGACTCTTCCACCTGCCTCACACATTGTTTTGAGGATGTGGAGGCTTTAAAGGATACACAGATATGAGTCACCCAAGGACTCAAACTATTTGTAATGGGAAATGAAATTCTGACTTGCCTGGAGTGACTAGTGGGAGTAATTTTTTTCTGGTGGAACCCAGCCTAGATTGCTAGAGACCAACTTTCTTTTAACCCACCTTGTCTTTTTAATCCATTGAGTTATCTGCATCTTTGACTAAGCAGTGATTTTTAATGATTGCATCAACGTCTTAGGGGAGGATTGTAGCCCTTGGCTCTCATCGGCTCAACACCTTCATACAAACAACAAAGAGGAGATGGTTTTCCCTGTTTGTGGCCTTAGTTTTCTTTCTTTTTCTTTCCTTCCTTCTTTTCTTCCCTCCCTTCTCTCTCTCTGTCTCTTCTTTTTCTTTCTTCCCTTTCTTCCCTTTCTTTCACAGAGTCTCACTCTGTCACCTGGGCTAGAGTGCCATGGCTTCAGCTTAGCTCATAGCAACATCAAACTCCTAGGCTTGGAATAACTGGGACTACAGGTGCGTGCCACATACCCCTGGCTGGTTTTTCTATTTTTAGTAGAGACAGGGGTCTTATTCTTGGTCAGGCTAGTCTTGAACTCTTTTATTCTTTTTTTGAGACAGAGCCTCAAGCTGTCCCCCTGGGCAGAGTGCCGTGGCATTACAGCTCACAGCAACCTCCAACTCCTGGGCTCAAGCGAGTCTCCTGCCTCCGCCTCCCAAGTAGCTGGGACCACAGGCGCCTGCCACAATGCCCGGCTATTTTTTGGTTGCAGCCGTCATTGTTGTTTGGCGGGTCCGGGCTGGGGATTCGAACCCGCCACCTTAGGTGTACGTGGCTGGCGCCTTAGCCGGTTGAGCTATAGGCGCCAAGCCTAGTCTTGAACTCTTGAGCTCAAGGGACCCTCCTGCCTCAGCCTCTAAGAGTGCTAAGATTACAGGTGCGAGCCAACATTCCCAGCCACATTAGTTTAATTTCATAGTAGATATGCCTTCCTTACTGATTAGTAGTAGCAACTACTACTTACTTCCTTACTGGGTCAAGGCATTGAATGATGTCATGTTTATTTAGAGGCTGAAATTTTGATAACAGCATTTTTATTCAATTTCATCCTTCCCTGTGGTATCCCACGAAGAGGCTCGAATCCTTAGTAACTAGTCCAAAGAGCTTAGTCATCATAGATAAGGGTCACCTTACAGAGGAAGAAACTGGAGTCTCTGGTCAGGCTGCAGAACCCCTTTCTCTGTGGTTCTTGCTGCCATAACAATAACCACTAGACGATTAGGAGCTGAAGCTCTGCTTATCGATGGACTGCTCTGTCAAGACTGCCAGTGGTCAGTAGTAATTTTTGAGCATGTGCTTTGAGGAAGAAAGGAAGAAAACTTATCTAGAATTCTTTATGCTCAAGGAGGCCTGAGCCTCCAGGATTAGAGCCCCAGGTGAGCAGCTCTCCCACTTCTCACACCTGCCCACACTTGTGATAGTTCTAGGGTACCTGTCAAAGGGAAAGAGCCACCTGGCCTAGGGCCAGTCTTCCTCTCTACTAACCCAGATCCTGGAGTTGGGTATATGGTTTTGGATTCTCTTTCTTTTTCTTCTAATTACTTTCCTTGTAAGGGGTCTTTTCATCTCTTTGTAGCATTCACCCTAGACCAGGATTAAACTGCAGCTTGAGACCCACAACCAGACCATAGCCTCTTTTTGTAAATAAAGTTTTATTAAAACACAGCCATGCTCATTGAATTACATATTGTCCCTGGTTGCTTTCCCACAGCAGAGTCGAGTACCTTTGGCCCACAAAGCCTAAAATATTTAAATGTGTATAAATGTCCGTGGCCCTTAAAAATGCTATGGTGACATTGATTATCAAAGTAAAATGTTCTTGGTCTTGTTTCTCTTCCCCTAGAGAATCCCATAGACAAATAAATTGAGGATGTAAATTAATGCATGTAGGAAGGGTAACTCAATTCAACCATCAAAAGCAACACATTCCAGGTTCTTGTCCTGGAACCAACAGCAGCAAAAATTCTTTTATGCTCCTTTCCCAGAACAATGATTTTTTTTTTTCTCCAGAACAAAGAAGATGAGCTCTAAGTTGGCCTGATATCTCCACTCCCAGAAATAGAAATAGGTAGCAAGTTTTAAATAGAAAACCGTTCTGACTCACCAGTATCCCAAAACACGTTCCCAAGGATAGGAGGCTCTATAATAGTACACACTGCCTCTTAGGGCTTCTTGTAATAAATCAGTAATAGTACTAGTAGTGACTTCAGGTGACTTTTAAACCTTCAACAGGTTAAGAGACATAAAATTAATCTTTCTTGAAAGATTCTGTGAATAGTGATAATTGCAGTGAAGACCATTTGTGAGATATGGCTAGGTTTTAAATAGTCTTAGAGTCATATTGACCTAACTGATTAAAAATGAGAATATTCACAATATAGTTTGGCTTTTCTCCTCTCCCTTCAAGAGCCTTGTTGTACAACAGCCTGAGCTAAACATGCTGTGTCAATCTCATTTTTTTTACGTTTCCCGGGTGTTTTCGTCTTAGATCATGCAACAACCCTGTCATTATTTTAAATATTTTTGCCTGTAAATTGCAGAATACTTGATCTGATTTTAATAGGACCCATGTGTGAAATCCTTTATTTTTTTTTAATCTATCATTCTGATTCTTTCTGCTCTTTAGTACAGCACAGCTTGGTAGCACTAGGTACGTCCTGTTGAAAGTATGTCCATAAATATGTCCCTTGCAGCATGGAACAGCTTGTTAAATTGGCAGTCCTCAGCAGTTTGCCTAGAAAAGTTTGCCTCACTTGTGATAGTCCAAATGTAGGGCAGAACACAGCGTAACTTTTTATCTAATTTTACCAATTGACATATTCTTCAAATTTTTAACTACCTCGTGTCTTTTTCTTACAGTGCCACCACTTGACTTTCAAGGGGCTAAATGTTCTCATGATTGCTAAATGAAGATAGGAATAATACCTCTCATTACTGCATATTAATTTGGGGAAAAACACTGTAGCTTAAAGTAAGATGTTAAAGCCCCTGTGGGGAAAGTGTTTTGATAGGACTGAGGCCGCCGGTTTCTCTTCCTGAGGTGGGACTGGTGC